>NC_092588.1:102146212-102449242 GCF_047663525.1 Anas platyrhynchos
AATGTCTATTTTCTGTATCAAGAACGTTTGTTGTTCCACTTCTTGACAGTGTGGCAACCTATGCTGTAACTAGTTAAGCTCACATTTTCTCAGAGAAGGTAGAGATTTTAGTCAATACCCAGTATTGTATTGTTGAGAGAACATGATCTCTTATCCTCCCCATATCAGGAGCTATTGCACTGAACAGATGTCTACTCTAAGTACTCTCTTAAACAGTTTAAATGTCCCTATTTATCTAAAAATAAAGTGAGCATCTTTTGCTCAATTTGTAACAAAAAGGATGCTGTCAAATTGCAAACCCAGAAAAACTTATTCTGGTATCTAAGAACTGAGTGTGATTTGTGTTTTTCTGGCTTAATAGTCATCACCAGTGATAAATCTTGCCTTTAACTTGTAGAGTCTTTTCGGATGGGATTTAATTAAACAATTCTCATGATAAAAAGCAAAGCAAGTCAGAATCTGGTTTGTGCTTTTGTAGCTGTATAACATTCGTAGAGCTCATGCAAGTAAGATTTGAACAACAGGTATTTTTATCTTGAAGTCAGCATAGATTATTCTGAATATATGCATGTATAAGACCAGATGAATATCAAAATAATGCCTTTATATATATAGCTGCTTTACTGATTTCACTGACAGTAAAAGTATTGTGAGAAAAAATTGGGAAGACTCAGAAGTTTTAGTGTATTTTGATGTAGTAATATATTTTTCTTTACTACTTTATTCTCTATGTATTTTCAATTCATCTCTGAGATTTGGATTTCTATGGCTGAAGAGGACCTTTGTGCATCAGTCTTTCTAAGCAACGCAAACCAAAGAGCATCACACAGCAATTTCTGCATCTAGCTGAGAATTTAACTTTGAATTAAGGTGTGTGTTAGAAAGACATCCTGGCTTGCTTTTCTCTCTGTTATAAATTGATCTCCTCTGTCTTTACCTTTTTTTTTTTTTTTTTATTAGTGCTTCAGTATAACAACAGAAATAACTTTTATTGAAATACATATATATTATTCCTCTTCTAAATAAAAGATGCATTAACTTTATGATAGTTAGAATGTACATTTTACACATCTTAATGGCATTAATTAATTCCACACTTTGGCCAGACAGCAGTCCCAACAGAGAGCCACATGGATGCTACCATCTTACCCAGGGTCAAAGCTCAATGGCATTAGTTTAACACGAAATGCAGCTTGTTTTGCTGTGGCTTGGTCTCTCATTAAACATACAGATAAAAAGACCATAGATGTTTTGTACTTGTGACACTTTCAGAATGTGCAGTATCGAGTAAAATAGGGAAAATGGACATTCCTCAAATGATCTGAATTTTTAGTGAAAAGATTAAAATTAATTGTAATCCTTCCTTTATTAAATATATCGCGTTTAGGACAAACATTATTTCTTAACAATACCAAACAGCTCTCAGTGCTTCATAAGTAGAGTTCACCGACTGCTAAAGCAGGCTACAGTTAATACCATTCCCAATTTTTTCTTTGTGTTCAGCGGAGATTCACTCCTGTGCTATTTTGGTTCTACTGGCAACATCAGTGAGGTGATATTTTATGCCTGCTGCCTCCTGGCTTGTCAATGTTGTTTGTTGTTTTTTTTTTTTTACTCTTGGTATCTGTGTTGAGTTTGCACTGCTTAAATGACCTGTCTTTGTTCTTTTTTCTCTGCCTGAAAAATGGAATGCTTCCCTCTTTTCCAGTCGATCAAGCCTTAGAAACCAGCTGCCTCAGGTATTTTGAGTCTCTCTTGAATTTAACCTTGTTTGTCAGGATTCTTGCCAAGTGCTTCAGGATGCAAAAAAATCATAGGCACATCATCTGGGAATAGATTTTATGTTCAATGCCAAACTGAATTGACTCACTAGTTATATAGGGTACTAGGGAATATGCATATTCACTACATCTTCTTTCAAGCCAAGAGTAAGTACAGGAGGAGAAAAACTTAAGATTTATAGATTAACAGAATTGTCAGATATATTCCACTTGCCAGACTTTATTTATTTATTTATTTACATCCAGTACTCAAGTGCATGTTTTCTAATACCTAATGTTTTTACTGTCACCGTACTGAATGGCAGTATCGTGTTCACACTATCTATTCACAGCATGTTTTGTAGTTCAGCGTGCTTTTGTTCTGAGCATTTTCTAACATAAAGATGAGTGAAGATCTGAGTATGTAAAGATCTGAGTTTGGTTGCAAATCTTGCCAAAGCTCAATTATATCACTTAGACACAGTCCATAATAGCATTAGTCAGAAGTCATGCAATTTCCCAGGGGTCCTTGAGAAACATTTTGTCACAAGGAAGTAAAATGCCCTTTTTTTCTGAGATTACTGCTGTTCAGTTGTATGGTGTTACTTTTATACAAAACAACATACAATCTGCTGGACAGATGTCTTAACATAGAGCAATTCTTTTTTTTTTTTTTTTTCTCTCCCCAAATATACCTATCCAGTAATCCTCATTTTTCTTAAATTTCACATACTCATATCCTTGCACCAGTATTTGCTGTAGCATTTGAACTTTTCAGCCACATCCATTTTCTTACCACAAATACTAAGTCTTTACCTTAATGAAGGTGATGGTTGGTGTTTGGATACCATGGGAGAACTAGAACATCAAGAGAGTTATTGGGAGTATCCTAAGCAGCAATGTGTGATGAAGGACCTATTTTACATTTTGCACAGCAGTGTTCACAGGGGACATCTCTGAATCAGCACCTACTTTGATGACATGCTGGAAGTCTCTCTTTATCTTGCAAGGGATGAAGGTTTCCCAACAGTCCCCAGTGCCCTGACAGTATCCATCTGATTTCACAGCCCAGGGAATGTTGCATCCAGTTGGGTGCAGCAAATGGTTTCTGATGCGTGCAGCTTACCAACACGGAAGAAGAATCTGTGGGCACAAAAATCATTTTCTCTTGCCATTTCTAAAAGTAGAGCTGCTGAGAAAAGCCTAGTTCAGTGGCTTTGTTTTTCAGGACTGTTAAAAGTGCGAGATTATTTTTACTTACAAAATTCCTTTCTGTCACCTCTGATACAACATTCCTCTTCCAAACAGCTGAGCTATTTTTGCTGGAACTTTCAACAAAAATAAGCACTTTTGGCAGACACCAGGAAAAAAAAAAAAAGTTCAGAAAAAGTACACCCTAAAAAGAGAAAAACTGTGGCCCACTGAAGACACTAGGGAATTCTTGCATAATCTGATTTAAAGCAGCCACTGTGGCTCCCATTCCAATTACTGTTCTTCTTCTACAAATCAAGGATAACCAATGTAGAATTAAACCACATGGGAAGCAGAATAAATCACAGTCATCAGGCTGCAGAGTGCTTCATTAAGTCAGGTAAGCTATCAGCTTTCCATGCAGAAAAAAAAAAAACAGCCCTGAGGGGACAATATAGTATCAGCATAATAAATTTGGTGGCTGACAGGATAGAGACAGGTACAGGCTTTGGTTATGAGATCTTGCTGCTCAGCAGGGTTCACACTCCTCATAGCTGTGTCAGATCTTGCCTTCCTAAGAATATAGGGCATGGAAGGGTCATGAAGCTGAAGAGCCAGCAGGTGGCTTGCAGAGTGAAGGAAACGTTGGAAGAGGGTAAACAGTCCCATAAAGTGTAGATGGTGATTATGGACTAAACAGCAAGTAGACTGAGAATGTGAAGGGAAAAAAAAAAAAAAAAAGCAAAACCCAAAAGGAAGGAAGGAAGGAAGGTCAAGGAAGTCTTCCAGGACTTTACCAGATTCCAGGACTATCTCCTAGAATAGAAGATCAGATCTGCCTACATGATGATTCGATCCAGCATTTTGATGATGCTACCATTTTCATCCAACAATTAAAATGTTTTCCAGATCTCTCTATGAATATTTATAGTCCTTTCTATCTCTGTTGTTGAATATAAACAGATGGAGGGTTTAAAAAAAATATATAAAAAAGTGTGGTTTCTAGGTATTGGTAAATGCCTGGATAGACTGACCTCAAGAGATTATAGAAGTAAGCTCTTAAGAAGCTTATCTAATCTCATCTACTATTGAACCTTTATTTTTTAGAATTAGCACCAGTCTATTTTTTTTTCCTGAAATTATTTTCTTCTTAAGTGGGCTGTCTTTGTGATACAACTGTGGGTGTAGCTGTGTGTGTATCCTGATAATACACCTACACAACAGGAAACATGTAATGCTTGTGATAGCATTTGTCTGATAACAAAATGTTTGATCACTTGGAGGAAAAAGTGAGGATGGGGCTCTGAGCTTTGATGTATTTTGCTCCTTGTCACAGTGTAGGAATCAACATAATCTTTGGTACAGTACCAAACTTTCTGACACAATAGCTTTGCAATTTTGAAACACCAGATCAAAACCTATGTGGACTTATTCAAGGCCTGAAAATTTTAAATGGAGTACATCAAGGGCAGGAATTTTGACTTAAATATCCCCAGATGCCCAACTGGTATAAGTTAGCACTGTCAAATTCCAGGCTAAGCCTGTAAGTCAGGGGAAAAGGTCCCAATGTGGAAAAGAACTTCTCACAGGAATATGTGCTGGTAGTCTAGGAGTTTCTGTAGTCCCACAGAGCTTTCAAGAAGGAAGGGATTATGTGGGTTTACAAGAGGTAAGGAGGTGCCCTTCAGCCAGTGCAATGTGAATTCGAGCTCTCTTTGAATTTTCTTATCCTGGAAGTTTCCCTTAAAACTGAGGAAAGCCTTTGTACAATTCAAACAAATGGTGGTTATGCAACTCAAATAAAAGATGTGAAGGTTGCCTTGTGTGAAGCTGAGACAAAAGTGTCAGTGCATACTTTTCAGAAAGTGAATATAATGAACTTTGAGGTTCCTCTGTGCAGGCATGCATAAAGGCTTTCATCTCTATCAACAGATGTACACTTCTTTCTGCAAAAAAGTTACAGAGAAAAATCCCATTGATAAAAGTCCTTTTGGTGTTTTAGTGTGTCTTGCAACCATTTCCACATGACAAAACTGAAAAGGTCATACCCCATTTGGACAACTCTGCTTTGTTTCCAGTGCTGTTAGCAAACCATGACTGAAGAATTTTTTTCTAATGTTTCCAATTACTCACCTCCAACATTATGGATCTAGTTTTAATTCTGCACAATTTCCCTTGACTAAAACAACTGAAACTGGTAAAAATTGCAAATAAATTAATAAAAAAGCAAATCCTGCTGCTCTCATTTAATTGTCAGTGATGCCTGCTAGCAATAAGTTTGTCAGTCTTTAATGGTAGTCTCCACAGAAGCCCCAAAACTGAAGACATCTATGGATTCTACCATGGCAGAGCCTTTAAAAATTTGCATTTGAAGTGAACTAAATAATATTGTCCCCAGCGAAGCTTTATGATACTAAGGTAGTCACAACTGCATCAGGCAACAGAATCTAAGAGAAAGTAAAAAGTCACCTAGAATTTTGTTCAGAGAAGGAAGAAAACACTCCTATGAACAGATTATTCAGTATTTGTTTTTAGGTAGATTCTCAAACTCCATTGTAGCCAGTGATGGAAATCTGAACTCTATAAACACTTTTCTAAAACAGCTTAAGAAGGTTTATGAAGTGTTAAGGAAAAGTTTCCATAAATGAGTAAAAATGACATTTTGAAAACAGTGAGAGTCAGATGGTAACCACTGCTAGGAAACTGTCTGAATTTGTGTATGTGTGCATACTTTGAAGAATTGGGTCCTAAGTGATCTGGTTATTTAAAATCCCATTTTAGAAGAGACCTGCCTACTTAAAAGTCTATTCCTCTGAACTTCCACAAAAGGAGTCACATTATGCTATACAGTGTTTTTGATGTCCATAAGTCTAAGAGGAAATATATAAACAAATATAGATTTTACTACAGTTTTAACTTGTGGATTTTAATTATCAGCTAGTGAGTAGAACTCAGCTTTCATAATATGCACAAGCGATTAATGCTCTTATCACCAGCTTGGCGGCAAAACCCACTGCAGTGAGACTTTTTGGGACAGACTAGCTTAGGCCTCTAGATGAGCCACAAACTTGCCTCCCCATACTTAAAACCTTTGAGGAGCAAATGGATAGATACCCAGGAAAACAGAAACAAAAAACTGAGAATAGTAACTGCAGTGGGACAGAAGAACCTACTTGTGCATAAAGGCCTGCCTATGAAAACAAGGATAATGGTCTAAACTGCCAATTTATACTCATTCCAGCCTTGCTTTTCAAATATTGCATACTTATATTACACCAGGAACAGTTTCTCTGAGCTTCTGTGGCACTACTTTAAAAAGCTAAGGATATATGCATGGCTTTGCAGACCCACATAGAGAAATTCACTCCAGCAGAGCAGGCAGATGTGCCATTAGTCATGCTTTAAAGACTTAAGTGGGACATAAATGATACATATTTTCTTACACAGGTTGTGTACACAGACATACATTCCAATAGCATTGTTAATGCTATTTGAAGTATTTTTAGAAATGCTTTGCATTCAGTGGTTAGTAAAAAAAAAAAAAAAAATATCTGTGCTTCAATTGACATCTTAAAGGAATATTTAGAAACTTTACTACCGTTTTCCCTGAGGCCCTTCCCACGATAGCTGTAATACTGAGACATGGAAGGTTAATTAGTGAATATTTGTAAAAGACTTTGAAGATGAAAAGCTTTTTTTCTCCCCTTTTTTCTTTCTCTCTCTTTTTTTTTTTTTCCTTTATGCTAAACATGCTGGCGGTTATGAAGGTGGGTTTTCTTATATCTTTGTTTTGCATGCTGCACTGAAGTGGTTTGCTATGAGTCCAGTTTATTGTCAGATTTTCAGAGGCAATTTTACCAGCTCCACTTTGTGAGTGTACCATCTGCTTTTTGTTATGCTAATGCCTCTCTCATGGGTTTACACTACCAAGGGTGCGGGGTGATGCAGGAGGAAGCCAGGCTCAAGTGCAAAGTTACACACCACCAGCAACCACCACTGTGGACCAAACTGCAACACCACCCTGTTTGTAACATTAATGCCCATCAGAGTTTCCCCTTGACTTCACAAAACATGACCTTGCAACCTAGGAAGTGAAGCTCGTTGAACAAGATCTGCGTGAATAACTCTTGTTGAAAATTTCAACCCACACTGATGATCCTTCTAGACAACCTGCTCTAGGTGGCCCTTCTTGAGTGGGGGGCTGGAACAGAGGTCCTCCAGAGGTTCCATCCAACCTCAACCATTCTGTGATTCTGTTCTGCTTAGCATAATACTGTCTGTTGTGAGATAGAAAAGATGTGACAACAGTTTTGCCATTGGCAGGTTAGACAAAAACCTTCCTTCCATATAACTCCATACAAAATAACAATATTTAGGGTAAAGAACCAAGTACTAAACAACGTGCATTACAGTGTCTTCTGTTCATTTGAACACAAGGGCTCGGCAATAACAGCAGGAATCAAGTCTAATTCTCAGAACTTTCTGCTGTTTTAATCAAGATACTAGTCTTTCCCTTCATTACACTCAACAGGCCCTTCTTTATCAACCATGTAAGCTTGCACAGGAACTGAAGCATGTAACAAGGCAAAGAGCAGTCTCCATCACACAAAATAGATTATATTTTTATATTTAATAAAGTAGCTAATACTATTCTGCCAGCAATCTTGATAAGCATAATTTATTAAACTTTCACTATGTGAGGCCACATTGTTGTGTTGGAAAACTTTATACCTAATAGAAGTAGGTTTGTGAAACAGGTTATATAGGTACAAATATGTTTTGGGGCATTTACACATTTGAATATGTTTATAGCTAAGACTAGAGTTTTCCTTGAGAAGATGCAAATAGAAATTATTAGACTTCATCTTAGTCACTGCCAGTTCCTTGGCTGGTTGTTGCTTCATTTGCCAGCCCTGGTTCTGCATATGCTGAAGTGAGTCTTCCCTATAAAAAGCAGCTATGACAGAAAAAGATCATTAAGAAAAGCATCAGTGTTGCTAAGAAACTTTGTGCTGAGATGGTACAATGCACAGAATAATAATTTCTAAAGATATATATTTCTTCTCAATGAAAAACACAACACATTTCCCCAGTGAAGACCAAATTCACAGCTGAGCAGCCTTTTTAGCCCAACCTGTATTAAAACACTAATTGTATAGTAATATGATGTTGAAGTGAAATGGTATAATTCTATCTTTTTCTTGAAATTATATTATACATTATCATTGCAAGTTTATTGAACACTGATTTCTCACCATCTGTGGGAAAGTAGTCACTGTCTACATATTTATGTTTTCAATAAAAAAAAGAGTGTCCCTATTATATGTCTCAAGGTAAATATTGTAGTTAACTTAATAGAGGATAAACCATAAGGTCATAAACTGATGTAAAGCACCATTGGCTCAGTGGATTTAAGTCAGCAGGGCTCCAATTGGACCCCATTGCTTTATACTACCTGGAGAGCTGAAGCAGCCACAGCAATAGGGAATAATTTTTCTGCTTGGTGAATGAGAGTAAATCACCAAAAGCGTTTCAAGTATGGCTGGAGCCAGGCTTGCCCTATAGTTTCCACCAGTATTGTTAAAATTCTGTCTGTGTCATCAGATCAAAGGTCAGTTTGGCAAAATGTCATTCCTCTCCCAGTGGCTAAAATGTAGTGTTAAAGGAGTGTGTGAAAAGGAGGACATGTATCCTCCTGGGGTAATGCAGTTTGCAATAAACCTAGTTATTGATTTCCTGATAGCAGCTGCGTAATATTTTGGTGCTTCGTTATGTGAGAAAGCATAAATTCATGTTGTGATCATTAGAGTAGTTTGGAATAGATGTTAATAATTAATAGCAGTCTTTCCACCCAAGAAAATTTTCTGGGTAATCGTTTTGAATGATAACTTCAATACTCAGTAACCCAGCATTCAGGATGAAGTGTCATATATGAATGCTTTAAACACTCTTTGAGGTAGTATCTTCTTTATGTAAGCAGCTTATAGGCTTGCAAAATAGTTAATTGCATCCTTCAAGAGACTATATATGTGCCTATGCCCTTTTCTACCTGCTGAACAAACCTCTTTGCAAGAAGTTGGGTAGACCTGTGTGGTGCCAGGAGTTGGACCTGGTGATCCTTATGGGTCCCTTCCAACTTAGTATATTCTATGATTCTAATTAGACCCGAAGACCACATATTCAGCATCTCTTTGCAAAAGTCACATTCAGTAAAGGGGTTTGTTTTCCAAGCAAGGTCTGATAGATTTCCATTCTCCTCTGATGAAGAAACAAGTCCAAAAAATAAACAAAATATCTGAAGAGTACTCAAACAACTCCCCACTTTTCTTTAAAACACCAGTTTCTCCCTCCCCACCAAGTCTGTTAAAGAGCCTCTGACTTGTCTTATCTCATCCTTCCTCCAAGTTCTCTCTCCCTCCTTAAGAAGGATGCTCTTCTTCCATCCTGACAACTCTTATGCAGCTACATGAAAACCTATTATCTCCCTCCCTATTAGGCAAACCCACACCAGCCTGGTTTGCATTTCTTTATCTCATTTTCCTGTTGTACTATACATTTTCCTACCTTCCAGGGTTGTTGTGAACCTAAATTTTTGTTGCTCACTGTGAAGCAGCCAGTGTCACCATGGAGGTCTCTGCAGGATTACTTTGGGTTGTCTAAATGTGCCATTTCTACTCTCCTGTCTCTTGACACTCGCTTCCCTTTGTAACCAGCTTGCTGAAAATCCTCCAGGCTATCCCCACTGCCAGCATCTCAACGGGCCCATCTCTTGCTACATAATGATTTTAAGCTTCCCAGGGACCGTTGTCCCCTTGGGAGAGGTGCCCAATTGGTCTGAACCAGCTTTTACTGAAGGAAAGCATCAGAGAAGCCACTGTAATTAGCTCTCTAACAAGGATGCATACAAAGATGAATTTGGCCTCAGTGATACCTCTAATAACTGTTGTTTAATCACATATAGATCACAGTTTCTCCCAGGAATTGCTTGCTGCCTGCCTGCCTTTTTGTATTGATTTCAAAAGCCCATTGCCTCACCACCAGGTAACTAGGAAGGTATATCTTGATGCTGCCTGCTACCTGGTGGGATAACATTCCCTTGGCACACACAGACTTCCTCAGCAGGGGTATCAGCCCACTTGCTTGCTCTTCAAATGATAGTCGAAATATAACAAGCATGGTTTTGCCATACATCAGAGATATGAAAACTGGGAGAAAGCAGTCCACCTTTTGGGAGGAACACAGATCCATGGTCTTATCACTTACGGAGATGTACCTCACAGATGTGTGTGCTGCCCTCTGCAAATACAAAAGGTCCCTAAGAACCCCATTTTTGGAATAAAAGCATCTTGTTACTTTTGCTCACCTACACAGCTGATGTGTGATGGGAATTAAGATTGTTCACTTAACACTTGATCTGAGAAAAATTCAGAGCCTTACCTGCTTATAACTCAATTTCAACATGCTTATTTGCAACAAAACACAAATAATCCAGATTTTTAGGCAAATCTCCATTGTGTTCTGAACCAATAAAACACGTAATAGGAAAAAATTGTATTGCAAGACAGGGGATAATATAATAATTTTTGAAAATATATGGAAGTTTTTACTTTGGAAGGATTACATAAGACCATGACTTTTCACCAAATATATATTTATTTACTTTGCAATATGTCAAATTATGCTGGAATCTCCTCAAATGAAGAAGAAACTCTGGAGAAAGACTACTTCCCACCAGTAGTTTAAAAATCACAAGCCAAAAATGAACCTAATTTCCTTTGTCCTGACATAGCCTGTCTACCTGCATTATTTTAACTCTTCACAGCATTATCTGCACAATATAGCTTCTCTTACATGACACGAAAAATAACGGAGTGCTATGGAAATGGAGTACTTCACAGGAACATGCACAAGAGCTTTTGGGGGCAGAAGGACGTACACTTGTCACCAAGGAGTACAGTCATGTCCTTGGGACACACATTGCCATGTCAGATGTCAGATCTCTTGTGCATGTAATTGCATTGCATATCCACTGAAACTAAGCCATCAGAGAGAAGGATTTATTTTCCATCGGATCAGTGCAGCAACCCTTTACAGCAGCAGCCCGTACTTAGCCTGGATTAAATGTAGCGTGAACCTGTACTCTGAATGGACTGGAAAATAAATTGCCCATGCAAGCTATTTTTCATTTTTTATTTTCTTTCTGCTCTGTTTGCTTGGAGACAGATACTAAAGCTATATATTCGTGTACGGTTTCTTTCTCTTCCAAGAGAGGGCACTGTTAGCCTTCCTTCCACTGCCTTCAACAGCAAGGCTCATTGCAGCACCAGCATGCTTGCTGGGCACGAAGCACCAAGCGCAGGCCCCAGAGCCCATGCAGGCTTCACAAGCTTTCTCTCTAGAAATCTCCGATAGCTTTATGTCCACAATCCCCAAACGGTGGGGCTGTTCACAGGGGACAGGCTGGGAGGACCTCACCACCCTGCTGTGCAAGAGCTGCCTCACTGTTATGTTTCCATCGAGCCCAGCAGGGTTGGGCCTGGCGTGGCTTTGTCTCCATGAGCAGTGGCAGAGGTCACACATTGCTGTATTTTTTATCCACCATCACTAAATTCACAAACAACTCCGGTGCTTTTGATGATTCAACGACTAGACAGAAACCGATACAGCCAGCTGTGACTCCTATTAACTGCACTTTGACTTGTTAAGAGTGCCAGTACAAATACAGCTACATAAAACGTCTGTGAGGGAAAAACAGCCATCTCCTGTATCATCATAGCTCCCACCTGAGAGGGATGGAGACCTGTGAAGTTTACTGCAACCCATATCTGTACTCAAAAGGAACAAATGAGAAGGAAAAAACAACCAACAGAAGAAAACCCAGCTCATACGATACTAGATACAGAAGACAAATAAATCACTATTTCTGAGCTGGTTTAGTTTCACAGGGCTGTAACTCACCGAAAGCAGCAGCCTCTGGGGTTAACACATGCATTAAATGATGTTCCTTCTGCTCTCTTCATAAAGCAAGAGGTTTTAAAGCAAAAGGCTTTCTGAAATAGGAGCTCTGGTGTTAAACACCACACAGATGGTGCTTATTAGAGAGATTTCAGTTCCCAGCGAAAAATTTAAAGCACCACCTAATCTCTATCTAACTCCAGCTCCTCTCCTAAATAAAGAGTAGCAATAATCTACATTTTGGGTCTGGGGGCTTACTGCTGAGTGTATGTACTTCCAGGTGGGCTCCAAGTGGGCCACCTTGACCCACAGGGAGGAAGCCCAACCACCCCACCAAGCACCCTGCACAGGATGTGTCCCTTGGTGCCTGCAGTCCCCGTGGCATTGCTCTTGGTGGGTCTGCCATGAGTCTGCCTCTGGTGGGCACCAACATTTGATCAGAGCCCATCTCTGTCAACAAACATAATGCAATTTCAAGGAGGCTGAGCTGGTGGATTAGTAAGCGCCAACCTCGATGCCACATGGAGAAATGTTCTTCTGCTAGTGAGCCCTTGGCATGAGCTGCGTGGCTGCCACCAGTGTTGGGACAGAAAACCTGGCCACACAGACAGGATGGCTTGGTCCAGCTCTCCCATCTTCAGCGATGGACTGCACATGTAGGTCTGTCCTGGGCACTGCAGTAGGTGGTCTGGCTGTGGCTGTGGGCCTCCTCAGAGTGTGTCAGCTCTTACTGGCTATCCTGGAAATTTCTTACATGATCTGATGCAATTGTTGCTTGTTAAATGAGTTCCCTAAAGGTTTGCTTTGCTCTATCCCAGCATGAGTTTAGGAGTAGTAAAGGGCATGGCTTGATCAGTGCTGCTGAGGATAATGATGGAAGGATATGGCAGAGACTTGCCTTCCTCTCCTATCTTTAAATAGCAATTTTCTTTATCTTATCTTAACCTATCATATCCTGTGCAGGCAGATAGGGGGATTACACTGCAGCTGTGTTTCTTTGGCTGTCTTGTGCTATTGCATCCTTTGTCACTTTTTATATTTTAGTTATTTGAACTGAGATCAGTGGAATTTCTGAATGCTTATTCTTCCCAAATATCCACACATTTTTATACCCACCCCATTCTTTAGCAGGGGAATTTATCTCCATCAGTGTCTCCATCTCTCTGAGTATTGCTGTGCCTTTAATTTCCTACATGTGAAATACAGGGAAGAGCAGTTTCCTGCCTGATAAAGAAGGCTTTTAAATCTATCTGTAAATGGTTTTGTGATCTTCACATAGGAAATTAATGGACATATATGTTTCATTTTCCTTTTGAAGTTAATAATATTAATACTAACATATGTACATACAGTCTTCCCAAGGCAGGTGATCACTAAAGAGGGAAAACAAAACAAAACAAAAAAAAAAAACAACAAAAAAATGCTCCCAAACAGCAAAGATTTATTTAATTACTTTTATTAAAATAAAAATATCATGCATTAATACGCATTAGACATTTCTGAGAACCAGTAATATGAAGATTAAGACTACATCATTTCTGCATAAAATAAGTTGAGCTGGTAAAAATGCAGCCTAGTATTGGAAGGGACTGGATGGAAAGATGAAAATGAGAAAGGTGCTGTAGTGGCTTTTTTTTTTTTTTTCTCCTGTGTACAAAGTTAATCTATAAAGACAGAAATTATTTAATTTACTAATGACAATACCAGGGACTCATCCAGGCTGAACATGTACTGTCAGTTCCAGCTCCTCTCTTCTTTAGTGTCTTGTAGACCCAATGTATTTTGCTGTTACATTTATGACCCTGCAATTCCTGTTGTATGCTACGTGTTCCACCAGTTGGATAATTAAACACCAATATTCGGGGGACCCTGAGGCTTTATTTGTCTGGCTTTGCTAACAGAATTTCTCTTTCTTGCTAGTGTCATATAATAATGTAAATGTTTTGCATGTATGTGACTCTAGTTGAGACTTTGACTTTCCTTACCAGAGTCCTGCTGCAATGCTGTTGCACAACACATGACTATGAAATTCACAGATGGCCAGAAGTATGGCTTCATAAGCCAAATGTAATATGGATGAGAATTTGAGGGATTGCTTTGACTGTGCTTCTGCTTTTGCCATAAAACTGAAGTGAGAACCTGCCATGCATTTTGAAAGAGCAGCTTTTATTAGCGCCCTGATAAGCAGCACCTGGGCTTTCATATTGCACTTCCAATTTTCACAATTGTTAGCTGTATTATTGCTCACATTATGGAACTCCAGTACCGTATGTGGAGAGAGGCCAAAGAGTCTTGGAGAGAAGAAAGGGTCTTGTTATTAGTTTCACTAAGCTCTGGATAAATCCCCAGGGTGACAACTTGTACGAAAATCTAAGTCAACCAATAAAGAACCCTTATTGTGAGTTCCTGTCTGGCTAAAAACCCTACAAGCTACCCACTGATTTTTCTTCCCCCCAAATGCAACAGTATATTACAATAGAGTTCTCCAAAAATTAAAAACAATTAAAAAGAATAATATACACCTCATTTTTTATCTCTCAATATACAAACAATCTTTGATCAACAGTATAAACTATTAAACCATATAAAAGTCGAGAGTTTCTTATTGTACAAATAGTGCTTTCATAGTTGAGTAACTTTACAATGCTGCAAGGTACCGTCCGTATCTATGGGTATATTGCTTGACAGTTCATTAAAACCAAAACATTATTCCTTATACTCAATTGATTGCATCAATACAAAGCAGCCTAAAATGGGGCAATGGATCCATAGGATCTCTCGTTATCAAAATCACTCAACATTAGCCTTGTTTTATACTCTCAGTGAAATCAAGTCAAACATCCCATTAATTTCAAGGGGAACAGTGTTAGGAATGTAGGATTAAAAAGAAACCTAGGTATGTGAGCCAACCTTCCTACCATTGTAGACGACTACTTCACATATTCCCTTTCATAAAATGTGAGGATAGCACTGATGGTATTTGAAATTCCACAGTCTTCAGATAGATTGTGAGAGGTCAGGAGAATGGTTTGGCTAAATTCCAGAGTGACTGGAAAAGATGTACCGTATCAGCTACATGGCAAGAAAACCTTCAGCAAGTCTGGTTGATAGGTTCACAGCTGTGGTTTTGATTTTTTTTTTCCACTTTATTAATTAGAAAATCCATTACTTCAAAAAGAAAGGTACAGAGAGACCGCAAAACCCACTCTGTCTTGCATCCAGACAGCCTCATCTGCAACAAAGCTGAAACACATAAGAGGACAAGAGCAAAACTGATGATGGAGCACCAGCATCAAGTCTTGGCCAAAGGTATTTTGCCTGCTGACTGCAGGGGTGCAGGTGATGTGTCTTTTGCCAGCCAGGTCCTCTGTTCTCTCTTTTTCATCAGGAAACCTTTTTCTCTGATGTTACTGAGGGTTTCCTTGACCACTACCTGTGGTACAGCCTACTGTCTCCACACTTTCTCTCCTTGTCCGCTTCATCTTCCCATGTAAAAGAATGAGGGATTTATGTGCAGTACCTCTTACTCATATGAATGAGCTATAATGTTCAGTCCACCAGGCTATGCTAACACAGGTGATCTGCAAATACACACAACGCCCAAAGTAGGCAAAACATGTGACAGAAAGTAAAGCCTATCATGGAAGTGCCATGATTTCAACTCCCCCTCACAATTAAAGTAATACATAACCCAAAGTATTATCATTTTAAACTCTCACTGCCAGCCTACACACTTCCTCACATAAAAAGTAGTTATCTAATCATCTCATCTTCACATCATTGTATTTTTTCCTGATGTTGAGCCAAAGCATAAAGTATTTGTTTATTTTTTTCTTGTGTCTTTGTTTTACAATTGTATTCAATAGACAATGAATCAAAAATGTGTAGAGGTCATAGATCTGGCCCTGAAGTGTTACCTGGTCCTGATATTTGGTTTAGTTTTCTATGGACAGGCCTCATCCTCCTGTCAAGTCCTCCTGGCACAGTGGCACTATGGCCCAGTCCCAATGAGTTCTGCAGATTTTCCCAGTAATGAGATGCTGTGGAAGTGGTTGGTGATCAATACCCTATTCCTTTAAAGCAAGAAAACAAGACATTATATCTTTGGTCCTAATGCAGCCTATTTAGAAAGCTACTTAAAGGTGTCGTGTTTTTCTTTTATATAAACTTTCTATTTTTTTAAAGGCTCCTTATAAAGTTGTATGTTGGAACAAAGAGATAAAACTTACAAAAAGAACACTAGAAAATGGGATTCCCATATAGAAAATTGAATCAGTGGTGATAAAACATTACAAAGCATTCTTGCTAAGTGTTATACACAGAGTTTGACACTTCATCAGTATACAGTTTTCATCAGGAGGAGGGCACAGGTACATTTTCATACTTTGTCCTGATTCAACATTTTTTCATGGAGAAACATGGGGAGAAATAAAAGCCGGCATCCTGTAACACCTCATCTGGAGAGGCAGCAGTCATACTAATAGAATGTGTTGAACTCTGAATCTGAAAAATGAGTGCTTGTCTGGAAATGCAAAGTTTCTCACTGGCATCCTGGAGCACCCCCAGACAGCCCAAGGACACACCAGGCACCTTGTCATGGGACCTGCTTGAGCTGCGTGGGGTCCTGTGACATTGCCACAGCCCTGGCTGCACCCTCCAGGCTTGGGGTGAGAGTCATCCCATAGCACAAAGGCTGAGCATGCTGGGTTTTGCACAGGCAATCTCTGCAGAAATGCAGTGGACTTCTTTTCATTCTGGCAGTGGGAAGAAGTGTGTGCATCTATCCACTCTCACCCACGCGTGCAGTAACAGTCAATGGTTTCAGTGATGTCCTTTGGCAAATTTGGCAGCTGTCTTGGGATGGATTAGCTGGCCATGCCCCAAACCTGGCATTACTCTCCCTGCACAAGCCCCTTCCTTTCAAATAAACCATGAGAGCATATATTGTAATGCTGGACGTTCACACAGCCATCTGACTGTGACCTGGGGGGACAGGGAAGCACCCTGAGATGTTCCAAAACCACAAGGCACAGTGTCTATTTCCAACTGCTTTCTCTGGAAAACTCACTGTGCAGTAGCCTGTCAGCTGGAAAAAAGAGTAAGATCCCACCCTCTAAGATGGATTTACCCTACCAGAAGTATTGCAACATGAAGGAGATTTCCCAAGCCAACTCCCTTTGCAGCAGAAGAAAACAACCCAAGGCCCAAATGAAGTAAAGTGCACTGACAGTGTACACTGGAAAACATCAAAGCAATGTGAAGACTCTTGACTTATATTTTCATATACTGAGCAGTTATTAAAAGTCTCCGAGCATGTAGTGCTTAAATTATTATTGCAAAAACAGTTCCTTGTTAACTGCTGCTTTATGATTAAGAGACAGTGAGCCCTAACTGTGTGTGCTGTCATTTTGCCTTCCATGAGAAATATAGTGAAAATGGAATCTTTATTTTTTGGATTGGTAAGACTCTGCTAGCGTTTAACAGTGACTGTGGCTGTTACATTTCCCTATTTAGTTGCATTTTAAAAAACGGTATTTTATACCCACACCTCCTTGGAGACAACGGCAGAAGTTTTAAGTTATTTTTGGATGCTGATTTACGTAAGCTCTCAGTGCATTTATGTTTTTCTAGTATTTGAAAAAAAACCACAACTTCTGTGTCCCATTCAATAGCCTGCATTCTGTACAACACTGCATCAGCAAGGTGGTCCCATGACCCCCTCCCTGAAACCGCTGCCTGACCATGTTTGCTTTTACAAGCAACTGTGATGTGCATGGGGCTATTTGCTGTTAGATGGTCTATGACCTGCAGTGGGGTAAAAAAAGCCAACAAAGAAACAACAGCAAAAACAAAAAACAATATTTCAGCTACTTTTTTTTTTTTCTTTTCTGTTTTTTCATCTCAGTGGCAATGGTTGGCTACCTTGCTAATGCCTGTTATCCTACAAGTACCACTACCCTGTAGCACCTGTGCCTCCAGCAACAGCCTTGGAGCTATGCACTCCCAGTGCCACTGTATCTGCTCCTCGAGGCACTGCCAATTTATCATTTGCTGGCTTTTGAATCATTACTGAGCTGCCTATTTACATATCGTGGCTTACAAGGTACATATTTACTAGAATTATTTCACAATTCAGCTAATCCCACAAATCTGGAATCTTCCTGTATGCTTATATCAAGAGCTTGTAGTCCTAGATCCTCTCTCTTACTTTTCTCATCAGAAACAATGTATTCCAAAAATTATGATCTTTCAAATTTACATTGTTTAATTTTAGATGAATTTCCCTTACTAGTAAATAAGACCCTTACTAGTAATGAGTCTCTACTGAATTCCTCCTAAATTACTTTAAAAAGGCAAGCAAATCAACCTTTATTAAATAATTTTCATGCTACATAATGCTGGTGATACATATTGCCACTTCTCAGTGGCTTTCTTGTTTTAGATAGAAGGTTAAATCAAAACACCAGTACATTCTTCTGTGCAATAGCATTGGAAAGATCCTGCGGGAGAACTTGCACTGTATGATTTTCTAGTGTTCTGCTTAGAGACATAACAGATTTAGCAATCTGAAAATTATCCATGATTTCTGTTAAAATACATTTTCGTTTTATTTACATTCCTCTTGGGGTAGTGGGTGGAGAGAAAAGCACTGCCTGTGCATACAGGCTGCACACTTGTGAGAGCAACAGAACAAATCTGCTCTCAGGAATTCACGGAGTAATCTGCCACAAGTTGGACATAGGAACTGAATTTTGGTTATTGTCTTAAACACAAACAAGTAATAATCAAATACTGCATCTTCCGTAGTGCTGTGGCTAGGACTTGGTTTCACTGACACAAATCTGTGAAACAGCACACCAGGACTACCATTGGATTTTGACCAAATATACTTCTTTACCCCAAACTGCAGTGTGGCTGATGAACTACAGCACGCACAGAAGTTACTAACACATTTTCCACTGCATTACTCTTAAAAAGGGTCATTTCACATGACCACTCTTCTCCTTTACTCCTCAATAAATCTGTAAAACCAATGTTCTAAGGATTTTCTGCTTGATCCTGGGGTCCAGATGCAATACTTAAACTGAAGCACGCACTGAGAGACTCCAAGCACAGTGGCAGCACACATTTAACAATTTCTTGCTACTTAAAGTGCTACCTCAAGTAAGTTCCCAACACTTAACTAGTTAATGGCCTTCGTACCAGAATTGCCAAATGTGCATTTGATTTCTGAGCTAATGATTTGATTAAAATAGCACTGCCAAGCTGCTTCTAAGTTACTGGCTGAATTCACGCTTTGGGCATTTTACTCCTACTACCTTCATAAGAAATGTTAATGACGGAGGAGTTTAAGTTCTGTAACAGGGGTCCCTCGAAAGAATAGCTGTTTCACTTACTGTGATTAACACACTGTTAACACACAGGGTCTATATACTTACTATTAAGCTAAAATTCTAGCTTTGGCTGGTCTGCCTCTTCCACACTGGTAACAGACCAGGATGGGTGTTTAAAGAAGCAGTAGGCAGCCCTGTGTTTCAGAAGAAGACAACTTTTTCTGTCGCTCCAGATTACTCTTCCTTTCCTTAAAGCATTTTCACTGCTCCTCCTGCACTGACAGGGGCTATAAAAGGTTAACCCAAGCGGGAGGTACAATGTGAAAATAGCCTCAGCCTCTGCCCCGTGTCTTGATACTGCAATTTGCTGTATTCTGCCTGGAAGTGCAGAAAGTGTAACGCTGACACCACCCTTTTCTTTGCCAAATTATATACAGGATGATTTCTGCTCGGAGTCCCTTTAAGAAGGGAAATAAAAGTGCTCGGCTAGAGCTACCTGTGTTTCTTGCCCTAGTCAAGTTTAATTTAGTATAGTGCATCCTGTGTGTCTCATGAATGCTCCAATTTGCCACCATTTGCATTTCCTTGACATTTAATTAAAGACTGTTAAACATTATTTGACACTTCATTTTTCAGTTTTCAACATCTTTAACAGTTTTGTCGAAGAAAGACATTTTGACATCTCTACAGCTCCTACAAAATGGATCAGAAAAACGTCTTGTGTTTGACCATTAGAAAACCGAGCAGTGAGCACTTTATAAACATCTATAAATGATTCTGTGCTGAGTTCCTCCTGTCTGCTTTTAGCAGTAGTGGTCAGTAGGTGATGTGTCCTGCCGTTTGCTCCTCATGCTAGTTTTCCCCAGAGCGATCCGCCCCATCCTGCTATGGACAGAATCTCCCATACGTCCCCCAGATGCACTTTTCCTGTTCGTGCCAAGAAGCAGTATATGGAGCCAATTTGTAAAAATCCGGTGGTTTGGAATAACTTTTTCCGTTCCAGGAATTTTGGAAAACTATTTAGTAACATTATTTTTCTTCCTGCTGGTGATCTGAGCACCACATAACAGACCAGCAGTACAAGCATCTGATCTTGTAAAAGATCCAAAAATTCTGTTAAGAAACATTTATAAAAATACATGCTGTAGAAAGGAATTTGACTGTACAATGTGTACAGCTCTCAAGTTCATCCCAGAGTGGCTTCTTACCATGCTACCATTTGAAAACAAAAGGAATGCATCCATATTTCTCCTGTACAGGTAGATCTTGCTCCATTTCAACACGCATCTCAGTGCAGGGCTGGCACCTCAGTTAATACGTGGAAATGGGCAAGAAAAGACCCAAGCTGTCCTGTTAGATGGGCTTTGCAGTTTCAGCCCACGCGCTGAAAAGGGAAGGTGTGCTTATTGATGCATTGTGGTTGCCATTCACGCTGAGCAGAGTCTGTTCTTGCAGCAGCCAGGTGATTCACCACGAGTCTGACTTGCCTCGCTGCAAGAAGAAATTCTCTATGGTCATGCCGAAGCTTCAATGTATTCACTTTTTGGTGCTGCTACCCTCAAGTACTCTGGGTTTTCTGCCGCAGGAACTTTCAAGAGACCGTTAGGTTTCGTTTCCTTCGGTAAGAAGTCCTGCTGGTAGTCAGGATTGTCCAGATTTATTTGGTGGTTACCTGACTGGATCCAGTAAGGAGAGCTCTCAAAGACTGTTTTAGCCAGCGGAGACTGGTTGGTGTTGAGATACTCGGGGTTGTCCACGGCTGTGCTGTGGGAATTCTGGTAGCTCGAGTCCGTGGGGAGCTTTGAGTTTGCTGTGAGGCAGATGTTGTTGTAGATCGGATTCTGGACCATTGCGGTAGATGGTTTCTTGGGCATCAACTGGTTTACATACTCTGGAGTTAAAAACAGACAAATGAGATACTGAAAATGTAGACGTGTAACTAGTGCACCCGTTTGCATCACTCGAGGCGCAGTTTTAACCAAGCTGCACCACGCTTTCGCACACAGCATCTCACCAAACTTCCCAGCTTTGCATTAGGAGGGGAAGAGAGCCAAATACAGCGACTGCCATGCTGTGGCACAAAGCGCACCACCCTGGAGTACACCTTCAGGAGTTCAGTGTTCAAAACAGCAGAAGGATGACTGACCACGAGACTGCTAAATAGCTACTGCTGATTTTAGTGTTGTGTGGGTGGCTATGTCCCAGATACTGTTCTGAAATTTCAGTCAGGAAGTTTGGCTGCCAGAAGCCATTTCCCTTGAAAAATGCCTAAAGACAAGGGAAATACCTTGAAAATACAGGATAGGCAGCAAGAGAGACTCCACATCTCGCTTACATGCCATCCCTTGCAGGATCTATCAGTCTTTTCAGCTGTTTTTTTTGGGGGAAGGGATAGAAGGTTGATTTTTTTTATTTTATTTTTACATCAAAAGTTACTGCTTAACCCAGCAACAACTCCTTCCACACTTTCTGGCTTGCTCTACAACTACCCACGCTGTAAGTAAATGGGAAACTGTGAGCTTCCTTTTGTGTATCAACATCTGAAAGCAGTGACACTACCAGAAAACTGTTTGTATTGCAGAAAGGGCTTTAAGGGTGAAAAACATTTTTACAGGCTATTTTCTGAAGTAGTAGAAGGCTTCAAACATACACCCACACACACCCAAACTCCCCAGCCTGATGGCACACATGGCAAACATGAGGAACCTGGCTTGTTAAGGAACTGAAATGAGAGGTGGCCAGGAAAGTATAAGAAAGGATATGCGCATCCATTTTCATTCTTGCTTACTAAGCAAAAAAAAGCAGGAAGCATTTGGACTGCTTCCTTTCTCTAGAAGAAGGAAAACGACTATATTCAAGCAAGAATCTTAAGGAATATAACCAAATGCTTGTGAATGAATAGCTCTGGGATGGACACACAGGAGAGGTACTCACCTGGAGCAGGCAGAAAGCCATCATCTATGCTGTCCTCCAAGAAGTTGCCTGTTGGATCTGAGCTGTACCTCTGGACAAAGCTGTCTTCCCTCACTGGGTGCCCCTGCTAGGTTGGGAGTGCAGAAAATCAGTATTGAAGAGACTGTTTTGTAGAAGCTTATTCGCATAAATGATGTATAAATGGAGGGAGGGGAGTTTCAATAGGAAAATGACCTCAGAGTGCTACTCCTCTTTTACAAGTCACCCCACTTACCCCATTTCTGTCGATGCAGGTTGTAGCAGAGTTGTTGCTAGTAGCGCTCTTTTAAAAAGAGAGAGAGAGAAAATATAGGCATCATGAGAAATGCTTCACTCTCAAATTGCTTTTTCTGTTATCAGAGAGGAAATGCTTCCTACCAATGAACTCAAGAGAGGAGTCCGGGATGTAGATGGACTGTTGAAGAAGCCCTGGTGTGGGACGAGATACTCATCTGCATCCACAATGTCTTCCATGTCCTCCTCCTCCATCAGAGTGCGATAAAACTTGGAATCTGTAGGGCTGGGCAAGTGCATCCTTTCGTCTCCCTGTGAGAGAAATCAGTGTGAGAAAGGACTCGCAGGCTCCCTCCGAGCGCTTGTTCTCTAAGACACAAAGAAATTCAGTAAGAAGCCCAAGATGCAATATTTTGATCTGCTTACTTAACCAAATTTACCTAGAATTTAGGAGAATTTGGGTCTGCGATGTCTATACTGCTGTAAAGTATCTGCATTTTTAAGAGGTTCAAACTCTGTTCTCCTCTAATGATTGCAGTATGTTACTGGGCATAGGCTGGGACCAGTACAAAGAAAATATTGACTGGTCTCGAAATTCTGTGTGGGGTTCTAGCTAAGCTGGTTAAGACATGGAAGGAAACAGTAGAACTTGGCCTTATATTATCAGCATGTGTTAAATGCTAATTGCAATACATTTTCTCAACTCATGCTGTTACTGAGCGTGAGCTCTCACTGCAGAGAGCATCACGAACAGCTCAGCTCTGTTTCCTTTTATTGTCAGAGCCAGAGAGGATGTTCAAAATCTATTCTGCAACTGCTCTCACTTTCCTAAATGGCTTCCCTTTCCACATCATGTTTCAGCAAACACTTAACAGGAAATAATCCTTCATCGGCAGGGAGATAAACAGTCCAACAGATTCTTATTCTCTGAAATAGGAAGCTCTGTCATTTCAGTCAGCTTTTGCTCCCTTGCATCTATGCCATTTATACTGTATCTTTTAGTTTCAAGTAAATGCCAATAAAACAAAACCTTTTGCTGCAGCACCCAGCAGTGGTACAGGCAGGAGAAATCATTCTGCCCCAGCAGGAAGCATGCCATTAGAACATGGGCCCGTGGGGTCTGGCTTCTTTTAAGTGGAAAAAAAAAAAAACATTTGTGGAAAACCTGTCCAAGCCAGGAATATGTTTTCCTACGTGTTATAAATCATTTTGGGCCTCATATTAAATGCCCATCAGACATGTTACTGCTGTGGGGTTTCCTACCTGTATAACAAGATAGCGTGGAGGGTCACGGGCCATTTTGGAGAACTCCGCGATCAGCTCACGGAACTTGGGTCGGCTGTCTGCATCGATCATCCAGCCTGGTGGGACAGCAGGGAGAGCAATGCACAGTTAAAGTTACTTTGGCAATCAAACACAGAACTTGAAATAAAGCATACATGCATGGTACAAAGAAAGTTCATTCGCCAGCCACTAGCTGGTGTGAATTTCAGCATTTAAAATGCATGCCTGGCAGTTTTGGAAGAATGATGGAGGTAGTAAAACAGTGCTGGAAAACTGCGCAGGTGCTCCAGGAGTCCCCAGAAGTGCTGCACTACCGTGTGCTCATGGTAGCATGGCTCCTATTTCAGCAACAGGTACAGTTTGCTCCAATGAGAAGGTCTTAAATGCCACCTAGTGGGCTGCCTCTCAGCATCCTCACAAACACTAGTGAGCAGGGATGCAGCCCAGTCCCAGCTTAGGGGATATGTAGGAAGCAAGGTAATAATCTGACATTCTAGCAGCTGACATAGATGAAAAAGGGGATTGGGATTCAGAAGCCCTTTGCTGTGCCCTATCTGGTCAAAAAGTGCTTCAGAGACACCCTACCTCTTGTGCTATTTTACTGCAACAGTTGGTGCTGAAAAGAAGCAACTGAAAAAACAGGGAAGAAATCAGATGAGGAACTCAGGATCTTGAAGTGCATCTGACAGTGCTGTGGTGTCTATGCTCATGGCACTCATCTTGTAAAAGGAGCACACAATCTTTTTCACATAACCATATTTCCATGCCGTTGCCAAGAATTCAGCATATAGAAATGTGATATAATGAAAGCAACAGTGCCACTTTTTGAGCTTAGAGGAGTACCCACAAACCATCCGAACTCACATTTGACCATGATCATGTACACATCGATGGTGCAGATGGGAGGCTGGGGCAAACGCTCGCCCTTCTCCAAGACAGAGGAGATTTCACTAGCAGGGATCCCATCGTAGGGCTTGGACCCGAATGTCATCAGCTCCCAAACTGTTACACCTGCAGGGGGAAAGGAGAAGACAGTGACAGGTTTGGTGGGAGTCAGGGTGCCTGGCTGGGCGCAGAGAGGCAGCAAGAGTGTGTCTGCCTATGAGAGTCAGTGCATACGCAGCAAAGGCATTTTTTGCCATGATTTTAAAGAGAGACAAATTAATAAAACAGGTTGAAATCATACTTCTAGTATCTTAGTGTTGAATGTCCCACAGACTTCCTAGACCCACAGAAAGGAAATACAGGTTATCAACTCCCGACTCAAGCCTAGGAGGTGGTTTTAAAAATGGAAGTTGTCTTTTTGTTTAAAATTATCTCTTTGGAGACGAGCAAGAGCAGTTGTTGAAAGATGTGTAAACCAGCTGCCTCAGTGTCGTTTGCTGACATACCACATACTCTGTGATGTAGCTGTTGTGATTGTCTGGTAGCTTAGGATACAAAACAAGATTTTGGAAGCCAAGATACATAAATGGATTAAGGGGAGCAGAGGCCTTTTTTTAACAGGACACAGGGTTTGACCATCTGTACTAAACATTTTCCAGGAGTATAAGAGAATGCAGAGTGGAAATTTTGCAGCAAGTTTCTCTGTCAAGTTTCCTTTCAGCTCGTCTTTCTTTGAAGTTGACTTATGAAACTATACCAAGTATAAAATGAATTCTCTACGGAGGGTATTGCTTTGATTCCCTTTTTCTGTTGTCCTCTCAATACTGGGACATCCTACCACCTGCCCTGTGCTGAAGCACAGGCAGGTAAGTACTCCAAAACATTTTAGGCTACCAGGTTAGCCACCACCACCAAGTAAGTTTCTGCTATCACCTGAAATAGTGATGGCAGAAAACGGCAGAGTTACACCGATTGACACTACCTGATGGTGTGGCCAATAGTTTTAAGTCTGCCTATTCATTATTCTGCTTTATTGTCTGTCCAGTTCTATTCCACATGAAGATGCTGAAGAAAAGCCTCAGCAGAAGATGACCGCATGGAGTGCAGTCTCCTACCTGCAGCTTCGGTCAGGGAAGAGCTCATCATGTGAAAGCATATTCTGTAAGACACCTTACACCTCACCACCACTCAGTTTTGTGTGAATTTTACTTTGTTGAATAGGTGATTTTGGCCCATGATTTAGGTTTAAACTCTAAATCTTAAGATAACAAAAAGAATAAAGGATGCTGCATAGTCACTGCAATTGTTCCAGAACATCCACAATAATTCTGTTTTTAGACTCACCATAACTCCAGACATCACTTTGATGAGTATAAATCCGGTGTAAAATTGACTCCAAGGCCATCCATTTAATAGGAACCTAGGAAAACAAGCCGTAAGACAGATCAAAATTTTATCAGCAATATTTACCACCAGGTGGTGTTTAAGCCAATAGTTTGGTTGAAGAAAGGAAAATAAAAAACAAAAAGAACACAACCAGCTGAGAGGCAAAGCAGGCAACTTCTGAGTCCCTTATTATTATTCTAATTTATTATGTTGAACCTGGAAATTGTGGAGTTTTAAGTTAATTAGAAATCTTTACAATATTTTTAACAGTCCAATTTATATTTTTTTATCCTTCTCCTATTGTAAGAAATCCAGTCTAAGGTTTATGACAAAGACGGATCTGTGCTCATATGGTTTCCATTTATGGTCTCTGCAATATTTGCAAGCAGCTTCTCTTTAATTTCTCAGCAGGATACATTCCCTCCATCAGCACGTAGTACAACATTGAAGGCGTGTTGAACCAAGTCTGACAGGTCTTTCTTCTGCTATAAATATACAGCATTCCCTTTCTCTTCATAAACTGTACAGTGTTATTGGTGTTGGCTACATGATGAATTCAGACAGGCTTCTTTTTTCAATGTTTTTTTAAATAACCTTGGTTTTTCCCAGACATTCTGGGTGGGAATTTCAAAAGCATTTGTTGCTCTGCTACCTCTGCTCCCACTGCAGTCACACTGGCCTGACGCTGCTCTGGCTGTGCTCAGCGGACTCCCACAGTCTTCAAAGGCAGCAAGCTGAGATTGCAGCTGAGCCCTTTGAAAAGCCCACTCTCTTTTTTTCCTGTTTTTAACAGAAAGACTCATGCATAAGCACAAACACCAACGAACACGCAGCAGTTCATCCATACTCTGGTGCGTTTTACCTTGCCTCCCTCTGCGTGATACTCCTTCTCGTCGGCACCAAGCAGCTTTGCCAGCCCAAAGTCCGTGATTTTCACATGCTGAGGAGTCTTAACAAGGACGTTTCTGGCAGCAAGGTCACGATGCACTAGGCGACGTTCCTCCAAATAGTTCATTCCCTGCAATACAACAGACCAGAGGTTGGCATCCCACATACACACTTTGGGCTCTGAGGCACAATCAAGTTGCCAAACTTCAGCTGCTCAGTGGTAACTGTATGCACACCACCATGTACACACGTTAACCTACCCCTTGTTCAGAAAAAGATTTGCTGTTTTGAATTACGTGATTCTGATTGTTAGGGTGAGGGCATGCATTTGCAGTTAGATGGAGAAGGTGGTGGCTGTGGTCCTGCCCTATAGTAACATTTTTATGGGTCCATATTCCAGCAGAGTCATAGAGAAAAAAAGGATGGCAGCGGGTATAGCAGGGGTTCTTCTAGAATTTAGTTCAAGACACAAAATCAGGATAGCGCTGCCAAATGAGTGGGCAAACCCATTTTTCAGCTGTGCTTGTGCAACCTTGGTGACCCCAGGATAGCGTAGTACAGACAATAACTCTCATCTGCCCTGTGCACACAGGCCAACCTCATTGGGAGCACTTAGATGCAAATGGCCTGAGAGGAATGCAAGTAAAAATAAATTAATCATTCAATATTACCAGTTCTGTGCCTCATTACCATGTACTCTGCCTTCTCAATGCTAACAAATAAGCATATGCTGGAAAGGTGATAAAAGGAAAAGGGTAAAAAAAATAAAATAAAATTATTTTTATGGCTGAGCTCAGAGTTGCATCTATTTTCAAGTTGTCTTTGAAAAGGCAAGTTCTTCCAGTTTCACTGCCTCCCATGATTAGACAGCATTCACCATAGTATACGTGCTGTTTTGGTACAACTTCTCTTGAGGAAGAATAGACTTTTCTCTGGAGTGACTGCAGATCTCTCAGAAGATAAAATGGCTAATTGTGCTGTTTTGACTTTTAAGGCATGAATCTAACATCTGCCTCTCTGACCACAGGGATTATTCTCTGTTCCCTCAACTCCAATCTCTTGGTGTATGGAATCAAAAGTTCACAATTTCTAAGTTTCCTGCAAGATCCTTTCTAAAAACCACAATTATTCCCAGTCGATATATTTCTGCTGGCAGTAGCTTATGTGCTTGTATTTTTATGAAGCGAGAATTAATAAAAAGTGCTTCTCGCCTACAAAATTAACACCAAAACGATCACTGTGATGTGATGACAGAGCACTGGAGGGAGTAATTCCTTTCCAGCCTCCACCCTCTTCCTAAGCCCACTGTTAACCTGGACCACCAGCGAATCCTCCACTGCATTTTCTCAGCAGAACTTCACCCCTGCGCTAAGAGCTGCTCATGTTGCCAAAACAAACCACCCAAACAAACTGGCACAATGCCACCAAGAGTATGCATTTAATTATACAAATATATCCTTAATGAGCAGAACTCTTGAAACAAAAAAATCTTGAGCTGCCGACATAAAACAGACTATCTTAAAAAAAAAATCACATAATCTTGCCCCAGTAGAGCAAAAAAATTCCTGCTAAACATGTATTTCTGCAGAGACTTATTAGGACTCAAAGCTGCTGAAAAGCAGAATATCAGTTTTGCACTCAGCTATTTAAGATGCTGATAGCCAAAAGACTTGTACACATGGATAACCATACACCGGAGACGTTGAACTGCTCATGCAGTAAGTGCAGCAGATCTATAATTTTGTGCAGGCCTGGGATTCAAGCTATTTTCATCATTAAGGATGAGACTAATGTGTTCAGTTACTTCACAGTGTTTTTACACATGGTGTGTATATACTCTGTCATAACATTTTGTCTGAATGACATGGCTGTGTACCTCAGTGAAAGATGATGTTTGCAAAAAAAACAAAGAGAAATTATTTCAAAGCTGTGAAAACAGAAACAAAAAGCTTCACAGTGGACTTGCCTCCCTGCTGGGTAGTTTCCAGACACAAATATACTTGCTACAATTTTTCTCCTTCCCAAAAAAGTACATTTTAAAGAGTCAGAGAAAGTCAAAATATCAGGCTTGACTTTATCAGATTAGTAACACCAGACTCATTGGTGGGAAAAAGCCATGCATGAGATTTATGAGGGCTTTGAGGAGAACTTCAGTACAGAGCGACACAAAGGAGCGTGCTGAAGGTCAAGCAGCACTGGAGAGGGTGGAGGTTGCTATGGGTGAACGTTGAACTGACGTGAAAAAAAATCAAACAGAAGCTAACAATTGTGAATGGCAACATTTCGGGCAAGTGCACAACAAACGTGATGCCCTGAGGATTGATTTGGGGACTGATTTTGCCACCTTAAAAAGCAATGAGGAGGAGGAGAAAAAGGAGGAAAATGTGGCCTCCAGCTCATCCTACAAAGCGAGTGAGACCTAAACAGTGCAGTAATTGATTTCAAATGAGAGAGCAAAATAGTCAGAATAACAGCAGTTCACATCCCGGGTGGATGCATAAATTAAAATTCATTTGCTGAGGAATGTGCTGTAAGAAGTACACACACCGAGATGAAAAATGTGCTCTGTATACTTTTGGTGGATATGCTTCTGAGGTCCTCAGCATGTTTCCTGAAAGCAAACCACAGCCAGGAGAGCCTGAGATGTATACAAGGTCTCAAGGGACCGATAAGGCTGTAAGTGTGTGGTTAACTTCAGGACCGGAGTTACTGAAATAAGCAGCAGTAGAGCACTTGGGCTTAGCAAACAGTGCTCACGTACAACAAATGTCATACAAACTGCAGCTATTGTTTTTTCTCCATTCTTCCTAACCTAACAATCTTCTAAACGCAGCATCTTGCCGCTAAAGGCTAGAGGCTGTACTTCTGTCTCCTTCGTTACACCTCTCTTTGGCTCTGTTGCTGAGTTTAGCACAAGCAGGCAGCCATTGCTGGGTGTGATAATGATGCTTTTATTTGGCAACACGGCCCTTGCAATCAGATTACATGCACCAACTCAGTGCATATAAATTGCAGAGCAGACTTGGCGTGCCTGAATGTCTTTTGGTCACACACAGCCTACACTACGGCTGAGCTGGTATTTATTAATCAGCAGTTTCGATCCCCAGACCACAGAGCTTACAGCCTGAAAAATCAGAGTAATTCTCAGTGTCATATTTAACATCAGTGTTTGCCCTGTGGCACAGGCCAAAGAAATCCAGTAACTGAGGCAGCATTTTGGTTTCAGAATTGCCAAATTCTATTCCCTTCTCTGCCACAGTTTCATTGCATCACCATCATTTCATTACTGGGTGTTTGGTTTGGACATAAATGCACTGGTGACAATATTACACTGCCTGGGAGCAATTTGAAGAGATGATGAGGTTTGCACAGCAGCTTAAAGATTTTAGATTGCCGAAAACAAAGCAAGAGCTTAATGTTGTCCATAAGGTTTCTAGGAACCATGGGGTGTGGTGGAATATGGAGACTTACACGGACAGGTAAGGGAACAAACACAACACGTTGCCAGATCACCAGGCTGCAGTCTGAGTCCTAGCTGCCCCTGGAGGTGTGCTGGTCAGCTTACCTTGGCAATTTGCACACACCAGTTGAGAAGGTACTGGGAGCCGATGTTGTCTTTGTGCTCTCGGATGTAATCGAGGAGGCAGCCGTAAGGCATAAGCTGGGTGATCAGTTGCACGGTGGAAGTCAGGCAGATTCCCAGCAGGCGGCACACATGAGGATTGTCAACACTAGCCATCACATAAGCTTCCTGAGAAGAAAGAATGGAAGAAAGTGATGTGAAACACTCCCTTCTGCGTGACAGAAATATTTAGAGGCAGTATAAAACAAGTTTGTTGTTCAAGAGGTTGCTAAAATACTACCTGCAAACTACATGCTGCCTATCAGATACAAAAGTATTGTTTCCGACTCTGTGGACCAAGTGTTTTCCATGCAGTGTAAGGTCTAGATTTTGAACACTTGGATCGTCACTGAGATACAGGAGAAGAGACAGTCTCCTGCTACCGGTACACCAAGCAAACACTGGACATCAAGTCCTGGGGACAAAGCTCACAGACCTAAGAAGAATTAAAAAATCAATCACCAGCTGGAACCTGATGGAAGTTCAGGGAACTGGCATTTAGCCTGGAGAAGAGGAGGCTCAGGGGAGCTGGGGGTCGGCCTCTTCTTGCAGATAACTAGGGATAGGACTAGAGGGAATAGCCTCAAGTTATGCCAGGGGAGGTTCAGGTTGGAAATTAGGAGACATTTTTTCTTAGAAAGATTGTTTATGTGAACGGATTGCCCAGGGAGGTGGTGGAGTCACTGTCCCTGGGGGTGTTCAAGGAAAGGCTGGACATGGTGCTTAGGGGCATGGTTTAGTGGGTGACATTGGTGGTAGGGGGATGGTTGGACCAGATAACCTTGGAGGTCTTTTCCAACCTTAATGATTCCATGATTCTGTGATTTTAAACATCTAACTGCAAGAGCAACAAAAGCTGTGAATGTGTCATATGGCTTTTTCCCTCCACAAATATTTTCACAAATCTGACTGGAAACCAGCAGTTTGGAGACTTCTGCACTTCAAGGCTAGTACTAACCCAGAAAGTCAAAAGTTGTCAGCTAGGATGCGACTGACAGCTTCACTTTTTAAGAAACAAGATCTTTTTGTCCATGTTTTTCTTTAGTCCATGTCAAACCAAACAAGTTAATAAGCAGGTCACCTCTTTAGAAACCTGAATACATCTTACTTTAAGCACCACTGGTGAAAATATTATCCCCAACTGGAAAAAAAAATATTTTAGACACATATAGCAATGTGATATCAAGAAGGTATTTATAAATTTCATAAAAAACCTATAACATAGCCTTTGGTCTACTGGAATTTGGAGTTTGAGCTTCATAAATGTGTGAAAAAACTCTTCTTTCAAGCCTGGGTTCATCCTATGTAGCTTTAGGTACCTGTGAAAGGTACTCAAGTACCTCCTCTTTGCTCTTTTTGCAGTTAAGAGGTTGGTGCCTCTCTCTTTATAGGCTGGTGCAGTGTAACAGGGTCACATTAAAGCCCCACACTTCATGGGTTCTGCATGCAAAAATTACTTATAGATTTAAATTTGATATTTATATTTGTATTGATGTCCTCTGTCAAGTTGAAAGAATGAATTCCAACAGGGAAAAAAATAGAGCTGAAGTTTTTGTTTGTTTGTTTGTTTTTACTACTTTGTGTCCAATTTACATTATTTTAGTTTTAGACACTTTAAATCCCTTTGATTGTAAACTGACACAATGGGAAATAAATGGGAAATTTTTCGTGCATCTAACTTTTGTTCAGCATCACAACTCAGCATCTGGAGTGACACCAACTAATCATCCCTTGGCAACTGAGCATTAGATTAGCAGCCCACTAAAGCCTAAAATAATAGTCAAGGTACTGTTGAGGCAGGGAAAGAAGCAAATCTACACTTTCTAAGAGCTTAAGAAATGAAATACCATAACACTAAAGTCATCATCTAACAAGTTTTCCACAGATGTCACATAGCTGTATAGCTGGTAAGAACTATTATTAAACAAAGATATTACAGCAATGACGTTCAAGAAATAAACAACCCCAATTCTTAAGCAATATGTTCTGGCCCTGGAATTGTTACTTGACGTGCCAGCCTAAGCAAAACATGATGTAATGCAGTTTCTTCTGAGGTGCTAATACTGCATTTGGTTTCTTTGTTTCAGAGCCTGTGGGATGAGAGTGGCCTCCAGGCAGCCAGATTAAAAACGATCTCCATCAGAACTGGATAAGGGATCCCCAACCTCCTGCAGAATATGAGGTTATTGAAAAACAATCTTTTGTCAAGGAGAGCGGTGATTCTGTAGGATAGCCCAAGGAAAGATAAAAGAAGAATACGATGCACTCTTAACCTACGTAGATATTTACAGCAGCATTTTTTAGAGAATCTTGTGAATCTGCTGTGCGATGCTCTGATGGAAGCAGAGACAAAAATACACTAATCTTACTAGGTTTCAAAACCCAGCAGTTGTACCGATGAAGGGCGTCTGTTCTTTGCGCTGTTTCCTTTTGGGATTCAGACCCATATTGTATTAATTTCAGCAGGGGCAAAAAAAAAAATATTAAAAAAAAAAATCTGCAGACTCAGAGCTGTTCTTCTCCCTGCCCATCTGCTGTGCAGCCCTTACGGGGCTGACCTGGAGGCTAAGAACGGGGAAGCTGAAGGTGCAGGGTGGGTGTACGGCCACACAGCTTTTGGAGAGCTTCCAGGTGCTGACGCTGCCTATTGCTTTTGGTATCTCAAAGTGAAACAGGCCACCGCCCCCTCTCAGGGAGCAGAAGGGAGCTATTGTCCGTCCAGGGTCCCTCTTAGTAGCCTAAGACATTAAAGTGGGCCTTTGTTTCAACTGTTTATCTTGGAAATCTCTGCTGTACGCTCTGACCTGCTCCAAGTATGCTTGGTATTCAACAACAATCTTCTGAATTAGCCCTACCCTAATAAAGTCAGCAAGCGCTCGCCTGGATAATACGAACTAAAGCTGCTGTGCTTGTTCAATGCCTAGCGTGTTTCTGTAAGAGGAATCACCTTTAATTGGACATTATTATCTCTGAGGTTTCAGTGACCTTAAAAAGCTGGATGTGTAGCAAAAGGAGAGGAGCTTTTGGAGTCATCCCTCTGACTTCTTTCACCTGTATTTTTTTTTTTATTATTTTCCCTGAAATACAGAATGAATTCTACCAACCATATCATCTAAAAAATGAACAGGACTGAAAACGCAAGAGCTTTTTGTTAAGCAACCTAATTCAATGGAAGAGAAAAGATAATGTGGGGATGCTATACAGAAATTAAGTGCTTTGATATCGCTGCAGAGCACGCAGTCCATGCATCTAGTGTCCTGTCATCAGGATATCTTGCTCTGCTGAAGGCAGGATGCAGTACCGTAGGGTTATTAATTAGCCCCTCCTCCAGTAAACTGGGATTTAATGCAGTTCAGTGCAGAGCATCCTTTGTGAAGACTGTTCTATGCTCCTTATCACTGTGAAGAGTGGAATGAAAGGTTGTGCTGGAGCAGTGACCAGGGAGACCATGCGGGTTTGCGACCCAGTGAAGGGTGACACTTGTCTCGGGGCAAAGGGTGTTTGTAAACATGCACCACATGGCCCATCATTAACTAAAATCAGGATTGATATTGCTTCATGTCTTGGACCATCTATTCTGCTGCAATACACAATCTGTTAAAGTAGAATAACACGTTGGAGTAATGCTGTTTATTCAAGGTGATCAGAAAATCCCGGTGTGTTTCATTATCATCAGTAGCACAGGTAGGGGTTTGTTCACAGTTGATCATACTGACGCTTTCTGCTCTATGCTTGTTAACATCTTCCCCAGCTTGAACCACCTGAGACAAGCCTTTCTATCTGAGTTGCCATTTGCTGTCCAAAGCTGGATTTTTATTTATTTATTTTAAAAATAATTTTCCTGTTAAAGTGGTTAACTTCCTAACCAAAAAGAAAAAAAATCCACACAGACTTGCCCATGGCAGAAGGATTCCTGTGTTTAATTTAATGGTGCCATCACTTTCAAGTGGATTTATGTTTAATTTAATACTATATAACTTTAATACTATGTAACTGAGCAACTAGCTTATGACAATCTGCAATGTCAGACATGTTTTTAATGTTCTTATTTGTACTGTCATAATGACAATGAATGGCAAAATTTAAGGCCAGAGACATGAGAATAAAGAAAATGGGTTTAGCTGTAAATGTGTGTTTTGTATGGTTCTGCCCTCCCCTTATGTGCCAGTTCCTATCCCATGAGTTTAACATCAGTGATCAACTGCAAGCAAGGCCTTCACGGAAGACACAAAAACATTTGCCAGGCAATTGAATTATGGGTGCAAATCAGCATAGTAGTTCTATATGAAGAATTCAGTTTGGGATGTTAAATATTTCTTGCCACCCAAAGTCCTGAAATCCCTTTAGCTGTTATAGAGGAAAATCCACAGACCACTGTCACCTTGGCAAAACAAACATGAAAACTTACATCAAGTATTTCCTTGTTGGCTTTTGGTGATGTAGCCTCTCTCAACTCTTTAATAGCAACAGGTATTTTAACCTTTTCCCCTTCTGGGATCCAAAGTCCCTATCAAAAAAAAGCACAAAGAATTACTCAGTCTCATATCTAACAGGTTAATTTTCACAATTACATATACATTTTACATCTTCTGAGAAGACATAAATATTTGGAGCAATGGCAAACAACAAAAATTTGGCAAGCAACATGTAAAAATCATTGTGTCATGTTGGTGTTAAGAGAATCCTGTCAATGGAATGGTATTTTGCTTTCTGTCACCTCTACCATACTTTTTTGAAAAAAAGATGTATTCATTACCTGTATAAATAGAGTGAGACATGCATGAAGAGCAACTTACATGGATAGGAGTCTAATTAATTAGCACATCACGGCAACTGCATATGCAAAATCTTGCCAATTCCAATTTATAAATCATGGGATGAAATGAATTGGGATGTTCTCTTATGCAACAAGATGGCACCTATCCTGTACAAATAATCCAGCCCTAAACATACACAGTGACAGCTAGGTTTTTGTCTAACTGGTTCAGCGCTCTACATCTGTAGTGTCAGGAGGTCATTTAGCTGGGAGGTGAACCATGTGGAGCTGTGAGGAAGCTCTGCTGCAGCACCGAGTGATGTAGGTGCCTGTTTTCAAACGTCAGTGTGGTTTGTACCCCAAAGGTCTCAGCCACAGATGGAAGTCTGCTTCAGAAATAGACCTTTTAGCTCCCAGTTCATGCTTTTTTGGGTGACTTTTGCATGTGGGAACAAGACAAAGAGGGAAGGAGAAACATCATAATCTTACCTTATAAACAGTGCCAAAAGCTCCAGAGCCTAAAACTTTGACCTTTTTAAATTCTGTTTCCTTTAAAATTCTCAGATGGGCCTGGTTTGGTGCCTCCCCACTGGGTGTCAATGGTTCAACAAGCTGGTGCATACAGAAAAACAAGGCTTTAGAAGGACATACAGGCTGGGAGGACAGCAAGCAGCAAACTTTGTTGGGGGGGAAATAAATCCTTAATTTAAAATAATGAACATTTTATTCCACGTGAAGTTTATGTGAGGCTAGCTCCACTCTGACTTACAGCAATAAATATCTGGAGTTGCTTCAAATTTCAGAGGTAAAATCAACCAAAACTAAGATCCATGGAACCACTTCTGTCCCATGAAATTGCACAGTATGGCAACTGCCATTTTGAAGGAAAATGAAGGAATACTAGTGTTCAAATGAAGATTTAGACATCAAAGACTTAAAACACATGGCATGAAGAACAGTGCAATTACCACAGATCTTAAATAAGATTAATTTTTTGAACTTGCAAATAAATTATAAAAATGTTTTAAATAATGTGCAAGAATCACCTGTAACCTTTCAGGTTTAATCTTGTTTAATTAGATGAAATTCCCATGGTACTGGAGGTGGCTCTCCCAGACCACAGCACCAGGTTTACAAACAGCAACTTAAACTGTGAGCACAATTCTTTCATCAATGCAAAAGGCAATGTTGAATTGACTGTTGATGTTTTTAAAATTTGATCTAAGCCTTATTGCAAACAGAAGTAATGCCCTCCAAACAGAGATATTTAACACTCTCTTTTTTTTTTTTTTAAATATGTCAGCCTTTTCCCTTTAGTGATTTCCTTTTTCCTTTCCTTTGAATAAAACTATATTTAGGTAGATACAATCATTTTTAGTGGACCAGTGACCTTTCTGTTGTGATGAAATATCCTAATTTTCTGGAGTCCAGAGGCTAAAATACAAGGTAAGCACAAACTGAACTCTGTTATTAAAACTGTAGAATAGAGCGGTAAGTAAAATATTATTAGGCAGCATACTGGAAAGCAGGACAGCTGTAAGGATTTTAGCAGGTTACTCTGCAAAGCCAGGGAGCACAGAAGGAAGCTGCAATTGTACTTTTAGCAGAATACCAAATACAATTTGCTACTTATTTACCAAGATCAGACTGGTAAGAGAAGGAGACTAATCGTGAAAGAACATCTTTAAATTGAGGATAATGAATTTTGTAATTTCATATGTGAGGAACCCAGAGGGTAATGTTGTAATGCACATGAAACCTACACCGTGCAAAAAACAAAGCACTGTAGAAACCTCACTCATGCCCAACAGGGTAAACCACTCACTTTGATGTCTTAGTATTTTTTGTGCATTAAAAAAAAAAAAAAAGACCAGACACAAACACTTCCTCCATCCCTTTCCCTGCTCTCCTTTCTCATTTTTCTTATGAGGACCAGACTTACATCTGATCAAGGGGGTAAAATTTCCAACAGTATCCAGTTTGCTACTAGGCTTGTCTGGAGGGAGAAAGGTTTCAGTGCTAAGGGTCTAGGTGGCAAGGTAGCATGGATCAGCAAACACATTACACCTCACCCTAAGGCTTAGTCTTTTCCCCAATCTCAGTGATTGTCACTGGGATTTAGGCATCTAAATCCCCTAAAGCTTTGGAAAATTATATCCACAGGGATCAGACTTGAGATTAAGTGAGAAAGTGTTAAGTGCATGCTGCCTCTTTTCCAACAAGTGTGGCAGACACCGTGTTAGTCAAGCCAAGAGCTTTTTCAGTTACAAAGCAGATCTGTGGTGCTTTAATCCTCTTGTTTGAAAAGGTCAGGACCCACTGCCCCAATAAAGCAGCCAGCTCTGAGATGCAACTGTGGCACTCACCTCCCTCTCCTGCAGCAGCCTGCGCAGGGTCCGCTTCCTCACGATGTGGCGCCGCCGCAAGTACAGGCCGATGCCCAAGCCAACTACAACCAGGCAGAGGAGCCCTCCGACAACGCCGGCTGCGATGGATGGGATTTTGGAGCTGCAACACAATACGGGATGTGGAAAGAGAAAAAAACAAATGCTTAGGTGTATGATTAAAAAACAAAACAAAACAAAAAAAACCACAATAAACCTAGAGGGGCTGCACGTAGCCTCAGGTTTTGACCAAACATATTGTCTGCACACCTCCTTAAACCTATTTGATATTTCACGTCTCTTGAGTCTCAATATTTTTAAGTTCCTCACCCCAGTGGTTGTGTTTATTGTTTTCTTCTTCAAGGAAAACTGAAAAATCAAAACAACTGAGCTGAGATGAGACCATCCGGACTTTTACTGTGCTTGGCAGTGCAGCTTTCTCCTCCACTGCTCCGCCACCTCCTCCTCCTTCTGCATGTCATTTCTGCACAGCCTTCTGCATTTATCATTTCTGTGACATTTGCTTTGCTGGGTTTGTACTTTTGTTCCAGATTTGCAAGGCCTCCGCTTAATATATCAAGGCACTTTTGTTTCTCTTTGAAAATTATGGAGAAAAGGCTCTCCATATAGATGACGTATCGACAACTTTGTACACACAAAGAGAAGGTGATATGAAGAAGGAATACACAGTTGGGATACTGGCAATGAAGCTGCTGACAGCTCACCATTACGACAGGATGCGTGGTTTACGATGTTCTTGAAATCACTGGCCCTTCTCCCCCAGTACAAAATGTCTAAGGCTGGGTAATGTGTGAACTGTCTGTGTGTACTGATTCCTGCCTGTTTATTGGTCTGGTTGGTTTCAAACTTAAATTGAAAAGAAAAACCTGTTTTCTAAGGTTGTCTTTTGGACTGTACGTGGAGATCCATCACAGCTCTTTATAAGCTGCCCCAGGGGTTACTATTAAATAAAGTCACTTTTTTACAGTTCTTCTAGGCTGAATTTGTCTTTCCATAGTCTTAGTGGCTAGAAACTAAATCCCTCTTAGTCAGAGAAACATGCTGACTTGTTGCATGTTCTTGAGCAAACCATGAGGCCAAACAATGCAAAATAAGATCTTGTGTGAAGAATGAATGCCCATCTATGCATTGAGAGGTTGGAGATACAGAAATTGCTGGGCTGGAAAAGCCCCTAGGGGCCTGCAATTAATTCCCTGTAATGCAGGTAACCATATCAATCCTAAACATACCTCTTTCCACCTCTAGATCATTATTCTTTCGTTTTCCAGCTCCTCCTTTTGTTCTCAAGTAACAGAACCCAGGTCTCACCTTGACCTTCTTTTTGACAAGCTAAGCAGAACAAGGTTTTGGAGTCTCATGCTAGTAGGAAATTTCTCAATTATTTAGTAATTTTTATAGATCTGAGCCTGCCCTAATCTGTCACTTCTCCCTACATATCTCCCTACATATTCTTTACAGAATGTTAGTCCCAGTGTTGCAGTGTCCAGCACAGAAATGTAAACACACATGCATTCTTTCCAGCTCTGTCATTAATTGTATCAGATGAAATACTCACCCATTTGGACAGCCTTCAAGACCTGGTCCTTTGCACCTGTAAAAACAAATGAATGTTACAAACATATTAGCTCTGGCATACCTACTGCTATAACTCCAACTAAGAGTGCTACTGATGAAAACTTTGTGTTTCAGAGCAGTTCAAGGTATTCATAATGATCATGCACTGTATTAAATATCAGTCAACTGCCTTGCTCCAGAAGCTTTTACACAGAGGCATAGTTCTGCTATGGACTCATTATAAAGAGTATTTTAAAACAGCATTCTGTGATGTGTTAGAATGGAGAGAGGACATAGATACACAGAATAAAAATGGACCTAGAGTCTCTGAATCTATGAAAATACATCTGTGCTTCCTACATGTGCCGTCCTATCCATGCAGCTCAAACTGAGGCTGCACAAAATATCTGGCCACAGAGGCAGCTGTGGGGTGGCCAGCATGCAATCAGCCAGTACACTGGCTCTGTGTGGACATTTGTATTAGCATAGAAGCTCAGGGCTGACTGTGGAGGAAGACAGGAGCAGCCTCTCCCCTATCCAAGGGCAGAAAGCTATATGGAAACACACTGCTACAGATCCTCCTGCATAATCCATGTTTCCTGAGAAGCGAAAGATTACAATTTCCAGACTTCCTATTGCAAAGGAAAACGTCAGTAGCAGATACATGGTCCCAGCAGAAAACAGCATTTCACAATCCTTGCTTTGGCTAAAGTGTTTTCTCATGTGTCTGTTGTATTTTTCTTTCACAATCGAAGATCTCATGCCACTGGCAATGTAAACAGGTATGACAGTTACCCAGAGAGACAGAAACTCTACTAGCAAGTCATTCTCCCTCCATTTAAAATGCTCCAAATTAATTTTGGCAGCCCGATGCAAAAAACAGCACAGATGAAAACACATTCACTTGATGGTCTAGTGGGCATGAGAAGCACCATGCATTTCCTAAGTGCTGCTGGGCTACAAGATGTATGCTCTTTATGGGAATTGTGGTCTTTGTGGTGCCTACCAAGGAAGGAGAGCATTACAGAGGGGATTACATCACCACTGAAAAACAGAGCACAGCAAAGAGAAAAGTCCAGTTTGTGGTATCCGCTCCCTGTGCTGACTCGAAGAAGGTGCATCATCCCAAAGCAACACCAGAGGAGGTCAAGCAGGGGGTAAGGAGTGAACCCATGCCAGGAAAAGTGCTCTGAGTTCCCTCTTGCTGGGAGGAAGAAACAGAAAAATTTCAAGATGGCAGGTGGGGCTGAAGATTTTATCTCACAGCTTGATCGTAGGTCTGGAGGAGGAAGAGGGGAAGCAACCACTCATTTTATTGCGTTTTTGTTTATTTGTTTGGTTTCATTACTCTGATCTTCCCCCGTGTATTTGCCTTGTTTCAGGGCCAACACAGTGCTCCAAGGCCCAGCATCTGGAAGGTCTTGTGAGTTCACTGGGCTCCCATGCAAGAATGTGCATCCTGGTGTCCTGGACATGCTGGAAGTACTGTGCACACTGGTTCCGGGATTCTGGGCACCCAGCTCTGTTAGCATTCTCTGTCTGCCTACAGTTTGTTTTGTTTGCTTGGTTGTGTAACTAAGCACAATGAGGCTGCACATGCAGAGCAGAACCACCAGCTTCCCTATGGTCAAAGGAAACATATCTCACTTTGCACCAGGCTCCTTTCTTTGGGCGCCTGAAAGAAAACTGATCTAGGACCCAAGACCTCATCCTACCACACTATATCAATCACATGCATAGGAATTTCTCTATGTTAATGCAACAAATCATATACAACTTCTCCTGATAATGGACATGAAATTAAAAATACATTATTCCAGAATGTGACTGGGTTCCCTCAGATTAACTATTTCTAAAATTCTGTTTTTTGATGACACTTTATGATTGCACAACCTCCATGAACTTCATAACAGCAAAAAAAGTTGTCTGAGGGGATACTATCCACAGTCTGAGGAATGACTGACCAGTTATTTTCCTAGACCAGAAAGTGGGAGGAGGAGAGGTGTAGATTTTCATCTGTACCCTTTCTTTTTTAAAAATTATTTCCCACACAAATCCATCAGTACCAAGTCTAGTGGGATAAAGTTAAAAGGTATTCGGGAAGAAAATGATGGATCAGCTTGTGCTTTTCAAATCCCATGTGATTTTCTGATTCATTTCACAAGTCAAAGAAGAAACAAAGCCTATGACAAATATCCATCCAAGACTAAATATAGCCATCTTTTTTAATGTGGAATTTTATGATGACACCCAACATAAGTAACCCAGGTTTTATGGAATCTAAACAATCACTTTTTCCATCCTTGAATCATTTTTCTTCTGCTTACAGAAACTAAAATGAGAAATGTGACCTTGTGTTATAAACTGCCTCAAGATCTTATGGATGTATTGGATGGAATCTAGCAGCAGTTGTAGTCTCTGAAATATTTCTCTACTTATTGGAAAATTAGTGCTGTGTACAGTCCCTGAAACTATTACATCCTGAACTCAGCATTTCATCTGTCTACATAAATATTACTTGTCCCAGTGCAGACACAGCTATTTATTTCCCAAATCCATCAAGATTTTAACAACTTTCTCCTCGACCTATAGTTCCTAATTTGATGTAATACAGCCACGTTGCTATGATTTATGGCCTTTCAGAGGGGACTCACGCTTTAACAGCACAAGTCCTCAGTTACTTCACAGTCATAAAAGAAATGGAAAACCACTGGGTTTTTCAAAGCCTTACAAGAACTTTCTTCTGCCTGTTCTTTCTGATTAACCTTCAGATCATGACAAAGGCATAGAATGTGTGCTGTGCTGCTGCAAGCTTCTCTCTCACACCCCTGTCCACCTTCTCACCCACCTCTAAATTCCCATGGGGCATTAACAAGAAGAACAGTAAGACGTAATGTTGGTAGTGGCTCTGGAGGCTGGACCCTTCAGCCAGTACTATTAACTATGGTTGTGGCACCTCTCTTTCTTGTTCTTCCACCCCACTGGCTGTGGCTGAATTTAATTCTTATATTCTGGGAGAGTCGCAAGGGAAAAACAGATCTCTCAACATGGAGCAGAATAATCAAGCTGGTGTGCTTCATTAGTTGCTGGAGGTATGAACTGGGTAATTTCAGGACTTTTGGGACATTTCTGTCTTTAATGGAGCATATTTTCTCAGCTGCACTACAAGCAGAGCAGAAAGAAGCTGGTGTAAAAAATCCCCAAGCAGTTATAGGGGAAATGGGGTAGAAGTCTTTTGGGCTGAACAGGAGAAAGCTACCTCCCTTCTGTTTTCTAATGAAAGCCAAACAAGCAACTCAGCAAAGAAAGTTAGGCTAGATTAGATTTGTCACAGCAATATAAAGGAGGTGATGCACTGCAAGTACTACAAAAGTTAAAACCCAAATTTGAGACAAAGCTCAGCTGGGGAGAGAGGTCCTGTTTACTTGCAGCTTCTTTGGATACAGAAATTAGAGCCAGATCCTGGAAAACTGAACTTGTATGAATACTGAACTCAACACATGTAATAAAATTCTGTGCCTCTGTACATGACATTGGACAGGGACAGAAATAAAGAAGTTGTTTCTTGTCATACAGAAATCGCTGAGACTGTGTTTTTTAAAGACGCAAAAACTTTGTGAGACAGATGTTTTCCACCCACTGCTGAACAGATCACATTCCCGCAGCACAAGGAGGGAAAGGCGTGAAGATGACTAAGTGGCATTACTGATTGATTGCCTTCATGGGGAAAATGCTGTGCTGGGCTGCACGTTCCCACATGGTGCCTCTGCCACTGGCTCCCTACCCATCAATGCCCTTGGTCTCAGAAGTCCCATCTGTAAAACAAAAATAGCAACAATACGTTCCTCCAGCTCTCTTAAGCCCATCAGAGGTACAGCCTATTTCTTCTGCCACATTCGGGCAGCAACTTGAGCATGTCCACCATGTAACTGTGGCAAATTTAGCCCAGCTCGTGCATGTAAATGATAAAATAGATACTACTTTTTTTTTTTTTTTGACTCCTGTGGTACATTCTTGGCTGCTAAAGCCAAGTAGGAATTGATGAGCTCTGCTCTAGGGACTTGTTTGTGCACAAAATGCAACTGCAAGTTACATTCCCGTCTGGCAGATTATTTTCCCTGAGTTTGTATTCATTAAAGTCTAGCATTTGATCCTGCTACCAAGGCCACCCAGTTGAAAGACTTGTTCAGATGTGGTTACTGGTTATGCTGATCCAGTAACTGGCCACATGGAAATCCAGTATCCTTCTTCTGAAGGATTTCTGCATGAAAATGTGGCCAGTTATAAAAAGGATATTGGCTTACGGTGGCCAGTTTGTATCAGTAGAGAATGATGATCACAGGTATTGAGGTCATTAATAAAGATCAAAGCTATTAAGATCCCTTTTCAACTGAGTTAATCTCTTATTATATTGTGATGGGAAGCTGCGATGAGCTTTGCCTGCAATTGTAACAAGACTCAGGGGTCACCGCTGTAAATCATGGCAAATACACTTTGCTGTTGCAGCTGCCATCTGAAAATCAGAGCACTGAGTTCCCTACGTCATAGCCTGAGAAGCATTAGGGAGGCCAGTTGCTTGCCCTCTTAGCCCTTCTCCTGTGGTCCGTGAAGGTGAGGACCTAGGCACTCTATTTTTTCATGACCAGACAGTTGAGCTAGGTAAATATACAGTGGAATGATGGTTTGGTCTGATTGTAGCTGGAGAACAAATGTTAAAACTTCTCTCTTGCAACACATACTATGGAAGGATTTTTGATTGGACAGACACTGCAGGTTACAGGTCAGATGTCTGTGAAGGAAAAGACACCAAACATGGGTTGTCTTTTGCTCTGAAAGCATTATAACGCAATAACCTAGTCTGAAACCCCACACCTTACTGCGCATCCTGTGTCCTTTGCAGGTTGGAAACCATCAGAGGACGTGGGTGCAGCCTGGTCACTTACCGTCACATAGGTAAAAGACAGCTGAATTCACAGGTCATTAAAGGGGGCAGTTCAACCATTCCCCAAATGAGGACAAAAGCGGTATGTGCAGATTGGGTTTACTGTGATGCCCATTGATTAAAGCCACTCAGGAGGCAAGCAAAGCTTTAAACCAGACCACTTGGTACCATATTGAAAAAGAGAAAAAGAAAGAAAATCACTGTGGTATCCCACAGGGATTTCCCTTCAAAAAAATCAAAGGTGTTGAGAAAAATGGGTCCCAGGAACTCAGCATCCACCAGATGTCACTGATGTTCCTCCCCAAAACAGAGGACCCAGTACCCAGCCAGGTGGAAAAATAGGAAAAATAACAAAAAAGGGCACTACTATTGGGTGATTCTGTAAAATTCCAGAAAGTTTCCTATCTAAATAAGCAAAAAACCCAAAACTTTCTCAAATCCCCTAAAGCTTTTTTTTTTTTTTTTTCAGCTGTGTGAAGAAGTGCCATTGAACTTTTCCTATTTACAAAGTCCACTGTACTCTGCGTAGTTTACCTGTGTATGCCTGACCTCTTTCACTTCCTGCTATATTTTGTTCTTGGTGCTTTGTAATAGGGGAGAAGTCAGGAAGGGAAAGAGCCTGATATGAGCCTTTACTTTTTACTTTTTCTTCTCCATTCGGACCCAGGTTTTACTCACCCCCGTGTACAGTTTGGATGGCAGAGCTGGCAAACAGAGTTGGCGTCTGCATACTTCCAGACGAGGGTATCATTTTCACCCAGCACTCCTGCAGGGCAGGTTTTCACACAGTGGGGGCCATCTATAAAATGGGCACACTTCATGCAATGGTCTGGGCCCTGGAGAGAAACCAAGAAACAACTTGTTTGTGATGCCTTTATATTGGTCTATTCAGAAGGAAATGCAAAAGATAAATCTACATGCATTCGACGGCAGCAAGTTTTTAGCATCTGGTGGTTTTATTACCTAGCTACCTAAAAGCTTACAAGTATTTGCTCTTGTAGGATGAACTGTACAAAAGGCAGTACCTGATGTTTAAAGCTAATACTTCATTGAGTTTCCTCTGCCTGATGGGAAAGCTCACATTTTTCATTTAAAATGAGGAATAATTTAATGACACCCCAACAAGGCATAAGTTGAAAAGCAGAGGGCTAGGCTGTTTTCTGGTGCAATCTACTATATTGAATGATTTAAAATGATGGAGCTAGGCCTCCTTATCCCTCCTAAAGTACTGGCCCCAAATCATTATTTTCCTGGTTTCTCAGCACAGCTTCCCTCCTCCATTTTCGAGAAGCACAGGAAATGGAGGCAACCCAAGGATGCCATGCATTTTCTACTTCGAATAGCAATTCATTTGTGCTTAAAGGCACTGCCTTTAGCCATTTTTGGCAGAACTATTTTTACTCAGACTGTAACAGCACCAGGAATACCGTAAATATTTTAGAGCAGGGAAACCAGCAGTTCTGGGTCAAATTCTATTACAGAAAGCAAACAAAAAAATTATACCATATCTACAGTGCTGGTTTCAGTGGGACTACAGTAAGACAAGTTATGTGAAGATTACTTTAATTACTGCAATGTCTAAGGGCCACTACAATGACTAATTAGTAGACGCTGGGCAAATGTGGAACAAGGGGTGGTCACTGCCTGAAGGAGCTTATGATGTTAACAACATCCTTTAGGCAATGGTGGTCTAAGCTGTAAGGGAGGATGGAAATACTTCACGTTACTGAGCAGTGACTCCTTGGACTGATGGGCAAGGGTCGAACACTCAGTGGCTGCAGGAGATGGTATGATGCATTTTAAAGAGTTGGACTAAGGAGCACAGAGTAGGATCTGTGATGGAAGCAGGAGATTCGATTTCAATTAGCAAAAAGGTCTAACTGAGACAGTGGATGCATTAATGAGAATGAGAATTTTACAATTAAGATATGGGTTTAATCTGATTAAGAACAAATAATTTTTCACAGTTGCCAAACTGGACATCTCATGACATGAGAATATTCTAAAAATTAAAGAACAAAATTGAGGAAGATTCTGGATGCCTGGAAAGAGTATACTATATTGGCTTTTGAAGAAGGAGCTTTTGGAAGAATTTGGAAACTATAAGCATGAAAATCCCATCATTTTGTTTTGATTACCTTTCTTTGATCTTAATTTACACCTGCAATTGCTTTAACATTGGCTATATACTTTAACCTAGTTAGAGGAAGGAATGCAGTTTTAAGTAAAAATTGTTTCCTGAATATTGTCCAGAAAACATTTTTAATCACAATTTTATCATGGCTTTTCAAGTGAGAAAAGCTACTGTATTAATCCAGTATGTTAGCATTTTTTTCCTGTGAATAAGGATGTGTAATATTTTTTTCACGCCAACTTGGCTGTTCAATAACTACATGTTCCAAAAATGTTCACCACATTAGCATATCTTCACATATGTAAGTAATCCTAACTTTTTTTTTTCTGTAAAAGGACATAAGAAAGAAAGGCCCTACAATGCCTGTGATTCTAGGGCTGTCTGGATTATGTACATGGCAGGGGACACCAAAGAGAAATACATCCTGAAGTTCCCTCTCCTGGTTTTGTCTTCCTACCCCCAGATCTTGCCCTCTAATTCACCCCATCTCTGCCTGATCCTGGAGAAGGGTAAAAGGGAATTCAGGATTATGTCAATGAGGGGAATACATATGGATGCACAGTCTTAGGTACAGGTTTGTTAAGCTGAGGCTGCCCTTACAGGTCCAGTGCAGGTTGCGTTGTAAGCGGTGGAGTTCTGCACCAGGCACTCTGGGTGGCAGGGGAGGCATTTGGAGTCCCTTTCAAACTCTCGTGGCTCCCTGGAAAAAAAAATAAAAAAGAGAAATCATAAAAACTCAGCTACTTAGTGAGTGATAAAATCTTGTCGTCTCTCCTCTTCCTGGCTTTTCCAGTTTAAGTCCATCGAGATGATTGTCCTGCGACAGAGGAGGTACAGGGGAACCATCCTGGCCGGTGGCAGCAGCAGGGGCACTATATCAGCACAACAAGGGGGAGGCAAGGGAAAGGGAAATTTGGACGACAGCAGAACACATGGCACTGTGGGCTGCATGCTACAAATTAGTTTACTTTCCGTTTTAAGCTAATGACACAGGATATTTTCAAAGATTTCCACAGGCTTTTAAACGGTAGTAATGCAAAGAGATCAGTAAAAACATTTCAAATGATTCCAAGGCTCCAAATAATAATTAGGAAAGTTAAACAGCAATGCACTGATAATTAAATTCATGCCCTCCCTACAACACACAATGAATCATTAAAATATGAAAGTTGGGAACAGATGGTTTCAATAGCAATAAAGCTGTTCCACTTCAAGTAATGGTGTTATTAATTAAAGTAAATCTACCCATCATACAACACAAAAAATGCCCAGATCTGCCCTTCGGGTCATAATAGCTGCTGGAGGGAATTCACTTATAAAAAAGACAGCTGCTGAATGGCAAGTTGCTAGACAAATACAAACATCATGGGCATCAGCACCCTGTCAAGTACTTGCTTAATAAGAATGATTTTAAAAGCACAACTTTGAGAGATTTATTAAGAAACAAAAGTAGAAGTGTTTACACCAACAAAATTATGATGGGAAAGCGTTTGTCTAATGCATGTTACTGAAGATCAGCATATTTTTCGGTCCTAACCATGCCTTCCCTGCCCACATCACCTGCTGAACCGACTGAAAAAAACAGCCGCCGTCCTGACAGAAAGGCATCAATATATTTTCCTCAGCTCGAGCAAAGCTGAAGCAATAATTTTGCCTGAAATTGGTCCTCCCAGTGCTCTTCAGATGAAGGCTAATTTTCCCTCGACTGTGACTCTGCAGGGCAAGCTGCTCACCTGGCTGGTGGCCAGGAGCTCCCTGCCACCTCAGTGGGAGCCCCCAGGCACCCTGGGATAGCCTCTGACCTCCTGAAACATGTCCAGAAAATCCATCACCTTGAGCATACCTAAGGGTCCCTTTGCAGTGTGTGACTTCAGGGGGTGACTGCATTCTCCGTGACTACAACTGGCTCTGAATCTTGACAGATGTGCTTAATGTGACAGGCTTGGCTTGGATTTTCAGGGGTTTTAAGCTCCTTTATGTCGTATGGGAAGGAAGGGTAGTGGTTGGCCTCCTTCGGCCTGCTGATAGCCTCCCGGCAGGCCTGGGGCAATTTATTCACGTTGGTAGCTGTGCTGGGAGCACACTCCTGGGCAATACCAACCAGGGAAGGAGAGTTACCTCTGCTCTCAGCTTTTCTCTGCTGAGGCACAGTGCTCAGCTCAGACTAACACCCTTGCCAAGTGGGTGAAATCTGGAGCAATCAGAGACCCTCTGGGTTGCTTGCTTTCTAGCCTCATGCATTCTAAAATCAATACCCCCCTCCCCCAAATCATTGCCAAAACCCCAAGCACCCCTCAGGCCCCTTACCCTTGCAGGATGTTGCACTGTTTCACACACTCCTTCTGGCGACCAAAAAACCTGCAGGAGAAGCAGTGGAAGGGCCCTGGGCCCCAGCAGCCCACATCCGAGCACAAGGGGTCACACACGTGCCTCTCAGCAGCTGAGAGGGGGAGAGAGAAAAGAGAAGAAGCCGTAAGCTTCAAGGCAGGAGAGAGGGCAGACACAGCACTGCAAACGAGTCTATCCTGACAGCCAGTTTTTCCAAACTATTCCATAGCAGACAAGAACAGTCCTGGTAGTGTGGAAGAGGAATAATCTTGGTTCTCATAATTCCCAAAGCCTGAAATCAGGAGCAATTCCTGGCCTTTCAAAATAAAAATGAGTTCTGTGACCACCCAACAGCCATACAGTAAAGCTGAACCAGTATCAGAGGAGATATATATTCCAAAATGAAAAAAAAAAAAAAAAATCATATTTTGCAAAGAGAAATAATTAGATTTTGGCCAAGGGAGCACTGCAACATGCATGAACAAACTTGCCAAACAATTCTGATGTTCAGAGCAGGCTTCTGTGTCCTTCAACCTATGTGGTTTCACTGGGTACATAACAGGACAGTTACAGTCACAGTAGTCACCATGAAGCCCACGTCCTCTGTGGACGAATCTTTCTTTCCCTGTCTCCAACAAAGCAGTACCGCTGATGAATTTTGCAGCCAGGGGGATGCTCAAATTACTTTTGCATTTTAGCATGAGCTTCCGTGGGTGCAAGAAGGTAGCTCTGACTTACCACACTCATTTTTATTTCTGTTCTGTATGATTTTAGTTTTCTGACTCTGAGTAGCAAAGAGGCTGTGCCAGTTCATGCTGTCAGCATAGCAGAGGTTCTTGTTCTTCATAATGGCAACATCTCCATCACTTATTTCCTTGAGGGAGCGCAGCCCTAAGGACTGTATTTTCAAATTGACAACAGCAAGGGAATACTGGCCACTAAAATGGAGAAAACACACAGAAGAAGGAGGGTTAGTAAACAGGGTTGTACTTGGAACATTTTTCTTTTGGTTTTCAAATGTGGTGCTGCGTAATGAATTTTTTTCAACTGCAAATTCAAAGCTAAATCTGGCAGGACGTGTGCACTCTGTCAATGGATGATGTGCAATGATGGCAGTAGGTAGAACAGCTATTTCACACGGGTCCACAAGAACATCTTTCCTTTTGGGGCAAGCCCAGGTGGGTGCTGGATGCTCTGCTATTGTCTGCTCTGCCTGGCAGCCACCATCTCCATCTCTGACTGTCCACCAAGCCCCAAACCGAATGTCTTCAACCCCAAAGTGCTTCTGATCACATCATAAGTTGTCTGGCACACTCAGCCCTGTACACTTACAGGCTGGGTGGGGAGAGCACAGTCTTTAGAGCAGGCTCATTGCATCCCCCTAAAAGCAGCGCAGAGTTGCAGGTTTGATTCCACTCAACTGCTACAAAAACAGTGCTCAGCACCTCACAGGTTATTTCCCATTTGGCATCGGTTTTGTGACAACCCCGTCTCCCAGTGCTAGATACCCTGGTGTGCTCAGAGAAACGCAGCTCTCAAGAGAACTCCTTTTACAGGCAGCCTGGCATGTGATTTACTTACTGCTGCTTGGTGCGGCCCCGGATAATCTCCAGATTTTCAAAAGCATAGAGATCAGTAGCGTTATCAGGCCACGCCTGAATCAACAAAAATCCTGAAATGAAGAAAAGAAGATTAAAAATATATAACAATAATGCAAATGCGGTCATCGTTGGAGGTGAAATGTCCTCCTCCTGTCAGCTTCTCCTGAGCTGGGAGAAGGCACTTGTACTTTCCATGTGCTTTTCTGAGAATCTCAAAATGAGACATGACATTTCAGGGCTATTTGCAAACACCGTTTTGTAAACAATTTACTCTTTAGCCCACCACGAGGGCTGAGGAGAGCCAGAGAACAGTGTGTCAGGGAACTGCACATCCTGCTACGCTGAGCCACCAGTGACAACTCCTGCCAGCGAGCACCCTGCCTGAGAGGCTGCGGGAGCGAGGCACTGCCCTGTCTCCTCTGTGAGATGCCCCTGGGCAACAGGAAAATTGGGCAGAAAGCAGGAATGGTGCGGAACAGACAGCAGCTCAGTGTGTGTTTGCTGTGACAAGCAAATTTCCCTGCTAAGCTGAGGCACACTGGAGGAGGTAAAGGATTTGGGAAATTACATGCCACTGTATGAAGCTCTGAGGTTAGTCACTGCTGCCCTGAAGGGAACAAGGCAGGTAAAAGAGAGGGGGAAAAAAGGTAGTCTGCAGCCACATCCATGGGCCCAGCTCTGACATCATACTTATTTTATAATGGGATGAACAAAATTACTTTTAATAGATACTTGTACCAGCCTGCAGCCAAGTGCTCTGGTGGCTGCGTTGTGCTGGCGGAGCTGTGCTTACCCCCAGGAAGGGCTCGACAGGCTGGGGAGGGTGTCCTCTCCAGTGGAGTGATGCAAGGCAAGGCACTGAACACGCTTCCCTAAGGAGTTGCTGAAAGGTTTTCCACAAATAGAAACACTTGGCTTTTTTTAGCCGGAGGGGCACGCCCCTGCATCACCACATACTTCTTGGGTGGCTGGGGATTGCTTCTGCTTTCATTCCTCGCTAGGGCTGACAATTAGGCAGAAGGGATGGTCTGCCATAACCACACACCTTGGACAGGAGGCCAGTACAGGTTACCTGGGTGTAACACTGGTGAAATGCTGCTGACCACCTTTGTGAGGGGTGACCCTCAGAAGCTCAGAGACAGAAACAATTAGCCCGCACTTCTCCTCACATGCTTGAAAACTTCCCTGGTCTTGCTTTGGGTTTTTAGCAGTACCGGTTAGAAAACATCTCACACTTCGCACACATCACTGACCTGATATTTCTTTGACTGTTTTGAAGACATCGAGCTTCTTAGGGTCAAGGGGCAGTGTCTTTGTGAAGGCATCCCTGAAACAAAATGAATGAGGAATTGGGAGAACGGATCAGCCTGAATTTCTCCCTAGCGCCTCTCCTCCGGTGCTCAATGACCAGCTTGCAACTCACCCTAGAAACGCAACTGGGAGAATGCTGACATCCCCATTGATCTTTGTACAGTTTTTGAAGGAATCAATGTTTGTGGCATTTATGGAGAGAATCCCTTTCAGTTCACCTATTCCGATGCCATTGCACACTGTTAAAGTAGAGACATGAAAATCAGGGGGAGAAGAGAGAAGCATAATCACATGTAATGGAATAAACATGAAAATACTGCTAGTCCAGAAAACACTCCCACTTGGTCAATCCCACCTCTCTAAGATCTCGTAGATCTTTTGTCTACTATTGCTTTTCAGAAAATGCCAAAGAACAAACATTTCTTGCTTGTACAGCTGTGCAGCTCTGGTCCTAGCATCTCTGCACACAGGCTCTGGCACATGCCCTTCTCCCTCTTTGTCCCATTTTTGTTTTATTCCTGTTGATGAGATATTGGAAAGGGCAAACAAAGAAGGCAGATGTGCAGGATACACACGCACATGAAGTGCAGTTTATCTGCACAAGTGTACTTACAGCGTATCTCATCTGGAGAGCATGCTCTGCAGGCATGCTTTCTGAGTACACGGTTTGTCAGACCTGCAAACTATCAGTGGATGCGCATATTGAATTTGCACTTGGAGATCTTAATTCAGGTCAGACCCCCATGTACTTATTCTAATAAATCACCTATCATTTCAAAGTTTTATTGTTTCATGCCATGCTTTTTATACCTTTGCTGCATAGCCCGTCACACTTTTTACACTTCCGAACACCATTTTCTTCCACTTCATAAGTATCAGTATTGCATGAACGAACGCAGGAGCCATGGTCTGTCACCACATAGTTGTCTGGAAAAACAAAGGATGACAAAGAACATTGAAATACAGGCGGGATGCATCAGGGGATGCACATGTATGTCAATACTAGGAAAAAAGAAGGTTTTTTTGAACTTTTGGCATACATAAAGCACAGGCATTAATTATTAATTTTCACGTCCTTTGAGAGCAGACAGACATGCAGTGCTATCACCATTTTACAAGAGAGGAGAACAGTCGCAAAAGGGTAAAACAACATTGCAAAGGACAGACTGTGCAGCAGTGCTGCTATCTGGATCAATACACATCCCTTTTGATCCCTCAGCTTCACTAACTCTTCCAGGGTAAGGGCCAGGAAGGGCAGTAGTGAACCTCAGAAAGGTTCTGCATTCACTTCTGTATGCTAAAGTCTCTCTTGCATTTAAGTCTTGTTTGTTTAAGAGACCAAGGGCATGGAAAAGTGTGAAAGAAAAAGCAAGCATCTGTAGAGGAAGCAATGATCCCAGGATTTCACAAAGAGTATTTAAACCAATGACTTTCTATCTGTCATAAATAAGAACCAGTTAAGAGTTGATACTGCTTCAGTAATCCACAGGATTGATCCCATATGTCTTTCCTGGCCATCATTTTGATGATTCTCATAAGATGTTTTTTCTCCTCATCAAGAGAGAATCTTCAGAAGTCAGAGTGTAACCACTAAAAATCAGGGAAGCTGATGGATGCAGGAAGACTGAAGAGGCTGTCCTCTTTATCATCTACTCTCTCATTCTTGTTACCTGCTCCCAGTTCCCTGAGAAGCTTAGGGACAGAGGGTGACACAGGTCCCTTCCCACCTCCCTCGAAGCCTTCATCTCTTCTGTGGCAGCAAGCTGAAATGAACTTACGTGGACATTCCCTCACACAAGTGGCTCCAAAGCTGTACTTTCCATCAGGGTTGACATCCATCTGATAGGTGGTGGGGTTATACAGGACCAACGGGGGACACGTGTCCTTGCACGTAGCATCATCCCGAAACTTGCGGCATGCCTGGCATTGAACAACAGCACCATTAAAAAGCTACAAGGGTTTTATATTAGCTGTTTAAAAACACTCCTATGGGCTCAGCTGCTTCCTCTTAGCTCTAATGGAAATTCTGAGCAACTACAGGGATGGTCCTTTGTGCTTTGGAGGTGAAAGGGTGCTTCAGGCACCCTTGGGCAATTTAGTTTGATATTTGAAAGAAAAGAGTGAACGTGAGGTTTTCTTGTTCTGAACAAGAAACCTTGGCACTCTGGAGGAGAGCTGCTGGGATTCACGTGGGAACAGGAGTGAATCTGCATGCCTCAGACAGAAGAATTTTCCCTACAAGCAGTAACCAGATCAAGACAAACGGTACTTTCTTGGCCAGCCACTTTTTAATAACCTCAATCAAATCAAGTTCTTTCCTGCCTATTATTGACTTTTGTGGCTGAATATTAAACAGAAGATGTTCTATTTGGCTGTAGGTAATGAACAATTTAGCAGGTTTTTACGAAGGACAAGTTGGTTCTTCCAACCCAATCCTGCATTAAATTAATAATTATTCCCTCCTTCCCTTTATTTTACCCCGGCTTTCCAGATTAAAGAGAATAACTCTCTTCCCTGTGAGCCAGTAAGGGCATCCTAGCCATGAGATTTCTCAGATTGCACCAGGAATACAGATAACAGCAACAAAACACAAACTAGACAGTTGCTGTGGGAATTACTTGAGTGTCACTTAACTTTGAATGCCATATAGTGCAGAGGTGGGGAGGAGTTAAAATCACAGCATGTACCAGCCCATGGAAACTTCAGTGGAAAAGCAATAGCATTTTTTATTCCTAAAAAAGTTGGATTTACTCCTTCCCCCTCCACACCACCAGGGTCCCCCAGACCAGATCTTTTGTGCCTGCCCCTCTGAGCCAGGTTTTCAAGCACTGATGATGTTGTAGCATCATTACCAGGCAGTCGCTCTCCCGAGGCCCTGTGCACCCTGCAGCACACTGGTTGTGGCAGCAGTCACTGGGCACCTTTCCCCGGCACCGGCCAGAGCACTGCTGAGCACAGATGACTTTTGTTACTGGAAGACAAAGAAGTAAAAAAAACAGGAATTAAGAAAGTTTAGGCTGAATTGTCTGCAATGAAATTGATAAACATGGAGGAAATGTCTCATGTAGAATCTGTCCTAGTTTCCCCATGGGATGCATATTCTGTCCTCAAGTCAGGAGAAAGTGAGGAAGGGTGAGAGTTGGTGTGGGTGGCGGGGATGTATTTTGCCCTTAATTATCTTGGCTCTTGTGAGGTGCTAAGCCCTCTGGTCCCAGCCAGCACATCATGTCCTGCTTAGAAAGAGCAAGAAAATTCTGGGAGTCATTGCAACTTTCAGCTGGGTAATAGAGCAGGGTTTGGCTCCACATTATTGAGCTAATCTGCTACTACTGCTGCTAGCTTCGGGAAAAACACCATAACAGGAGAAGTGCCAGAGTTCTGTGCTATAGTGGGAAACTATACATTGTTGGTAGGGTGCTAGGATTCCTTTAATGCACTAAAAATACATGTATTTTGGAAATTTGCAGAGAGAGGGGACACCCACTCAGCAAACTGATCTCATACACATACTATATTGTTTTTCTTTAGGCTTCAATTTCTTGGCCAAATTTCTCGTTACTCTACTCCCACAGGGTTTGCACCAGGACAACCCGAAGGAATAGCTGGCCCTGATTCAGCTTTCTACAGGAGAGGGAAAACAGCCTGCAATATTTTGTTTAAAATCAGGAAATCATCTCAATTTGAATAGCAAGCAGAGAAAAAAATAATTACAAGAATTAAAAAAAAAAAAAAAAAGGAAATAATGGCTTGCATATGTTAGTACAATGGGCCAAAGGTCTGTCTGTTCCCTACAAAAGTTACTGATCTGCAGACCCTGGTGATAGGCACCTGACTCCTTGGTCAGAGGACGTGGATTGCTAACACGCTACACCACAGCACCCCAAGCACCTCAGCTGTGCAATAAATACAGTAACTGCTACCAGCTTCCCAGATGGGCACAAATGGGTTACAACATTACCAGGAGTTCCTGTAAGTCAGAAACAGATGGTTGTTAATTAACAGAGAACTATCAGAAAATGTAACCTGCTACAGGGTACACAACCGTAATTATTTCTTTTTAATCACACTTCCTATATTTTTCCATTATACACTTTTGTACCCAAGCTGTATTATTTCATTTTTACTTGTAGGTCTGTAAGCATGATATTGTATTTTCAAGGAAACATTAGCTCTACACTACGCATTAGATTCTCTGATAGCAATTCCTCTGTTCAACCAGAAACAGGGGAATAAAAGGCACATTGTTCTACATGAACAGCATTTTGATAACATTTTTCTCATAAGCATCAGCAGGGGAGTAAAACAGCTCATCACTTTGATAGCTATTGACTGAAGCTTCCTGCTGGAAACATGTATCATGGCAAACGTTTATATTTCATACAGAATATCCCACGTTCATCGAAGGAGAAAGATAAATATCACACCAAACTTTCCCACATATGGAAATGTGGGATACATTTTCAGTTGGCCAGATTCTCAAATGCTTCAAGAGGAGAGCCAGAGCCTGCAAATGGTTTCATTTTATGCACTCTGAGTAATCCTCCCAAAGCCAGTGAGAGTTTGTGAGTGCTGGAAGTCTGCCGGATTGAGACCTGACGTTTTGCAAGCCCATGGGACAGCTGTGCTGTCTCAATGGCAGGGAGCGACCTAGAAAGACCTTTGTGTGCGCAACCACTGTCCACCTTGAAAGCAATTCACTGTGCTTGCAAAGGCACAAACCAGTCTCCAGAGCTGACCGAGAGAAAACAAAGTTTATAGTAAATGAAGAGGGAGAGGCTCTATGTTCTTTTTTTTTTTTTCTTTTTTTTTTTTTTTTTTTTTCTGTAAGCTGAAGAAGTTGTACGGACTTGACTTGCAAGCAAGAAACTCTGCTCTAAGTCATTATTTACAATGGAAAAACCTAAGGCAGGATGTTGCTCTCATTTGTTGTAGTGTAGATCAGCAAACTTTCCACTAAACTTTACAGGGTTACACAAAACTGTAAGGCAAGAAGAATCATAAACAGTGTATTTCCCCAATTGTTATACAAAAAGGAAATAATGAAGTATCAAAAAATTGAGACACTCTTCCTCCTCAACTTTACTTTAGGAGAAACAAAGCCTTGAAAAATCTCAAACACCTCCGACTATATGTTATCTACCCTTACAATATCAGGCAAGCAGCCTACCTGCAAAATTTTACAGTGAAACACATGCAATCAAACCAAACAACCTCACAATCCCAATGTGTCCATTTCAAAATGAAAAAGATGGCTATACATTTTCAGAAGGCCTTGAGAAAGGTCTTCTGAGTGCAATATGTAGCGTTACTGCTCATGCGATGGTGACATAATTTGCGTTTCTAAAAGAAACCTAAAGGGATGTCAAAACAGGGAATGAAAGCAGCAAAAATCAGGTTATGTTGTTGCTTCTACTGTTAATCAAAAACATTGTTAAACAGCCAACAGAACTGCTCTGCTGGCAACAGCTGCAACACAAACAATTCACCTTGCAGCTACTGCATTCTCTCTTATATGGTAAAATAACTTAAAGGATAGATGTTCTCAAGTACAGATGGGAGAAAGTTATGGGAGGCAGATAAAAGCTTTCAACGCAGGAAACAGCTGCAATCTTTTCACTCTGGAGAAATATCTTATCAGCCAGGAAACCCAGACCCACGTCAAACCACCTAAAGACTTCCCATCCAGAAGCAGAGCTGCTCAGATGGACCAGAGTTGTGGATGCCCCATCACTGGAAGTGTTCAAAGTAGGACTGGACAGGGCTTTAGGCAACCTGATCTAGTGGAAGGCCTCCCTGCTCACAGTAGGGGGGTTGGACCAGATGATCGTGAAGGGTTCCTTTCAACCCAAACCATTTTGTGATTCTGTGATCCCTGTGAATGACCTTTTTTGGAGCAGGAAGCCTTTATGTGCACATGTGATATAAGAGGCTGGTTTCAGACCCCTTATCATGCCCATTGGACTGCAAGGAGAAGCAGGCCACGTGTGTTGGTGGTATGCTTCAAGGAGTTCTAGCATAGCAGGACTGAGAAAAGGACCAGTGTAAAACACTTGCTGCTAGTGCTCACTTGACAGGTAAATTATTCAGTAGATAGAAGGTTAGTCAGTCAGATTGTAGCACCCAAGATCATTCTTAATTAATCTGCAAGCTTACATGTCTGGCAGTTCTGTTCACCAGCACCCCAGCAGTGGTCCTCTGTGCAGTTCGGATGGCATTTTGGACCTAAAACATGAGAGTGGAGCGTTATAAAAATGTTTGCTGTTTAAACCCTGGATGACAACATCATAGGTGTCACACAAAACAAAACCTTGAGCCTTCAATCTCAGTAAAACAGGGGGAGAAGCAAGCCTCTGTATTCTGGTGCTCAGAAATTTTGAGAGTTGGACCTCAAATCCTTATCTGTTGTTCATCACTGGATTCCTATGTGCAGTTCTCCACACCTTTTAGCAAGCAAGCACAATACCCAGACAGTCTAGCTGACGAAAGAGGAGTATTTTTCCCAGGAACTGGAATCTCAGCCACTGTCTGACTGGGCCTTGGGCTTGAATTTGCATAAAACTGCAAGTCACTGCTGGCCTGCAGTCAGGCATGTGCCAGCTGCTTGCTGCAGGCCACGTGGAAATCAATGCACATTTCTAAGAAGAAAACAAAACCAACTGGATTTGCAGGCAACTGCCAGCTATTCTGACCACAAAGCAATTCTACTTGTCTGCTTCGTGCCCTCCTCCTGCCTTCTGCCAAAAATACTCCTCAGCTTAGGTCTACGCAGCAGACAGACAATCATTGGAGAGGCAGCAGGATGGACGGACACCCTGCGTGAACTTTGATGTTGTTCAGTACAAGGCTATCGGTATTAAGCATCCCTTTCACACCTCTTCCTCCTTCCTCTTCCTGCTGTGCTTACTATTCTATCTTTTTTTACTCTTAATGACAAGTAAAGTCCCAAAGAATTTCGATTTCAGGATCATTATTAAAACCATAAATGGCTGTCTAAGCAGATTAATCTGGAATTTACTACATTTAAGAGGCATTTCCTATTAGAGTGATTCCTCCTGCTGGTAACACGTGATTCTCCCTCCCCCTCACTGCCCATCACATAGCTGAACAAATGCCAATACTTGTCCAAGAGCTGACAGATTTGATGTGGGAGCAAAGAACTGTACTTTTTTTTTTTTTTTTTTTTTTTTTTAAGTTTAAAAGTTAAAGGTTAACATTTCTGCAGTGTTCAGAGTCAGGCTCCTGTGATAACTTATGTCGTTCACAGCCCCTTGGTTACACTGGGCTCCGCAGCAAGTATGTCAACATAGAAGCTGGCTATTTGGCTCCCCAGCAATTATGCAACTAGAAGATAAAGAAAATGTTTTCCACCAATTTGCAGTGCCAAAGGTGAAATGTTCAGAAATTGAAAGAAACTCTCCTTCCTATGAGGTAACTGGGGATTTTACAAGGGATTTGTAAGCCTCAAGGATTAGTTTGAGCATACTTTAGGCATATAACACAAACTTTTAAATATACAATTTCCTTCCTCCTGATCTAAAGCATCAGATTTATCTGCCTCTTATCATAATTTTTGCAAGGATTATCCATTCAGCCCAAAACACCGGCGTTTTACAGCACTCTAATAGAAATCTGAGCCTTAGAGCAATAAAGGCCTTAAGTTCCAGAGGAACTTATGTTCCAGGGAGTGTTAAAAACCTTTAATTTAAAGATTTTATTTAAAATCTTTAAATAAAAGATTTCTAGAAAACAAATGATTGCACATTATTCTGAGTTGTGTGGCTGTCTTTAAAGAAAAGCATACATATGGTACTGTATGAAAGCAAGAAAAGCTTCTTTGAGCTACGTGTTAAGCAGCAAACCACAATGAAAAATTACATAATATGCCAGTTAGGAAGAATTTCCCTTGGAAGAAGGTTCGATGGCCCTGCATGCAAGAATTGGTGGACCTGAAACCCACAACACAAAAGTCGAACTGTTGGTTCTTCTCCCTGAAATGGGGAAGCACATTGCGTTTTGGTAAATTAATACTTACAAGTAGACAGGTTGCTTGCAAAATCAAGTACTGTGAGAGGCTTTCTGCTTGTGTCAATGATGTCATTCCATAGGACGGTGTCCATGTTACACAGTTTGGGGTTGTTGCTGATTTTAACACCTCCATTGAGAATTTCTGCCATGAAAAGAAAAAAAAGTAATGAGTGAAGCCAACTGCTTAAGTCTTCTCTCTTAGGTTTAAAGAAAGGGAAACAAAATACAGACTTCTTTACCTTCATCACACTATGCTTATAGAAATGGACAGTCTGCATGACACAGGCACACCTGAAGGTGCAATTAATACTGGGCTCAGACTGACAGGTTTTTGAGGGTTGGCAGCTGTTGGATGCCACTTAGATGTCACTACGTGTTGTTTTACACCCAGTGTCAGCTACAGAGGCCACAGCCCTCAGCAGAGATGGCAGACAGGAATTTGTTTTTACTTGCTGCACCTCATGGTCCAGCTTCCTCTTGCAAACACTTCCTTTTAGTGCTACCAAGCCTGCATCAACTGTTGTGGCAGAAGATGAGGCATACGATCTGTTCTGCTGCCTCTGCTACAGCAGTTGTGATCTCTGGTAGAGGTTGAACTAGGCATGATGGTTTGCACAGCCAGAGACAATGTAAGACCCTAAATCTGCAGCTCTTTACACACCACCAGCTCCCACTGGAATTTAAAAGAAAATACTGAAGTGTACACATTGGAATCACAGAATAAAAAATAAGAAGGGAATGATTCTTTGCCATTTTGGGGGACACAAATCTCACCACCCTGTGGCTTTGGACTTTCTGGATCTTTTTGTATTGGAAAACTAGGAATTTTCTTTATCTTTTGAAAATGGCTGGGTAGAAGGAAAGCAAGTAGGAAACTGAGAAACTACATGCAGTTTTTAAAGCACTGACTGGGAGAAGATCTTTGGTTAGATCTTGATACCAATAACTGTATGGCTGAAGTTTACTTTGTGGGTGCCTCTACCTCTTGCAGTCATCTCACCTGATAGCCGTTTCATCGGTAGCTCTCGAAGTCCCTGGGTTTTATTCATGTGGTAGTTGGATAAAACTGCCAGGGCAAAAGAATTGTCGTATAGCACATTGCCTCGGATAATCTGGAGGTTTTCAAGGGGAATGACATCCACCATGTTAAGCGCGATGAGCACATAGCCTGCAACCTCCTGTATGGTCTGAAAGAACAACAGAAGAAACAAGGAGCTTAATCCACAAAAGTTTTCTACAAGCCAGCGTTACTCCCCTTCACAAAGTTGCTTTCCTTCCCTCACTTCTCCAATCCACCATCTTTTAGTTTTAATGAACAATAAAGCACTTAATCTCATTAAATAAATAAATATATCAGAGAACAAGAAGGGACTATGTGGAAAAGGGAGTTGAGAAGACCTGACTTCATGCTTGTATTCTGTATTTGATTGATTTGATTGACTCTAAGAGCAGCTGCCAGAGGGTCACTCCAAAGGGTCTGCTTACCTGTATCCTGTCTCCAAGCGAGGGTAAGCAGGGATGCCTAGGGGATGCTGGAGAACTGGGCAAGCACATATGATATGCCAACTGCGTATGATTCTTCCCCTGAATACTTGCCCAACCTCCAACCATTTGTAGCAAAGACTTGATTAAGGCTTTTACTCTCTCTCTTCTGTGCTCCTTCCCTAACCAATGCTCCAATGCTCAGCAGAGGGGAAGATCAGGTGACCATCTCTTTCAAGTAATAGGCAATTGCAAGACAAAAAAACAAGAGAGGCACTAACCTAGGATGTAGGTTAATGCCTGTCTTGTACTATGAAATGTGTGCATTTCTGTCTCATATGAAAATCATTGTAAATGAAAAATCCTCAGACTATTTCTTAGGATATTCTTCTCCTCTATGAAGTCTACAAGTGGTTTTTCAGGAGAAAAGCCTTTTATGTTTTTGGGGACACTGAGCTACATGTTCAAGTTGTTCTTGGAAAGAAAAAAAGCAGTACTGTTGGATTTATAACCCATATGTCTGAAACATTGCTTTTCTGATGTTCTTTCTTATTACACTAAAGCTTTTTTTTGTTTTGTTTTGTTTTTCTTTTTCATTTCTTTATTGAGGAAAGCTCATGTAAAAAGATTAGTCTTCTGAACTCAGAGTGCTGACCTGCACATTCAGATCTACCATACAAGAGCTCTTGGTACCAGATATACATTTGTCATGTCAAAAAGGTATCTTCCCCTTCCTGCTTCTTTCTTTGTAAACCTCCTAATCTGATAACCAGAAATGCCAAAAGTAATGCATTTAAAACACCTTCTTTTAAAAAATATAACTTAAGGTGCGAAAATGTTGCTGGCATCCTGGCAGTGGGGGAACAAAAGGGGACAGGGGGGAACTCCTTGTCTGGTGTCTGCTGGTGGGTGATCCCAGGGGTGCCCGTGACAGGGCACTCCTCCTCATGCTCCAGCTGCATTTTGACATCCATCCTGTCTGCTCCCCTCCCGTCTTACTGCTGTAGCTCATGCAGTTGTACCCAGAACAAATGTTGCGATGGGAGTAGCCTGTGCGTTAAGTGCAGAGGATTACCTCAAAGGTCACACAAAAACACAGCTGGTGCAGGCCGCAGCTGCCTGCCTGCTTGGGATGCTGGCACTGGTAGACCGTGAGGCACTCACCACCATGGCAGGGAAGGGGGTCACAGCCTGGAGGGAAGGGTAACAGCTTCCACGTTTCAAAATCTGCCATCAGAGGGTTGCCACTCCCTGCATGATTTGCTTTGCCCAACTGTACAACAAAGGCTTTTGCCCTCTCGCAGTAAGACAACGAGTAAGCACACAAAAGTATTTATAAATACAAAGAAACCCATCTGCATGGCAGCCAACACAGTCTGGGGGGCAGTGCTTGAAAAGCTATTTCTCAAAGTACCTGATTTTGTATATTTGAGCCCAACTTGCAGCCTACATACATGCTGAAATTGTAATCTGTGATTTCTCTGACAATAACTAACTATGTTTTTAGATCACCACAGCATTTTATAGTTAACTGATCCATTGCACTTAAAAAATGCAGTAAGATTCCTTTAGCAGGAAAGATCGCATTGGCCAAAACCACTAACCTTCAGGAAAGAGAGATCACGATTGTGCTCCACGTAGGTAATCTCCAGGTTACTCAAGACCACCTCACAGTTGTTGTACATCCTCTGAAGGCTGGTGAAATGGTCTTCCACATGCCCCAGCTGGGTCAGCTTGTTATTTGTCCCTTGACATACTGTGGAACAAAGAAGAAAGCTCCATGAAGGAAAGCAAGAATACGTACAGGATAAAGACTTATATTAAAACATCTCCATGCTATGCAATAAGGAAAAAAGAAGAATAATACATAAAACAATGTTATAGAAGACTTCACAATACTTTTCAGGTAGAAAACTTCAACCCAACTTTGTTCTTCAGTGGGAGCCAAAGTAGTCCTTCATCTCACCATTAGTATAACACATCCCTAGCCTGACCTCGTAGCTTTCCATAACACACTGAAATAACTGCATTCTTTTAACTTGGAAAAAGAAATAACGAAGTGATACTTTTATAGAATCATAATTCCTAGAAGCACCAGTCACAAACTATAACACCATTGTGTGGGGTACTATAAAGCAAATAACAAAGACACTTGACAAAGCTGGAAATAAGTTCAAGAGGGAAAACACCTGTTGAAGATCTACCAAACAACTGATGTTTCATTAGTAGGAAAAGTAACTTAATAAGCAGTGATAAAACCACATGTCAAAACCAGTGACTGAACATGTATTACTTCTCAATGCAGTCATCACCATTACAGAACCACACTGACAACATATGAAATTTTCTTCATCCATGTTTGAAACAGGCCATTCACTCACATTGTTCCATTATTTCTCTTCATATATCTACATAAACATCGCAGCACTCAGGATCAGAGTGGCAACTGTTAGTAAATGGGGACAGTTTAACAAGGACTGTGAATTACACCATTTAAGTCGCTTGTTACTACATGAGCATCAAGTGTAGAAAATGACCCTTTTATATATGTCTCAAATTTCTGTAATGGATGAGAAATTCTTAAGCAGGATTTTCTGCTCCATTTTCCAAGTTAACTGCTCCAGAGTGTTCATGCTTAAAATCTGCATTTATACTCCTGAGTATTACGACCACTAATTATCAACCAGAGTCACAGGAGGGGTCTTATTTTGTGGAGTGGCCACATTTTGAAGGCAGAACGTTAGAAACCTTGTCACATACAGGTCTGCCCTGGAAAAGGCATTGCTGTTGGGGATGGCGGTGAAGAGGCTTTGCACTGGCTGGAAAAGTCAAAGAGTCCTCCCAGAGGTCTTCTGGGATTTTGAGCGGTATTATCCTCCAAGGTGAAAACATGGATCAGGGATAGAGCACAAAGCTCGACAGGTTCTGTGCAGAAGCTGCAGTTTTTATGTTACAGCTTGAACCCAAGGATAGGCAGAAGGAGGAGCCCTGGAGCCCTGGCTTTGTCCTTGAGACCACTCATGCCTACCTTCAACTCTGTGCAGCTCTGGCACCAGCTGGACTGTGCAGCCAGAAAAGCCAGGCCACAGAAATGAGCTCCAGGAGAAACAGCATGCACTCAGATCTGCTTCCCTTAGGATCACAGAAGTGCTGGCACTCTGAACTTGGGTCAGCCATCCTGATAAACATACTCTTTTTCACTGCTTTCTAACTTGGGGCTGATGCAGCAGGCTGAGGGCATGGTTGCACACATGCTTCTCCTTCTCTCTCTCTCATGGGGCTGCTCAGTGAACCATGCCAAAGAGCTGATCCAAACTCCAAACAATGCAGAACAATAAACAGATCTGGACAGAATGTATTTTTAGCTCAAGAAAACTTATCCATTTGGGTCACTGTAGTGCACCATGAACTCCTATATTAGAAACAGCCCTGACAATGAGAGGAAGGACCAGGTAGCCAGAAGAAGCTCACCAGTGTGTGAAGCTGCAGAGGAAAACCCAGACGTAACAAGCTCTGACAAGGCTTTGGGTCAGTCCACCAGGACCTTTCTTCCCTTTTCCTGTGAGTAAAGTCAGCTTTGATGGCTTTCTACCAAAGGTGTCTTAAGCCACATGCCAAAACACATACCCTCCCATCAGGCACATCATGTCCTCTATGCAGTAAACAGAAGATGTAGGAATAACATTTCTTAAGATCAAAAGTAAATAGGTTGCTTCTGTTAAGATCTCAACATTATATGGCCAGGAGCTTTCTGAGCACTCTAGAGCAGCTCCCCCCCTAACACACAATGTTTTATTTGCTCAGAGAGATAGAGGGTCAAGTCCTTATTTGCTGCAAAAAGATTTAAGTACATCAAAAAAGTGAACTCAGTTACAGCAATATTTACCAAATGAGAACCTGGGTCATAAGCACGATATGCTGAGCAAATAGAACCAAAATCAAACAAAACAACCTAGACCCATAGAGCACTGTTACTGAACTCAGGCAAAGGTATTGAATAATTTTCCAAATAAAAGGTTTTGAAAGAAAAGAAAATGGCATGCTTATATGTGATGAATAATACTATTTCTGCAATTTGTTTGCTTATGAAAACTGTGTTCTAAGAAGATACATGCTATAATTATCTGGAAATAATACTAGCATGAACACCATTCTGGCCAGAGGGGGAAAAAAACAACAACACCAAATTGTAGTGTAATCTTCAGAAGTAGGCAATGTAGACTGAGATTACATATTTCAGGTAATAATAGCAGGTCATCTTCTCTGGCCTATGCCAAGCTGCCTCTACTCTGGCCACACAAGCAATAGAAGTACTCTGTCACACACAGTGCAGCACTGGCCTGTCTCTGCAGAGTTTAAAGCAGGGCATGCATTCATGAGTGGATGGACAAATCATATTATGATTTAAACTCTGTTAAGCTTTATGTATTTGCTCTCCACTGATTTTGATGCCAGTTGCATTCATTACATACTTTTGTTTTAATGGGTAACAGAACCAGCACTCTGCAGTTTTCTGTGACTGTGGTGGGAAAGTCAGTGGTGGGAATGGATGCTTCCATGGTACCGCTGGGTACTGTGGTAGTATATCTCACATAATATATGCCCCATGTGGGCAGTTAGACATGGCTCCAGTACATTTTAGATAAAAGGGAGTGTGGAGGAAAAAAGAGGAAAGAAAAAAAAAAGTTTCCTGATCAAAATTCATGGTGTGATTGTCCCCAGCCAACAGAAAGCTAAGATCCAGAACTGAACATCAGCATGGGATGATCTCTGTAGGATGCAAACTTTGCTCTTATCTGTTGTGTTAATTTAAGAAAAATACAGCCATGTGGAAATTTTTGACAATGAGTATTCTTCCCACTGTCTGCAGCAGCACAGGGAGCAGGGCTGTCCCAAATGCTTGCAGGCTCACCCTGTGGGGCAGCAGTGCGACCCACCACAGCGCAGCATTTCATTTCCACGGGGTGTTGCTCTTAGCACCTGTTGTGCTTCCTAAATACCTGAGTAATGTTGGTGTAGAATCAGTTACAGTATTACCTCAACAGATAGCCTAAAAGAAATGCTTGATCCCCTTCTGGATCCCCAACTGGGCTGTGAAGTAGCATTCCTAGGTGATGCAAGCTAGTTCAACCTCTGCAGCCCTCTGCCTTTTCATTGTTTAAAACTGTGGGGAAGGTTGCTGGTTTCTGCTGAGCACACTGCTGTGCTAAGAACTGGGGTGAAACCAAAGCATTTCCTAAATTACATTTCTCCACAAGAGATTTTAGGGGTAAAAGAATGCACCCATCCCATTATAATGCTATATTATAATGCAACTATATTGTCCCAAATCCATTCTAACTCATATTAACCAAACTGGTCCTTGCAGCAATTGCCCTGTGAAATCTGTTTTGATCTTATCCCCAGAAAATCTCTGATTACTGAAGTACCAATCCTGTCATGCATATTTGTCCCAGAGTTTACAAAACCCTGGAGAATGCTTTGAAACAAAATTACCACCAATCCCCAAATCATCATCTGTCTCTGTCCATGTTTTGCCTGTGCTATCCCCCCCATGCTGCTCTGACATACATATCAAAATAATAACAAGGCAATTTCCAAGACACCCAAGTCCATTTCCATGCTTCAGACATCACCTATGGCTCTATACTACCTGGCATAACACATTTATATACCTTACCCACACGTTTTCCAGCCATTACTGACAATAGTGCAAAACCCACAAAGAAGAGATTCTCTGGTTATTCTGCAAGCAATTTATAAATTTTCATCTCTTCTTGCTTGTGGTAAGTTCATTTTTGATTCATTTTGGCATTTTTTGGAAGAGCAGTACCTGCGAGAGCATTTGCTCCTGATGCACAGATGCCTCTGAAGGCCAGAAGTGAGAATGGCTTTTGGTCTCCCAACATCAGAGCTGCCTGCCACCAATTCACCTCAACACCTGCACCTCCACAGCCCTGAAAGGAGCTTGTGAGGGAGCTGTGGGGTATCCAGTTATGTGTACAGCTGTGTTCACCGTAAACTGTCCCAAAAACCTGCCCTCAAACCATCTCAGTCAGCCCTGCACAAGCCACGGGGGATCCTGGCCATGCCCTGCATATCCACGCTCCTCTCTGGGAGCCACAAAAGCCCTCTGGCCTGCCGTGGAAACCAGGGAAGTGTAGCTAGCACTACCAAACAATCAAGATAGTGGCATTTCAGATTATGAGGCAGCACTAGAGCAGAGAGAACATCTGCCACAATGAATAACAATTTCTGATAGAACCACAGAATGTTTTCTGTAAAGAAAACAGGGGTGAAATGTCAGAAGTTCAAAAATAAAATGACATTTTGTTATATGTGATTAGCAATTTAAATAGTAGCACTTCACTTATTAGCCAGTTCCTCAACACTAGAGAGAGATGTGGTGGAAAAATTTCTGTATTACCAGGTTTTGAGTGTATTTTGCATATTGAGTAAGAAGTTCAAGAGGGAGGAAAGTCCACATGATGCAAAAAGAAAAACAAAGCTGCTGTAACATGCTGTGGGAAGTTACAAAAATGAAAGAAAAGGAAAGGAAAGGAAAGGAAAGGAAAGGAAAGGAAAGGAAAGGAAAGGAAAGGAAAGGAAAGGAAAGGAAAGGAAAGGAAAGGAAAGGAAAGGAAAGGAAAGGAAAGGAAAGGAAAGGAAAGGAAAGGAAAGGAAAGGAAAGGAAAGGAAAGGAAAGGAAAGGAAAGGAAAGGAAAGGAAAGGAAAGGAAAGGAAAGGAAAGGAAAGGAAAGGAAAGGAAAGGAAAGGAAAGGAAAGGAAAGGCTAGAAAACAAGCGAGGAGTACAAATAGTTCTCAAGTGCTGGCAGATGTTTTCCCTTGAGAAGAGTGGTTACAAATGCATGCAACACCTAAAAAGACCAGTTTCAGCTTAATGTCATCAGCATTTGGGCACTGGAAAAGTTGCCACAAAAGATAATAATTTTTGCACATATTCAAATATGTTAATTTGAAACATCGTGAAAAACAGCCCTGTGTGGCTGTTCTAAGTCCCTGCCCAGAAGTGTGGTTTAGAGTAATGCAACTACTGAGATTAATCCAGATTTTTAGACACACTGGGAAAAAAACAATGACAAGAGGTCTTAAAAATACTTAGATGGAAACTAATTGCAAAAGTGACCCAAAACAAATGCCATAGTGAAGAAAAAGAATATGCCCTAACGGAAAGCTTTCCCAGATGGTTTCTTATTTGTATTTACTTGATGACAGTAACTTTTCCGGCTAAATCTAAGTTTAAGTTTCCCCTGCTCCTGTTAGGAGTCAAAACCTGCCCTTCGATGGTAAAAGCCACATTCCTAAATTGTAGGGACAGAGGCAGTTCTACAGCCAGTTGGCCTGATTGCTGGTGTCTTCACCTGAAAGAATAAATAATACAAAAACCAGCTTGCTCCTGAATGAAGACCTCTTCAAAATCGGAGCATTTCTGACAATAAGGGATTCTGCCTTATGAATTCCCTAGGTGTTCTCTCCCCCACCCCCCTGCCCAATACTACTTGCTGATATTTTTGTTTTTCTTCTCTGTTGTCATCATTTAATTCACCATCTACAGCTTAAAGCAAGATCAGGATGTGCTGAAATCAGTCTTTCCTCCGGCTTCAGTGAGAACTGGATGTTGGATTAAATTCTTCTCCCACTGAAACTGGTGCAAATTTGGAGCAACTAAATTTACACAGTAGGCTAGTCCAGAGTCTGAACTTTCCCCTCCAAATGCCTTACAATGCCATTGCAGGAGGGATAAAGCACAAAAACAAGCTTTTCTGTAAAAAGCTCAAATTCAATAATGTGAATAATAGATCACATTTTTTTGAGGAGGTGTTTCTATCAGGGTCCTGAAAGGTACTTGGTTTCAGATCAGTTTTCTTCAGATGGGATTGTCAGGGGTCTGTACGAAATCACTGCTGACAATGTCTGAAGATGACACAAACATCTTTGGGGTTCTAAACAATAGAGAGAGACAGGTGACCTGCGCAGGCTGATTTGTATAATTTAGGAAAATGAGCTCTCTGAACAACATTTATTTGAAATATAGCCAAAGGCAAGGTCTCACATCAAAGCCTGCAGAACACGTAGTAGATTGAAAATAGGGACAAGGCATGTAACCTCCCTGAGAAGGACTTTGGGATAATAACAGGTGACCGGCACATGGCTTGATGCAACAGAAAGCCACAGACACTGGATGCATCAGCGGGAAAATACGGAGCAGGGGAGACCTGCAGCCGGCATTGATTGCCAGCCATGCCCTGGCACGCCGACAGCAGCAGCCTCTGCACTAGAGGGCTCTCCTGTTCTAGCAAAGCATCTTCCAGCAGTAGCGGGAAGGTCCATCCTGGCTTCAACCCTTCTCCAAGGTGGGTTCCCCAGGCTGGTGAGCTGTGCTGTCCTGTCTGCCCAAGACTTGGCTTGTGCATGGAGGGGAAAATAAAGGCTTTTGGTCTATTACAAGTGCCACCACCAGTTAACCCAACAAACGAGCTGTTCCTATAATTTGTTAGTGAGCAATACATAATAATAAGGAAGCTTCATATTTATCGACAACTGTGCAAACACATATACACACAAATAATTACAAACAGTTTATATGGTTTATACCCACCAGTTATTAATTTTGTACAGAAAAACACACAGTTTCTCTCCCTGCCCCAACCCCTTTGCAGAAACTCAGGCCACACTTCATGCATTATTTAAAATCAATGTTGGATTTTAAGACCCCACCCCCTGAAGTTTCTCTGTGTGAGCTCTGTGGAGCATGGTGATGAGCCTGGCCCTACAAATCTATCCAGAACGTGATGTGAAAAGCGATGAGTTCGTGTTATAGCTTGCTGGTTTTAGGCCTGCGGTTCCCTATGCAGAGCAGTGCAATTGAACGTGCATGCTCGAAGGCACAAAACTCTTCAAGTTGAAACACGCCAGCCGCAGCTTGCACGTCTCACAGTGTACATACAGCATGGCGAAGCAACACCAAGCGCCACAAAGAGTATAACAACTTTGGAAACAGCTGTGGAGGAAATCGGGGGAAAGGCAGTGTTGGCAGTGTATCTGGTAACACTGGGTGGAAGTACTTCCAGATCCATGGAGCAGGGAAGGGCTGTTGTGCAGCACCACCCATGCAAAGTTCAGCCTTGGTAGACGTCTCAGAGAACTGCAACTGTTCTCAGCATCCATGCTTCATTTTGTATTACCGTATTGCTGCAAGGGTTGTAAAAAGGCTGTGCAGAGAGAAGCAGCAAGGAGACAGGAGACCTCTAACATGGCTCAACAAGCCTTTAATCCTGGGAGACGTGCATGGCATGGGCGTGGCCTCTCAAGATCTACACCAGGATTTTGGGGAAAACAAGAGGATGACAGATACATGAGCTTGTACCCTGTGATCTGAGAAAATGCAGTCTTTGTTGTCGTTTGTTCTGGCAATGTCTACGAAACAGCAGGATTTTATAGCACAATAAAAAGAGACAGAAGATGTGTGCCCATGAAAATGTGGGACCGGTTTCTAGTTACATCAGCACTGGATTGTTTAAAATAGTTTCAAAATGAGTTAAAACTTCAGAAACAGGACTTAAAAGCATGAAATGATGCTGTGAACATTTTAGCATGTGGGGTTTCTTAGGACACTGCAATTGCTTATTTTCATTTTTGCCTTCCAATTAAAAGAAATTGCACGTTTTCCTTGATTTATATTAAATCAAGTCTTATGTTGAAACAAGCTGTGGTGCTCACAGATGTACTTCTGAATCCCTTGAGACTTAAATTCTATGTGAGCACTCATACACAGCCTCATGAAGGGTATGAGAAACCCATCACAACTGATTCCAAGTAGAAGACTAAAAGTTTGCTATTACAAATGCAACACATTCTCAATTTTTAACCAATAAGTATATATATATACACACACACAAGCACATATATTTATATTTATATTTATATTTTTATATATATATATATATATATGCGCGCACATATGTAACTCTCCAAGGCTACTAGACTGACATCTCTAGAGACTGTAATAGATCTGGAGAACAGCAACCATGCAAGTGTTGCTCTCCGCCTTGAACCATGCATGCCCACCCTCCATGATAACCACTTCCATGCACAAATCTGCCCACTGAAGCCATGGCAAGTGCTGCCAGCAACCACAGCATATGTTGGATCAAGCCTCTGGGCCTGTGTAGCTGCTTCAATGCACGATGCTTGCACTGAAGCTGCTCTAAAGGAAGTAACTTTGCAAATCCCAGTCTCACACAGATTCAAACAGGAAAGTTACAGAAAGAGGGTTTTATGCCCCAAAAGTCCCTGGGAGATATCTTGTCTCTTAGGAATGAGATTGCCTCCTGGAGTGAGACTAAAACAAGACAGGAGCAAGATAAACAATGTTTGCTGCTTCAAACAGAAAAGGTACTGTTAAGTTATCTGTACTAACATAATGAGCAGGCTCTGTCAAACAACTAAAAAGAACAAGTAAAAGCTGGTAACTTTAAAAGGTTGTATCCATGGGAATGAATGTTATAGTTAACGCTTACATTAGGGCTTCCAGCAGAAATTTGGATATTTGTACATGTTGACACACAAGCAAGTTAATACATGCTGCCGGGTTTCAAAAGCCTACAATAATATTTAAGTTTAAAAGGAATGGTTGAAGAGCATATTAAATGTAAATGAGCTCTGGATCATCTTCTGATCTTTGGTTAAACCCTGACTAAAAGTCAGTGGAGAGACTACTCTTGAAATCAATGGGATCTGAATCAAGCTCTTATTTCACTTAATTTAACTGTGTGAAATTCAATAAATGAGGTAAATAGTCTTACCGCCTTTTTTTTTTTTTTCTGGAAGGAGGAGAACTACAATTAAGTTTTGAAAGCAAAGCTAAAAAGCCACAAAGTGATTTAACAGCACCTGGGTAAGTTTTGAAGATGGAGACCAATTTATCTTCAAAAGTCTGGGAAGAAAAAACGTTGAATTTGGTCGTTGCTACTATAAATGTTGCATGTTACAGCAAGTGCACTGCTTTTAGAGTTGGCCTTATTTAGCAAGACAGAATCTCAGCCGCATTTAATGCCAGATTTCAGTTCTGTAAAGAAATGTAAACAAGTTTGAACATTTTAAAATATACTTGAAATGCACGGTACGATACGTTACAGGCTGTTCACACTCTGAAAAAGTTCCCTCTCCATCTCTTGATTTGCATGCTTAGCCTCTGCCATGCAGCCTGAGCTCAAGCACATCCAGCCTTCCACACACTCCTTCACCCTCTTCAGCAAAGAAACTGATCAGTGGCTTAGTACTGAGCCCAGAAACTCTGCAATCTGAACTCCAGAAGTACAATGTTATACTAGATAAACCTCTGCTAATGCTCTCAGAGCTCTGCCTTCATAATGCACATTTGCCAAGGTCACAGAAAATGAGACGATGTAGTTAATCTTTTGTTTTGATGGGTTGTAGAATAGGGCACAGACATGGGTTTTATTTCTCTCTGACCTTGCCAAAATAGTCCTCCCACTTCTCTCTGCTTCTTTCTCTCCATCTTTATAAGAGAAACATTGCAGCTCCTACGTGAAGTATTCTGAGGGCTATATGTACAAAAGGCTATAAAACCGCGGCAGACTTTTGAGGACCCTTATTTACCTTTTGTCTTTGAAAACACTAATAAAATAAACATTAACAAATGGGTCAATGGAATTATTTTCTTTTTTGAAAAGGATTAAAATGCAGATATGTCAAAAGTAGATACATCATCTAGTACCATTTTTTTGGGTCAAATTATTAATTCAAATATAAGCAGAATTTGTTTAGATGCTGCTTAGATGTGAGTGGTCTCCAACCATTAAGAGGCCAAATGCAGCTGCTAAATTTGATTCTGCAACTTGCCTGTCCCCATGGTTTGAAGAACAATGTTGCTTTTGTGTTTCTCATGGACCATTTCCACACAGTCAGGTAGGCAAAACCCCATGCACTTTTCTAAAACATGCACATAAAAAGCTACTTGCAAATATGAAAATTCAGTTGACAACATGCAGATAAAGATTAAAAAAATAAAAAAATAAAATAAAATCACCCTTACATAAATGCCATAGAGAAAAAAAAATGCCAGAAAGAAACTGCTGCATCAGTTCAATGAAAAGGGAGTAAATGTCCCTTTTTATATGGAAAGCCGTTACATTAGCTACAATGTAAGTTACAGCACAGAGTGTAAAAATGTTATCAGTAGAAGTCAGTTGCACTGTGCTTATCTGTGCCAAAGATGTCTTGAGGGGAAAAAAAAATAAACTTTTTACTAGTGCAGCAAAACGCGTGTAGAGACATGAAATCTTCACGGTAAACCTGATCTAATTCACTCCTGCTCCCACCTGCTGCGCCGTTCCTGAGACGTTTGCTCTGCAACAGATTGCACTCAGGTATTTGGATGGCTGGAGGTTTTTTGCTTTGTATGTGTGCTTTGTATGTTTGTTTTGTTTTGTTTTTCTTTTCTAGAGATGGTCTAGAGGAAAACAGAGGGGAGCTGCTGTGTGAGGAGCAGGGAACACCACCAGCGTGCACTGTGGCAGGAGGATGGACCCAGCATCTCCTTGCCTCTGACCCTTTGTTCTGAGAAGTTGCTTTATAAGGATAACTAAAAAATCACGTTTTGGCATGTTTCTGGCACACTGTGTGGAGGTGCTACATTTTTTCCCAGACTGCCTCTTGTGTGGCAGTTCAAAGAAAAAAAGAATCACTGGGGTAGCAAGCTGTGAAGAGAGTAAAGGCAGGCACTAATTTTTGAAATCCACTGTTCTAAGGATTTGCACACTAGAAGCATATAAGGACTTTTACTGAGTGTTAAAATACAAGAAAAAAAATTATGCATGGTAGGCACTTATGAATGACTGTTAAAAAAAAAAAAAAAAAAAAAAGAAAAAGAAGAAATTTCATTTTTCCATGATGCAACATTAACTTCCGAGGGATCTGTCTTTGGCCACTGCATCTCAGAAAGTTTCCAAAATTGCAAAACAGTTGCCTTCTGAGCAAATAGACACATCACACTACGAACTCTCCCACCCCATTGCAGAGCTGCTCCCTGCATTAAGTAACTTCTGATAAGTCTTACTAAAACCAGAGCCACCTTATCTTGGCAAAATGACACCTAGCAAGTTTTTAAAGCTGTAGGTCTGCTTGGCCGCCTTTGATGCTTTTGCCAGTCTTCCAGTATCTACCCTTTCATGGGAGGACTGGAGCAGCCCTTGTGAGCCCAGCATTAAATCACCTAGCTGCAAGCAATGAGATGCTACCAGCGCTGAGAACAGAGGCAGTTTTGTGCTGTAGAGATGCAGACGGGACCCCCGGTACATTACAGGAGCCGAAGCAAATGCCTCTTTACAACCAGTGAACAGATTTCAAAGTTATTTGAGCAAGTGGGAGGAGAACAGTGAGGAGGGAGCTGCAAATGAAGAGATGGAAACCGGAAAATAGAAAGATTAGAAACACAGCAGGAGCTTCAGAGGTCACCTCACACCCCACAGCCCAGCTCCAGTGCAGGCTCAGCCGTAATTAATCCTGGAGCTCCACCGGAGTAATGACGGGTGTCTGTGTCATTCCTGACTAACATTAGCAAAGGCAAGAAGCAAATCAGGTCTGTTTGCTTCCCAGTCTTGTCAGCTTCTCCAGAAAAGCTGGAGAGAAATGGTGGTCTTGCTGAAATCAGTGGGAATTGTATCACCAGCTTCAATACACATGTGCTTTTCGCCCAAATCCTCTCAGTTTAGTTTTCTTTTATCAAGAAGTGCTTCTCATGAGAAATATTCTGTTTTTCACTTGCCCTGGCATTCACCCCTACACAAACTTGGAAACAAATACCCATTCTAAACAAAGCCAGCTATTTCTTCCACGGATTAGGAAATAAAGTACTTTGTAGTGCTGAATGTGAGAATATGGTGCTACACGGTACTGCATGGCCTGTCTCCTAAAAATAGAGCAAAACATCCCACTTCCTAAAGTGAGAAATAAAGGTCTGCATTACAAAACCTAAATGACAAAGCATTTAGGGGATTTTGCAAAGTAGGAATAGGAGATCTGCATGCAAACCATACTTCACATGAGTGGGAGGTGGACTTCAGAAATCAGAACTGGCTTTTGATAATTTTCTCTTTAAGATGGATCAGTGTTACCCAAGCAAGGATGGAAGATATGCCACTGAAAAATAAAGTTTCCAAACCTGCAATGCCTTCACAAAAGGAACTTCCTGAAGTAATGAGAGCACAATGTTTGCCCCAAACACCAAATTACAGTGTTGGTATCAATGCTGCATTAGGCCATTTTAAGAGGCTGTTTCACTTCAGAATGACTTCACTTAGTCTCACTACCTTGAAGTTGTCTCCTCATTATTAAGCAGAAGGCAATGGAGCCTTAAAAATAGTAGTGGTAAAAAAATAAAAAATAAAAAAAAAAATGATGGGCTTAGAATGGACATAAAACAGCTGCTGGTGGATGCATTATATCCTCACTCAGCTTAAAATCTCCCCCAAATGTTCTTGTACAAGAGTTGAGAAAGCCCATGGGAAAATCTAGCTTGTTATCTGAGTACGTTATACAACTATGGGACACGTCTCTGCTGTCACTGGGTTTGCTTTTACGAGGCTGCCCCTAAAAGAAGGATTTTGTATTTTAGCTTTTGGATCTCATAACAAAAGTTATTGAATACTTTCAGAGCTTCGCCAAAATAAGTTTCCACTAAAAGTCTCAAAGCAGTCTATGGAAAGCTTCTGCTTGGACTCCTCCAATAAACACCAATACTATTTATCCTCAGGGGAAGAAGCTCCATCTATGTTTATCTATTCCAAAAACATGCTACTAACACAGCCCAGAATGGAAAACGTAGCTCCAACAGTAAATCCATTGTGGATTTTAGGGTGTTGCTTTTTCCTCCATGCATTGAAGCTGACAGTGGCCCAGAGGAGCTCCACAACCTGTGGAACTGCAGCTCACATGATGTGACTGACATGCTGCAGGATACTGGGACACAGCAAGATACCAGCTGTCCCAAACCTAAAAGACTGAGCTCGCATTCTCAGAAGGAAGCAATCTTACCCAGATCTTTGGGGATCTATACCACAGAACTGAAACTTACAAAAAGGGAATGGGATTTCAAAAGCAATGAATAAATTCATGCATCTCAAACATAGCACTAGAAACTTACTTTTTTGTTTGTGTTTTAGCAGAGGGATGTTACTAGGTCTCTGTTATTGTTATTTTAAAAGTGTATTATCATCTCATACATTCCAAGTCACCACTTAAAGTGCTTCCTCACCACTTATCATACGCACGAGTGACTTTCAACCTGTGCTCTGCATCTCTCTGGGAATCCCTGGTCTATTTTCATGTCCATGAAAGGTAAATAAGGAAAGAGAGTTTACACTCACCAGTCACAGGTCTATGCCCCATCTCCCCTAAAAATACTGAAGGTGCCTGCATACTGAGCAAGGCTGGAAACCACTGGTATGCATAATCCCACACCAAAAGTACCATGAACTCCTTTAAAGCAACTCCTTCCTACTGCCTCCCTGCTCTGCCCCCCACATAGCATACACGCATACATACAGATATAATATATATTTTATATAGTATATGTTTAGGTGGCTTCCTTGCGTATGCAAGTCTTTCTTAAAAGGGAGACTAAACTCACAATTCTTTGGCTTAGAAGACAAGTTTAAATTCTAATTTCATAGAGTAAGAGAATATACCAGCTACCACTGATGCACTCTGACAGTGCCGCTCCCACCACTGTGCCTCTGCTCCTGTGGAGTGCAGTTGGCCAGAGAGAAAGCATGTTTTATTGTCAAAAAGGCATTGCTTGGCACTTAATCTTTGCTAAATGATCTTTAGTGTATTTTGTTATTAAGGAAGCATATGCATGAACAGACTGCAGAGGGAAGGTGACTTTAGTTTGCAAGAGTGGGAATCGGCAATAGGTGAGCAGCCTATTTGCACTCTTTTGTCCTAGGAAATTTGATATATGGCTGACAGCTTCACAATACAGGATCCAGACCTTGCATCCTGCAGAAGACATAACATTTATTGTGACATTTATTTATAGACACACACATACATATATATATGTATGTATGTATAAATACATAATGTGAGATTTTTATATATATATATTTACTTGTTTGTGTGTTGTTTTTGTTTTTGTTTTCCCTCTTAAGCAAGACTGCTGTTCTTAAGGGGAAAACAGTTTCTGTCTAACCCTAATAACCCAGTGCCAAAAAGGGAATACTGCAGTAACTATATTCTAATCCTGCCTCCATCTCCTAACATGAAGCTTCATGTCCTGACCCACATAAAGAAGCAAAAATATTCCGAATGTGCAAAATCTTGCTTCCCTGACAGCACCCAACAGCCTGGTTTTGGGAGACAAGCAGCTCATGCAATAAGAAACCCTGCGTGCAGGAAAGCAGCACTCCTGGTTTCCCATGAAGCCTCAAGTGCTAATGCACAGACCCCTTAAGAAGCAAACACTCCCAGTCATCTACGCATTTATGAGTCTCTCCACAGAGCTGCTGTCATTTCTTCTTTTCTTATTTTTAGTGAATATATGTCATCAGCTGTAATTTATACTGAGCAGTTAAAGTTCCAGATCAGATGCATAAACACGGCTCTAAGTGTAAAATGAAAATCCTGATGCTGAAGGCACAACGTGCTAGAAAGTGTTCTGAAACAGTTTCAGACAGAAGAACACAGACTCCATATATTTTATAGCTATATGTGATACTAACATATACACGGCTGTGAGCAAAACCCAAGGCTGTCTCAGTTTCCACTGGAGTTTATCATCACATAACCCAGACACTGTAGCTATTTCCTTGCTATGACATGAAAAGCTTCTTTCCTTGTTCAACAGTTGCTTGAAAGGGCAAAGGGTGGGAGGAATGGAATACCACAGTTACTTTTTTTTATGTTCTTCTAAGACAAATGCCTGAGTTAGAAAGTGCAATAGTTATTTCTTAGCACTCGTATGTGACTGTACATACAGAAATAAAAGGAGTCAGTATATTTATCAGTGATTTTAAAACATACTTTATCCTCTATAATACAATATCATACTTCAAAGCAAAGCATGAATTCCTCAGTCAGTTTTTTTCCTCTAGGGTCATGCTTCTGTCTTGATTACACAAAAAGAAAATAGATTTTTTTTGAGAAAAACACATAATTTTCTTTAGTTTTGTTAAGAGATGAGTATTTACTACTGAAGACATGCTGCAAATATATGACAGCAATAAAGACAATTTAATAGCCTGGGAATCTCTTGCTCAAGAGGGCTAAAATGTCAAAGTTACAGTGTAAGATTATGATATGTCTTTGACATATAACATATGTTTTCTGAGAGGTTCGGTGCCTTTTAATTGCAGGAAATACTTAGATTTCACAATCTTACAAATATTCCTGAAGACTCAAAGGTATTTCTCAAAGTGATTCAGTCACAAGGCATTTTAAAAATTGACACTTCCTCTAACCACATTACATTAGCAAAGGGTGCCTTAGTGAACGTGTACTCTAACTGGTCATGAGCAGCTAACGAGGTATTTCCCCTCCAGAAAGGGCAAATCTGACCGTGGCAGGGAGATTATGCAAAGTGCTGAAGATAGAGGAAGAGGTCACCTACCATCATGCAGGCCTTACGACAAACAAGTATTAAGTCAAACCATACTGTAAATATACAGTATAAATTGTATAAATTGCACAATGTCCTTTGTGTTAAAATAGCTTTCTCCCTGGTCTGGTATTTTCTGTTCCAATGCTTATTTCGAGTTGCAGATTCATTCAATTTATTCAACTAGCCAGACTTCTTTAGCCCTCTCTCAGAAAATAGTGTATTTTCCCTTGTTTTCCTCTTATTATATCCCTTCCAGTTAACATTCATCTTCCTTTAAGTGAGGGACCAGAAGTGTGGACAGTATTCCTGGAGAGGACTTAGCAGTCCATTGCAATTGATATTAATGCTTTATCCCTAATGGTATCTTCTGCACAGTGGATCCTTATCTATTTTTTCAAACTTATTTTCCCTCCTGCTTAAAGCGGACTTAGTATGTACAATTTTATCTCACTTCTGTTCAACTTCTTAGCATCCTCCAGTTCTACTTAAATTCTACCAGACTCTTTTCCTTCTCAATATCTCAGCTCTCCATTGTGAAACCTCAGTGGAACAAACTTATGTCCTATGCCAAGATCCTTAATGAAGATAATTAGACATGTCCCAAGAACAATTCTTAAGGATATCTAGTAAAAACCTATTTCTAAACCTCTCCTGATACAATCTGTTGTGTCCTCTTTAACCAGCTATTTATCCAAGTTTAAACTTTTATGCTAAACTTCACCTCCTTCAAGATAAATAATAACTTCCACTGTTGTATTAATTTACTGGAGTTACTGAAGTCCAAGTAATTATCTCCCTAAAATAAAACAAACAAACAACAACAACAACAAAAAACAACAGCCACCTCAACTAGAAAAACTGCCTGGTAGGACTGATCTTTGGTAATGCAATTGAGCCTTTTGACTAATTTTCCATTTACTTTATCACCTTTGATTTTTCCTCTCCTTTGAAACACTTACAGAAGCTCTGCATGGTCTCAAAAGCTGAATAATGGTTCTATGGCAGTGTTGCTTTTTTTAGTCCTTGAAAATGTGGGGACCTCATTTTATTGTGTAGACATTTAGAATTATGATTGCTTGATGATATAGTAAATTGTTGTGTCTGTGTTTTTAATGAAATATGTATTACTCCTAAATTAAAATAGGAATTTGACCCAACTATGCTGTGACTGGGAAGTGTTGGGAAAACTAGAGTTAACACATTTCTCACAGTGAGGATTTAAAGTCACCAAAATTCCATCAAGAATTACTTTCATATAGATACTGTCCTGGCCACGTAACATTTATTGTACACCCAGACATCCTGTGTGTCTCCAGTACTGTGTAACACATTTCATGGTGGCAAAATTTACTGTGGAATTAACCTCTGATTCATTTCCTTCTTAATCAATACAACTTTTTGATGCTCACATCCTTTACAGAGAAGTAAGGAAAGCTAGCCTTTTAAATCCAAGTTAATTTTAAAGGGCAAATATGATTTAAAAAAAAGAACAGAACAACCCAGATAGTCATTTCTGTCACTGTGGCTCTATAAGTTGTACCTGATACATCAGCTTCATATACCTCATAAAACACCCAGTAGTGCCTTCTGTATACCTTGTTTGTAAAGCTCTGTTTACTTACCTGTCAGTGTTTGGCTAACTATTAACCACAATTAACCAGATAGGTTTTTTTTTTTTTGTCTTTTTTTTTTTTGTCTTTTTTTTTTTTTTTTTTCCCCAAACAAAGCAAATATTTATCAGAAAAAATAAAACTTATTCAGTAAGCCAAATGCAAATGTTGTCTCAATCAAGGGCAGAGAGGTCGGGGGGGCAATAAGGCGCTTTTTCCACATGCAGTAGTTCTTTAATTATTTATTGTTTCAAATCAGTAGTAGGTAAGTGGAACATCAAAATCATAATTTTCTGATAGTCATTGGCTTTATTAAAAGTATTATTTCCATACTGGTATTTAACAGACTTATGCATTTCAGGGGGAAAAAAGTCATTTTAAAGACTGATAGGTGGAAATATTTTAAAATTCACTGTGATGATAGTAAGCAGTATTTCTTTTCTTCTTTCCCTTTTTTTTTTTTTTTTTTTTTTTTCCTTTCTTCCTTTCTTCCTATAATCTGCTTCCGAGCAGTAAGTAACAAAACATTTCCGGACTGCAATGTAAGTCACATGCACCAACAACTTCTGTGTCCTTTACTAATCTCTTGCTGGCACTCTCCCACAATTTCTCTAACAAAGTTGATGGTGGCTTCTATCTCCTTTTTCATGTCCATGGGACAGACCCAGAGGGCTAAATCTCATCTCATGTATGGTTAATACTCTCATCTCCCCCTACCTAAAAAGTGCAAGGAATAAAGTGAGGTAAAACCAACTTTTGTACTAATGGTGTCAAAAGTAGGGCAGCTTACTGCCAAAATAAAAATGTTAAAGTGACTTTAAGGTGATACCATAAGTGCACAGAGAATAAGTTTTACCCACATTGTTCTTAGGGGGGTGTAGGTGTTTCAGCAGATATTGCAGACATCCTAAACTGAGTGCAATCTTTAATAATTGCAATAACTTTTCCTAGATGATGCTTCCCCGTTAGAGGATGTTTGTGAAAACATCCTGCCAAATCTGTGATTTCACAAACTTATCTACATTGATAACATAACAGTGAGTAGTGGCTTATCTGTAGGATCAAGCTGTGTTAAAAGGAGAGTGAAAAAACGTACATTTGAAGGCTTTCTTGCCCTGAAAGAGGAGAAAAGCTCATAAATGTGCACAAAATGAACCACATGCCCCAGGCTTTCAGAATCAGACCTTTTCATTTTGTTCTTTCTGAAAATCTGTGAAATCCAATGAGTTGAAAAATTACATAATAAAAAGTTCTATTTGTTAACTGAATTAACTTAACCTTATCTCTTAATAAAGCAAAATTGTGAGATTTGTGCAATGTGCATTAATATTCTCCACAATCCACTGAGCTTCCAGCCTTAGTTTTAAATTAGCATATAATGGCTTTCTCAAGGACAATCAGATATTGCTCTCGATTACATACATGGCAAAACAAAAGTAATGCCACTGACTGGGACAAAATTATTCCAGAGTTACATGGACAGCACTGTGTAAGGATGGCTTAAATACAATCCCTTTAATTAAATCCAAATTCACCATACTTCAACAAGTTATAAGCAAGAAGAAAAACGAGGCTGAGTGCACTAGTCTTATTGCCACCATGTGTTATAAAACCCCCTGAGATTCAACATGAGTATGCCCATCCAGCAGGGTTTGGCAGAAAGGAGAATAATTTCCTTCTCCTAACTCAGACAAAAGATTGGTCTGCAATTTTGATTCAACGGCCCTTCCCATAAGATGTTATCCTATAAGAGAGCAGCAGCCTTGAATTCCCCTCTCACTTCCTTAATGATTTTTGCATTGCGTTTTCACTGCTGCAGTCAAAACAGCTTCTTTGGCAGCCACATCTTCCTGCACTCCGCAGCCTTAACAGTGACCGCTGTTATCCCCACCAAAGGCATCTGGGACACCAAGTGCTCTCCTGGATGAAAGTGAGAGCATCTGTCTTCATCATCAAAGTGAAATCCTTCTCATTTTTGCAGAGCTCTGAGGCCCTGATTTAAGTGCTGGGAGAAAGAGGGGATATCATATAGGGCTGTGTATGCAATTATCGGGACATGCATCCGCAGTGTGAGAGGGGAGCAGGGAGAAAGAGGCATCCATGAGTTCCATGCTCATGTAAGCCAAAAAGAGACTAACTTGCCCTTAATGTAAACTGTCCAGCAGTTTATTATTTACTCAGGTAGCAATCAAAGTTGGGCAGCACCATGTGGGGAAATGAATGCAGCAGTAAGGATAAACTTTGTCATCACATATGCTGCTCTAAAGGCCAAATGAACAACAGCATCTCGGCAGCAAGCAGAAATGACCATCCTGCAAATCTTGTTTCATTATTTGTTTTTAACAGTCCCTCTCTTCCAAAATGAGGGTGCAGTATGGTACTAAAAAGCCCAAAGTCTCCAAAGACAAATGTTCCCATCATCAATGGCAAGGGCCATTTTCCTTGTGATCAATCACTGTCAGTCTGTTGCTAACCCAACCATGGCTTTCTCTACATGCTTCTTGGTCCTGGGATCTTTTCATTTCATCTTTTCACTCGGCATTTTACCACTGAGATCCAGCTCTTTCTTTTCTTTAAATGTATACCTTCTGCAGTCTGTTCTCTTCATAACAGGTAGAGAGAAATCATTGAACTAAAAGGCTACTCTACTCTCCCCTAACCACTCTCAACATACACCTTAACATAGCAGAAGAAGCCAAAAGAATAAAGGTCTCTTTTTGGAAAAACAAAGCCCAGCCCAGAATTAGCTCTGCATTCCCTTCCCGCTGTTTGATATCATCATACAGCAACCCTCAAAAGCAAGATTTGCATTTTTATCCACGCAGTCCAAGACCATTTGTAAACTGAAAATCAGGGGTGTGACATGCTCAGAGTAAATTTACTCAGGGTAAATTTAATAACTAACAGCAGAGGTATTGTTTGTTAATGTGCAGGCCTTGTGCCTTATCACTTTATTAAAATGTCTACCTGTATTTATCGACTTTCAGGAGGTGTTTAATCTCCTCTGTGACCACTAATAGCAGATCCCTGCCAATATTTGATAATACAAAGTGCTAGGCACTAGTGAAGTGCCAATTTTCAGGAGTCACATATAAGAACTCTGCTATGAACAGCACCAAAAAAAAAAAAACTAGTAAAAAAAGAAAGGAGACCATGTGGTTCTCCATGCTGAATGAAAAAATAATAGTCATGCCCCCCCCCCCCCCCCCCCCAACCTATGCAGAAATTAAGACAGCCACACAGCCACATTTTAGGGTGTACTTCACTTTCAGTGGCTCATGGTTCTTTCACTTGACGGCACCTATAAGGAAATGAGGTAGCGGAGTCATCTGTGATGGTAACGAGGTTATAAGTTTGCTTTCTCTTAGCCACCCAACTTCCTGACATGAGAGGAGAGGTGAATCACAAGGCAGGTCCCAGATATCAGAATTGCCTGGAGACTCTTCCATCAGATCCTGGAGCCCTCCCACCCAAAGAAAGGGAAGCTTCCAATACCTCCATCACTGCTGCTGGGGCTCCTCCATCTCAGCTCTAGGTGCTCCTGTGCATCGCACAGTAAGAGCATTCCCGAGAACAAAGCAGGATCCCTACTGTCTTTAAAAATTACCTATAATTCTGAGTGGTATAGTTCAAAGTAAAAAAAAAAAAAAATAGGTTGTTGCAAAAACTTTTCTAAAATGCTCATTTTTTATCATTTATTACAGGACTTGGCATTCTGCCATGCAGTCAGCCTCCTGACACGCAGGGCTGGGGCTCAGCCCTTGAGGAAAGGCCAGGCAGGCATCACAGAACGTGACAAAGCTCACCTCTGCCTGCCATCCTGAACCCTGTCCTGGGGCTCACTGAGCAGAGAAGCCAGAAATCTGCTGCAATATAGAGACACCCCCCACACACCCCAGACGCATTAGAGGAAAAATAGAAAAGAATTAAACACATGTTCTGAATTGTGCACACAGGATCTGGGAAGAGGGAAGGGGCAGGGACAGCCCACAGGCAGGGTTTCCAGGCAGTCAGTGCCGTTCGCTAGTAGGTGCTAACTCAAAACCCATTTTGCACAGCCACTGAGTTAAGTTCTGGGGTGTAAGCAGAAAAATTAAAAACAAAAGCAGTGAAACTTTATACAGAGGAGGAACTTCCAGCTGCCCACTCAGTGGATGGGCTTTTCTCTGGGATTTGTGACCCACTTAAGTCTGCTTTTTACATTTAGAGGAGAGGGAAACAGGGTAACACAACCAGTTTGGACACACAAGAGTGTTTTGCTTTCCCACCCACAGCTGCTCTGTCATCCAGGGAAATTTGATAGGACAAAAAGTGCCTTCAATACACACATTGCATCCCATTACAAATGAGGATCACACCAGGAAGAGCCAAGGGAGCTACATTTCAGGTGTTACCCAAGTTTTAAGTGCTGCCGGTACCATCCATGAACAGCTCACAGGAAGTCTATGTGAAGGCAGACAGGAATTACTCACAGGAGTTGGCATCACACTTTGTTTTACCATGAAGAAACATGGGTTGATGCTCGGTCTATGTGGTGCCAGAGCCAGAGGATGTCTGAAGCCAGCACAAGTTAACGCTTCTAAATTCAGGCCTCCCAAAAATGCATAACATCCATTCTCCTGTGGAGCATGGTACTGTTCCCTTTCTAATTTCCAGTGCTAATACAAAGACCGTTGGATACTTTGTGAGCTGCTGCATGCAGAACGGTTTCCTTAATATTCCCTCTGAATGACAGGAGGAGAGGGGTACAACAGGCCACGTGCCTGGCATTATTATCCCAAAACCAGTCCCCACCCACACTATCCGCCAGCTTGCAGAGATAAGGACATTGGGCAGAACATAGTCCACAGTGTACACAAGTAACAGGAACAATAAACACAGTAACCTGTGCCCCGAAGCAATCAAACTGCCTGTCATGGGAAACTACCCCTGTTCAAACTACCAGTAATTCAGCCTGGCATCTCGCATCGCGTTCTCGCCCGCAGCGCTGCAAAGCACTTTGCCGCCAGGGCACGAAGACTCTGCAAGCCTGCCTGGCTGCTGCTGGGATGGATCCTCGGGCAAGAGCAGAGCCTGTGGATGGAGAAAGATGCCCCACCTCACGCTCATTATCTCGCTGGTGGCCACCAAGGTGTGCGCGACCTGATGCAGGATGTGGTGACACGTAGAGACAGCAGACAGGGGTCAGGGTGCAAGGCAGAGTGTGGGCTTCTCCCTCTGGGCAGATGCTCAAAGCCATGCTGTCTCTGGACCCAAACCACTGGACCAGTGCAAGACAGTGTTTGTCAGACACTAGATCTGTATTTTGTGGCCCAGATCCAGGACTACATTAAAAAAACAAAACAAAACAGGTACCTTAGGCTTTTTTAATTTGCAGTGCCAAAGCTGCATGGGAGAACAGGAGAAAGGGCGGTATGAAGCAGGTTTCGAAGTACAGTTGATCCACATATGAACTTGACAGTGTTTTTTAGTTGTTGGTTATCTTTTTTTTTTTCTTTTCTTTTTAATTTTTTTTTCTTGCTTTTTCTCAATCAACTTACATAAATGGCAAAAGTAATATTCTCAGGAAGACTGACTCATCTGGGAAAAAGCAAGAGCTTCCAATTATTTTTTTCTAGTACCTGTCTCTTCTTGCTTTGCAACTTACTACTTGTAAAAAGAACAACTGTTAACCAATAGGCATTGTGTGCATACTACTCCACCTTCCTTTTTAAAGCAGTCTGAGATCACCCGTCTTTTTTCTCAGAGATACAAAGCTCAGCCCATCTCAGCACACAGAAGGGGCTTTGCATGAACTGTAGCAAAATTAATCTTTCCTTCTGAGCATTGCCATAAGTCTGTCTGCTTTCCCATCTTTTGTTTTTTGCCTTGAAAAACAATCTTTTGTATTTCTAGGGTGAATGAAATGTTATTGAAACTAAAAACTGAGAATTCTTGAAATCGGGTGGGCAAAAAATAAATAAAATTTCTAAAGATGCACACCTTTTCTTATAGCAATTTATCAGAGCTCACTGCTGGCAACAGCACGTGAACATGTCTGCAGTGAGACATGTCACATTAATGACAATACATAAAATACGTTTAATAATGCAGTGCACCCGTGGTCCATTATCATAGAAGGGCACGTCTCTGTGCAGCACAGCTTGTGTCTGTGCTAAGGGAGACCTCACAGAGCACGGCCTTCATTTCCAGTCTTTTGCAGAGTGGACAGAAAGACAGCATCTAGTGTTGGGGGGGGGAGGGTTGTGCACTGATACTCCATGTATTTACATAGCCTTTAAATATTTTACTTAGCTCCCAAACAGTCCATCCTGCCTCCCTGTGAGGGCCTGCTGGAGACTCATTTCAGGGCCTCACAGATCTGTCTGGTGGCACAAGGAGGGGAAAAAGGTGACTCTGTCTTGTACACTTTTTCTAGCAAAACCACTCATGCTAGCCAGATACCCTGAAATAAAAAGAGAATTTCCCCAGTGAAGGTTTGAGTACAACTGGTGGCTATTCCTGTTCTCCCCTCTGATTTGTGTTTACCAGGAGTGGCAGAATTATACATAATCTAAGCAGTTTACACAACCACCTGAAATAACAGGATTCGTACTGTTTTAACTCTATAGGAGTTCATGACTCACTAGCAATAATAATGCACTTCAAATAAAGACACTTGGCTCCATTTTTTCAGATTAGCAACCTAACCTAGCAGGGGGGTCCAAGCTGTCATTCATCTATTAATATTCTCTCAATAATTAGCTACTTATCATAGATTTCCCTTTCATTTCATGCCAGAAATAAAGCCTTTCCATGAGCAACATGCCAAAAGAGAGAGCTACTATTTTAAAGTGTCTGTGTTCGCAATATGAACTGCTCTGTGTAAACAATGAGATCTTCTCTTGCCTTGAGTGAACCAGATGTTTAAATAAAAAAAAAAGGTGCTCCCCCTCCCAGAAGAAAGCTACGGCACAGAAGAGTCTCTCCTCTCAAACTGATGGATGGTCTTTCATCACTGGTGCAACAGGCTCAGCTTTCAGAGTTTTGTTTCCCCCAGCTTATCTGCACTGTTTAGGCAGAGAGGCATAAACCAGTTTTCCACAGTCATTTCTTAATAGCCAAAGCTTTAAATGCAAGGCTACACCTTCTGTCATGGCTGCCCCCTCTCTCATACACAAATCGTCTGTTCTTGCTATAATAAGACATTGGATATGGTTGATCGTAGTTTCTTAGTTGCTTTTTAAATCCTTGCCAAGGTCCTTTTGGTACAATAAAACACTGTTTTGACACTTCTGGGCAGAGCATTAAACAATATTGTCTTTTCAGGTGCCAAAAGCACAAAGAGAAGAAGGTTATGTTGATGGTTATATTCCACCTGGTACTGTTTTCTGTCCCTGATGAAACCTGTCCCATCTTACCTCTAAGCATGGGAAGATGCGTTGCAGTAAGAAAGATTTTGGCTGTGTCTTGCCCTGATGGGCTAATGGAGCAGGGATCAGCACAGCAAGAGCTCTTAACTTAGTATTGGTGATGATAATTTCCAATGGCAACATTCTGGACTTTGAGATGACTGACTGATTATTCTTACACTGTTTTGCCTTGTTAGAGTCATCAGCAGAGAGAAATCAGTGTTCATTTGGTTATTAAAAGATTGCATTTAATTAATCAAAAGAACACACACACCCGTATTAGTTCCAGAGAAGTGAATATTTATGAGTTGGTCTCTTCTCATGAATCATGAAAGTTCAGTTTTCTACTAAGATGATATAAATTTTATTTTCTAAGGTAAACATTCATGTGCTTTCCTCTGGCTCCTTTTCTGTTTGTTTGTTTGTTTGTTAAAATAAAATCTCAGAATACACTAATGAAAAAATAACTTCTCTAGCTTAATAAGAAAAAAAATTATTGTAGGCAATTGTGTTGTCTGTCTTTGTAAAAAGCCATGATAGATGCAAAATATTTATGGCTGATCTCAAATTATCTTTCAGATGATAAATGTGAATACAGAAATTGGGTTTCAATACTAATGTCAAGCATCTGCTTTTATTCTCTGCCTAGAAAAACAGAGATGAAAGTTTGCTACTGCTTAAGAAATTAAACTCCTGATGAAATCAACTTGGTTAGGTACTATACAAGCACGGATGTCAGACTGTGGGCTCTAAATCTTCTTGCAAGTCATCGGTCAAGACAAGATTTTTTTCTTGTTTCCTAACAGGTTGACTTGAGAACCCCAAGGAATTTCAGTTCCAGATGTGTTTATACTTCCAGCTTTTCATACTAGTGTCCTCAGAATAGCACAAATAAAAACCAGATCCCCTATAACGAGGTATCTAAATAAAATATACAAATATACCCTGCATCAAAGACCTTGGGCCATATGATCCCAAAGTTCTTTAAAGTACAGCTGCTGGAGCTATCTTCCATGCAGCTATTGCTAATTCAGTTAAAATGCTCAACCAGAAAGGACATGGCCTGTTTTAGTGACCTACAAAATCCTTGTCTTACTGAGCCAGGACGTGCCCCAGAGTTCAAATGTAAGGTGGAAGGAGCTCCCCTGAAGCTGTACTAGTGTGCTGAGACATGCTTCTGCATGGCGCTTGGGAGAAGATACAGCTGGGAGCACTGCATGGCTTCACACCACAGCTACAGCTCTTCCAATCCTTTCCCTACCCAAACTCTACAAAGCAGCCATTGCAGACATCTACTCTAAAGATGAGATAAATATGACCTCGTATGTTTCTCCTGATCTCAAGGAATAGGTCGCCTTCTACAGCCTTGACATGCTGGCTACCATTATGTGAGCAAATACAGCACGTGCCTTGTGTCAGTGCCTACGAAGGGCAAAAGTGAGATTTCATTTATGTGCCTGAGAACTGAAAAGACATGCAGACAAGCTGTCAAATCAATTGCCAAACTAGCATTGCCGTCATCTGTTTACGATCATCAGTTATAAAAGAACAGCATTGTAAATTTAGAAAATTGGCAATATGCTGAATGATTCAAAAACTTCCCTCAGTCATCATACTCAGTATCTTCACAGCATCTGCTCTGCATTTAGACAGGCTCAATATGTAGCCTGAAGTTTGCCAGGCTGCAGTTTCTGCTAGGCCAGGATGAGGAGCACTTTCCAGACTTGTCAGCTGAACATCCTCTCCCAGGCAGCACAGGTTGGACTTCTGGGAGTTGGGGTTCTGGCAGAGATCTGTTTCTGGAAGTGGGCACAGCATTGAAACATCTGCCTTGTGTCCAACTGAGATGACCATTGCTCCAGATCAAGCTATAACTTGCTGGAAAATCTGTTTGAAATCCCAGAGGTAGGGCAGAGGAACAACTTTGCTGAAATGTGTGCTTCCAGATATAGCATTTCAAAAAGCAGAGTTGCAATGTTTATCTTCAAAACTAGATACACAAGCTCTTTCCCAACACTCACATTGCTATGCACAAAAGTAAATTTCTGGCTCTATTTAAAATGAATATTTGCAAAGAAAGCTCACATCCTGTTGGTATGCAAAAATTACCTGTCAATAAAGCAATAGACTCCATAGCTGGATAAAATCAAAAAGTTCCCACAATGTCACTAGCACTGAACAGGCAATAATTTATTTTTCCAAAGCATTCCTAAGCTGGTAAACATGATCCTCCATTAGCAAGTAAAAACGGAATTTGTCTCTACCATTTTTGCCTTTCACTTCACACTGCAGTACCCAGAGGATTTTCACAGTATTCTCTTCTGTCTGTATTTCAGAAGTTCATTTGAAATCTTTTCCACCTAAACTTAATGAAAAATACAGGATGATAACCTCCCACTCCCTCTTTATCCCCAATCACTATCAAATAACTTTTTGAAAGGCAATGAAAGTGACAATGAATAAACCAGGTCTTCAATGTGTTTGGTTTCCTAGACAGGATAGGATTTGTACGTTAATACTCTTTATATTAAACCCGGATATATTTTTTAAAAAAGAAAAAGCATGTAAAAATAAGTATAGCAAAGGGGTAAGACGTCTGAAGACAGTTTCTTTGTGCTCTCCAACTACATTTTGTGGTTTGAGACCACATAAATTAAAAAGGACCTACGGTCCACCTCCAGCTGTTGCAAATTTTTATTGTCGCCTTAAAATCACTTAAAGACTCTACTAAAACCACAAATAAATGACACTGCTCTTATCTACAAAACCATCCTAAAGAACACTATCAGCTCAGAATGAGATCTGCACCTCATTTGGATCCCAAAGACACTAGCACCAACTTTGGTATTGAAGATTTTCTCATATTTCAGTTGTAGGCAGTTCCCCCTAGAAAACTGCTTTGCCAAAGGTATGTGATTATTTTAGTTCTTTGAAAACAAAACATTTCAATATTAAAGTCTTTTATTTCTTTTGCAACAATATTAAAAATCAGTATGTGCACACACACACACACACACAAATCTTCAAAGGTTGTTCTATTTGTACCATCCTTTCTCAAAGCTTGAAGCTCCTAAGCTTCAAAAGCTACTTCATCCATTTGAGAGCTACAACCAAAACTGCCATCAAAGAAAATATTTTCCTGCCCTGTTAATGTTGTTTGAAGACTAGATTAAACTGATATTATGTGCTACATGCTTGTTTGAGTTTGAGTTGCCATGACTTAGTGTCCAGAAAAAAGAAAAAAAAAAAAAAAAAAAAAAGAAGGAAAAAAAAAAGGAAAGAAAATGTGAGCTCTCTTAAGGTTATGGCTCTACAGATAGTGTGGCACATTACTTTGACTCTTTTATTGCAATGCGTGAATTAGGTCATGGATTGCAACTGGTTCTCTCATGCCAAATAACAAGGGCTGGAATTAGCTTCCAGGAGTCTCATTAGACACATATTTAAATACACACACAATGGTTTCACAGGTGCACTTAATCTTCTACACGGCCAAGATTCCAGTGGCTTCAGAAGAGCAGAATTAGGCATTGAATATATGCTGAGCAACAAAGTTACACCTATGTACAAAAGCTAAACATCTTTCTTGAGCATGCAGTACTGTTAAGCTAGAAAAACACATTCATAGAGAGTCTAGTAATTCTGCTTATAAAGTAGTTGGTTGTTAGAAGTATATCTAGTATGTATCCTTGTTATGAGTTCAAGCTTTGAGTTGTTTTCTTAAGTTGCCTTCTTCGTAATAGTTTAACACAAAGCTCACGTACACACACATCTATTCTTAAAGCGGTTGTGCTAAAAACAGACTACAAACAAAATAATTTTAAAATAGGAATTTTGAAAAATGTTCATGAAATCTCCACACATAGCTGATTTCTTTTTCTATTTTCTATGTAAATATGTCGATTAGTGCAACAAATCCCTTACACTCTTTCAAGACACATCATACTTTGCTTAGTAGTACTGACAAAGCATAAGAGCAACAAAATGTTAATTATAAACAAAAATGTCCTGTTCTTCTTTGGTGTGTCACCAGAAAAGCTAAAAAGCCTAATTCAATGAAGCGGGTGTTACCCTCTTTTTCAGTAAGAATAACTACATCCAAGTTCTAGTTTTTGGAACTTTGAGGATGCTGGAGAAAAACACACTGCAGACCAGTCAGCATCCAACCACTGTTAACACAATGTCTTTTCCCTCTCATATTGGCCTGCAGAAAATAACAAACAATTGTTTTAGAACCAGTGTTCCCTTCATGTATCAGATCAGATCATTTATCTTGCTGGGGAGCAACAAGAGAAAAACATAGACAAATTACAATAAGTGTTCTTGCAAGATATCTCTGCCATAACTGCTTGCTGAAAACATCTGCACAACCAAACACAGTCCACAAACACAGTGTACAAAACCCAGCTGAGGTTGCATAGTCTCATGACCATGATGTCATGACTTACAAGTGGAAAGGTACATCTATAAAAATTTATTGAAGTGATCAAAATTCAGTTCACATCTAAGGAAAACAGAAAAGATAAATTTTCTGGGTATATTAGTCTCCAGGATTTTTCAGTCAAGAAGGCTACTTTGGTGCACAGGGCATTCAGCCTTAGGGAACTTCTGTTTCAATTGCATGGATTAAATGTAGAATGTAACAGAGCTTTATTTTTTATTTTTCTTAGGGGTACCTGAGACGTTTTGTTTTGTTTTGTTTTGCTGAAAAATGTAGGGAAAGGTAAGTAGACACAGTTCCTAACAAGGCATGATTAGAAACAAGTCCTGGGGAAGTAGCGATCACTATGTTAATGCATTAGGCCTTGATAACAGCAGTGACGATGTCTATTGCTTAAAGAAAGAGCTGAGGTACCAGCACTACTTTAAGCATTAAAAAAGAAAAAAAAAAAAAAAGAAAAAAGTACCTAGTGGAGTGACACAGCAACTTCACTGGAAAAAATGAGAGGTCTGGCCTATGCTCATATCCCTGCAAATGCCTCTGGAGCTGCCCCTCCTTACTGGAACATCACAGCATTAAACAGCATTAAACTTAACGTGTATGGTGACTTTTCATAAAGCCTGACCTTTAAAATCAAGTCAGAGTTATTAGGAAACATACACCAACAAAATACTCAGCGTTATGGAAGGATAAAAGCACAAATCCTTTCCCCAGAGGAAGGTCAGACTTCAGGACTGAAAGGCAGTGCCCTAAGCATACCTCATGGGTCACCTAACTGACCAGAGAGTTTATAAGATTTCTCTTTAATAGAAAAAAACAATCCCTTTCTGTGGCCTTACAAGCCATGGAGACACCTACAAATTCCTGCAGCATCCCAGGGCATATCCTGGTCTCTCATTCATTTTACGCTTTGGGACTATGTTGGAAGATGCACGCTCTTGGCTTTTCCTCCACAAAAATGCAGAGAAAGAAAGGCTCCAAATCCTGCCCTGTTGCACTAGCCAGGGGTTGTCCAAGCCTGCTATTGAACAAAGCAGCTGCTGAACACCCACAACAGTTACAGCATACGTACAGTCCGAGGGGGCCTGGTAAATTCAAGTGGCAGGGGCTGAGCCTGCGTGTGACAGGAGAAGCCAAAGGAAAAAGCAATACAAACAAAACCTCACCCCCGCCCTCTGATTTCCTCCTTCTAAACAGTACCATAATAAACCAGATGTGCCTGTTATTGCCTTTCTCAGGGAAAAAAAAAAAAAAAAATCTCTCTTACTGCAGTTTTTCCTTCTTCTTTGTCACAAAAAATCAAAATAAAAAGTGGCAAAGGGAAAATACTGTGAGAAGTTCCCTCAAGAGATATGGCAAGAAATGCCTAGAAATATAAAACAGGAGGCTGCACTTAGTACAAGGACTGCTGGATGCCAAGAAAAAGTTTGTTGGCACATTTCCAGGAAGCCAAAGAGAACGCATCCTCTTGTGTTACTTCTGATGGCTCAATCTCCACCGATCAGCTTCCAGACAAGAGGCATTTGCTTTTCTTGCTGTTATCCCACAGCTGTGAGAAAGGATAGCACCAGGCTTTGGCTTAGGCACTGCAACTGAGACAATATAATTAGCCCAATATTTTTATAGGAAAATGTTGGAGGCTTTGTAGCTCAGCTGCATAATGAAGAAGAGTGAATAGCAAAGAGGCTGGACAAAAGGACTCCAGGGCAACTTCTCCCTGGAAGAAGAGCATGAAAAAGAAGGCAGCCATTGTGCCCCAATAACTTGTTTTAGCCACTGCTCACAACCATAGTCCCCACAATCACGTCAAAGAGCTGCTGCAATTGCAGCATTGAAGGAATCTCTGAGAAAGGCAGGCAGGGATCCTGCACTGAACACCATGTACACCAGCAAAACAGCTGCACCATCCGGCTAAGTCCTCTTCTTCCTCATCTCTCAGATTTGAATCTGCTGCCAAACCCAGCCCTGAGAGTTAGTGTATTCATTAACCTTTCCGAAAATGCCTCACCAGATGAATTAAGTCAGGTGATACTTTATAGGCACCAAGTGACTTTCCAGGAATGTTTCTGTACTTGTTAGCAATCTATTTGGATAAAATTTCAGTGCTGTTCCTAATGCTTAATGCTGGAAGTAGAAATGAGCATACTTCAAGGAAGAGGAAGAGAAAACAAATGGCACCAGCTTCCCTCTCTGCTCCAGAAAGTAATGTTTCCTCTGAAATACCACATATGAGAAACTCTGGAATGCATTAGAAAATACATATGTTTTGGTTTTCTAATAGCCTTGATCTATTATTCCCTAAAAGTTTGAGGCTGAAACTTTTACATCATTGTTTTCATTCAGAACTCAAACACACAGAGACCAGCCATGCCAGAAAAGGATTCCCTTTTCCCTTCTTCCCACTGGGATTTTGTCCCTATACCACAAGCTTCCCTCTGGAAAACTACCATCCTCAAGCCCCTCTGCATCAGCTTTCTGACACCTCTGCTGGGAAGCCGACAGTTTTAACCCCACAGCAATGCTTCCTCTGGACTCAGCTACACATGGGGAAGACTTCACAGTTCACTCCTCTGACTGCAAACCCTCTCCAGATATGAACGTTGTTCTCTCGGTGAAGAAATTCTGCAATTTAAACTTCATTTAAACTTAATTTACTTGAAATAAATGCTGATCATGCCTGACAGACTTCAAAGATTTAAGTGGAAGGATGTAGCCGTGCCTCAGCACAAACTCTGAAGGCATTTACCACTTTGGGTGGTAATGTTTGCATTTAGCCAGCAGACCCTGTTGCTTGAGAGCACATGGACATCTCCAAAATCATTCACAAGTAGGTTATAAATTGACGGTAGAGTGGGATGCCATCTGGATAGCCCTCCTCTGTGAGGCCAGTTGAGAAATGAGCTCTGTTAACAGAACTTAGTAGCCCTGCAGGGTTTTATTAAAAACAAAGCACCCTCCCCCAACACACAACCTAATGCCAGATCTTGAGGTTTATCAAGAACATGTGAAGATAATAAATAGGACAAAGAAGAAGGTGTGGCAATCAGAATAATTGTTTGCTGTCATTAAGACAATGAGCTTTCATTTTGCATACCATGGTTTTGTTCTCTGCTGCAGAAATAAGTCAGAGGAATACTTAAAAAAAATAAAAATAAAAATTTACAAATAGGTGCTTATCAAGCTGTGTGTATCAGAATCAGTTTTTAATAACAGGATCATGCCTCCCTCTGCCAAACATAGCTATTTAGAAGCAGAATATACCACAAATAGAAATATTAACCAGAGTGCTTTGTACTAAAAAGCCACAGATTTATTTTTTCAATGTATGGACCATAAATATTGATAGAGAAGAGAAACACTAAACATACACCATCTGGCACGCATCTTTTACTTACACACCAAAGTTGTTAGCAGCTTTATTTCAAACAAGGATCTATTCTAATGAGGCCATTCCAGCTTCTAGCACTGTATAATATCGTTTCAATGTGCGGCTGAAAAGCTTCCACTACAATTAATTTTTCTGCATTTCTAGAAGCTCAGCTGTTTGAAATCAAAGCCAGTTCAGTGCAGGAGACTTTTCAGATAGCACCAGACGCTCTGGGACATGATACTGTACTCACTGCTGGTGATAACTGGAACAGCCTGGAAGAGATTGTGGTGGTGGCAAGGGAACAGTTAAAACTTTGTTGAAAAGCTTCAGCTATGAGGAAAAAAAAAAAAAAAAAAGCTCAACTAATATTTCCCAAACTTCCTCTCACAAAGTGAAAATACAAAATATGCCACCTTTTCTGCTCGTGTGACTGGATAAAGAATCCCCTACACAAATGGGAATGGTAGCCTTTTAGACGGATAACTTAAAAAGCTAGGATGTTAATTATGTGTTCAGTCCTTGTAAAGTTTATAAACAAGAAATTATTTCTGGTGAGTAGAAGTGCTGGGGGTTAAGCTTAATTGTGAACCTCTGATCCCTTCTATCTGCTTCTGCAATCAGGAACTCTCTTCATATGCACCAAATGCCCAGCCCCTACATTAGGAGTATGTTTAGGGGTTTTATTACAGACTCCTGCAAAAACCTAATGAGCAATAAACTCGTTGTTGTTTCAGACGTCAGCAATGACCGTGACAAGGGTATTCTGACTAAGTTTCCCTGAATCACCCAGTTATTTATCAGTTGACTAGAATAAATATTGACTGTTCTTTGCACTGTCCTCTACAAATACAAACCCACCAAAAGGCTCAAAAGGCTAAAAAGAAATTAAAGTTCCTAGATAGATATGGAAGAGAGCTGGTTATTTGCCTACAGATTTTCTTGATGTGTTTCAGATTTCCATAATCAAACAACTGCATTTAGAGTATAATCTTAAATATAGATGAGATAATGGTTTAAAAAACCTGAGTAGCTAAAGTTCTTTTTTTTTTTGTTGTTTGTTTGTTTGTTTTGTTTTTAAAGGAATTGCCCAAAAGGAAAATAAAACCTAATGACCACTTTTTCCATCATGGCAAACTTCTTTCCAGGAAGACAGATAAATACACATACTTTGATTTGCATGGGTTTAGAAAAACTAATTAGCCTGGGGCTCTACCATAGACCTTTAGCTATGACTTCTCTTCTTCTCTCTCTTCTATTTATAAATGATACAGCTTAAATATTCAAATGTAATCACCATCTGGGAGGTTTCCTTTTTTAGGCACCTTTCTTTCGATTTTGCAAGGGGCCTGTTTCCAAAAACTTTAGTCACAGAGTCTCAAGGATGTGAAAGAACACTGGAAAAGAGCAGCTTTCAGTATCTCTATCTGAGCACTCAGTCAACAAAAAGGCACTCAAAGCCACAGAACTCTTGACAACATCTTGCTCAGAACAAGCTAAAAAAAAAAAAAAAAACATGCAAAAAAACTGTGAAGATAATGGAGAATCCAGTCTCTACTTAAAGCCACCTATGCAGACCAAACATCAACGCAAGTCCTACTGCACATGACCTCATATACAGCTTCTGTTTCTGTAATACCAAAACATACTGGTTTAAAAAAAGGCACAGCGTCACATGACATATTTTTTTTTTCACACACACCAACCCCTTCATCCACATTTGGAGGATTTGGAGGCTCCGGGGAACCAAAACATAAAACCTTCCATTGACCTTGATGCACTTTGGGTCAAAACTTCAAACCTCTCTCCTTGGGCACCAGCATAAAGTTCGTCCATTCCTCTGCTGCTGGCCAAGTTGAATGAACTGACCAATGCCCAGCTGTGAGTGTACAGTTTATGGATGGAGAGACCAGTGGTGGTGGAAAAAGAGGTCATGAGAATACAGCTGGGAGGGCAACTGGGGTTACTGTGATGAGGTACCATTCACAGGAGAGACAGGAAAAAGCAATACAGAATAAATTCCTTTAATTCCACTGCTCAGAGACTCCGTTATGCTCAAAAGTAACATTTAGAGGGTAAAGACGAAATTCAGGAAGTAACACTTTCAGGAGTAACTGCATGCAATTAAATGGTCTGTGTTACTGGATGATGTTAACAGTCGCTTTTACATGTAGCTTTAGAAATCTATGGAGGTATGTATTGTGAGGAACAATACATACAATACAAACAAGTTCTGCAGCTTGTTTACAAGTCAGAAAAGCAAAAGAAAAACCAAATCCCCCTAAACTTAGAAACAAAGCACAGCAGCAGAAATACCAGTCAAAGGCAGTAAAAACGAAAAGCCTTTCAATATTATTTAAAAGGATAACCTGAACACACTACTAACAACATGCATCTGATGAGCTTGAACTAAGATTATCCTTCTAGGAAGAGGAGGTGCTCCTTTCTTGATACTTCTCTTTCTGCATGAACATATCCAGGGAAATTTTGGAGGGAAATGAATACAGCTCCTCAAATTAAAAGTATGCATGTAATTCCAAGATACTACACACAGTAATACAATTCTTTAATAAAGCCCTGGTTTGAACAAACTGTTTTTAATGAAGATCAGACACTACAAGATTCTTTTAATGTTTTCAAAAACAGTTTTAATCTCTCACTTAATGAGATGCATTTCACTTTTCTAAAATTGCAGCCCTCTTCCAGATAGACTAAGTCAAGTCAGTAGGAAAGAAACTCCACTGGCTTCGGAGTCACTCCAGCTGCACAGCCCAGCTGGAGGCAGACAGAAGGCGTTACTCCCTGTCCACCCCTTTAGGGGCTAGAAGCCCCTTGTTGTCAGGGTTATGCTTGACAGCTTGATACATAGAGGAGGACACAAAGTTAAGAGCCTGCAGAAGGCCCACGCCTGGGTGGGAGTCCTCCCTCAGATACTGTTGTCCCCCTGAATGCCAAGAAACACATCTGACCTGGGATGCTTTCCTGCTGCTGGCTCTGGCTACAGGCTCCACCAGACCCCATGAACATCAGCAGGAGTCCATCCATTTACTTCAGTTTAGTAGTTAGTACCAGGCCCCCATGTAAGTAGGTGGAATTTTAATTAAAGAAAGGGAAAAATGTTAATCTCATTATGAACCGTGAAGGGGAAAACCCACTAAGATGAAAGCCTAGTTTTATAGGGGCATGAAAAGAATTTCCATACAAGTGGCACGTGTAGTGCTCTTCACTAGTCTGCTCATTCTTTCCTTCCAGTGAAGTCTGGTCAGTGAGGGGCTTATTGTTTGGGAGGGGATAGCATTATACTTCTGTCACTGCCCTTGTACTAATCATCAGCATAACCAAGGCAAGAAAGCAAATGCACAATAAGTAACTTAACACCTTAAATCAGCAAAATCATCCAAAATACTGTATTCTCATGACAGTCCTTGCACTGTTGCACATGCAGTGGGACTTTCAAAAAAGTAGTATGTTTGTGATGTACATTGCTGAAGCACATTGCACAGGCATGTGGTAGACACTAACTACACTAAGAAAATAAAATAGTGCAACTATGGCAAGTTACAAAAATCCTGCTCACAGCTGAATGAATCAAAGGAGTATTAACATTAAACATTTAAAAATATGATTGTTCAGGTACTTGCATAGCCATAAGGGTTGCAATTAGGCTACTTAAGCTACTTAGGTATACAATCATAGTAGACAACAGAAAAAAATATGAATAACTAATCTTAGATCTTACTGCAAAATGTAAGTCAGTTCTTTCCTAGGAAGCAACAATCTAAACAGATTGGAGACACTTGATATTTGGCTGATGGATGAGAAAAGAGAAATGGGTTATTGAAAAGAAAAGAGAAGTATGTTGAACAAATTTTCAGGGGCTACTCAAGCAGCTGAATTTCTGTTCTAGTTCTCAGTTGTGAAAGCTGTTTTTCATTTGACTTAGAGGCTTTCAACAGTCCTCTGAACATCAGTAAGTAAATGAAGTGAGGTAAAGATGATATGGTTTGTAAACTTTGGCTTCAAATAGCAAGACCCTGAAGTTCCCTCTGAAATCAAAGAAAGTAGAGTGTGTTTATCTCCTTACAAACTTTAAAGGGTCCATTTGTGCCCTTGGTTTGCAGGTTTATCTCCTGTTGATTTAAACCAAGGACAATATTAGACTCAACAATTAAATTCCCATAAGTTTGTTAAAAGTATGGGACCATTTTTTCCTCTCTATTGCTAGAGTCTTGGATTTTTGAACTGCAGCTCAGATACAATTGCTGTGAGAATGAATCTGATGCCCATGAAATTAAAATAAAAGACCTGTCTGATAAGTGTAATAACATCCAATTCATCAGAAAGGGTTCTATGCTAGCAAATGTCACCCAGCTCACCTCATAAATAAAGTATTTTAATTTGTATTGAGCAAACATTAAATAATCTAGAGTTTCCATCTGATGAGTTGTTTCCAGATAACATTTCCATTAAAATTTTACTTTTTTCATTTCATTTTTTTTAAATGCACTGAACAGATGGACAAAAGTAAACATTTGTCAATGTTTTTCTGACTTTATCAGCTATGAAATAAACCCACAGGACAAGTACTCTGGTAAAGAGCAACAGTAGCATTTTGTCTAACTCACCCTGTTAATGTTGTGCTAGATGTCTTTCTTTGGCAGTTCGGTATTGCATACAGAAGTAAGCCCTGTTCTATACAGATACAACCCGGGGTTACATCCGAAGGTGTTTACTCTGTAATAGCTTCTTGCATGCTGTTTGACACTCCTTAAATTAAAGGTATTAATTTATTTTAAAATTTTAATTGAGCTCTTTAAACAATGAGCTCAGAATTCATACTCGTGAGTTGGCTGTGCTTAATGTCATTTGACCACAGTGAAAAGAACACGAATTTTATATTATTTCATTACTGCATCTGCTTCAGCAAAAATAATCCAATCCTTCCCTGAAGTCTGAAGACTGCCATTTCCAGGAGACATCCAAAACTTAACAATATTCTTGTGTAATAGATGGGATGAATTATATTCTAAGCGGGTGTGCAGTTTGATACTGTACCAATATATTTTTCCCATCAATGGCAACTGCCATCTGCACAGAAACAAAACTTCCAAATGAACAAATGTTATCACCAGACGTTATCCCCAGGGTCACAGCCTCAGAATTATGTTTTCCTCTTGCAATGTGGAAAGATGTTCAGTATGCAGCATCTCTGGAAATGTTGCGGACAGTGTGTTCTTTTCTTAATATGAGAAACATTTTTAGAAATGACAGGGTTTGCATTTGATTGGTAAAATATGTCTCTCACCTTCTTCTCCTTGCACACATGAAGAGGGCACATCTCAGAGAATCCAGATGACTTATGAACACAAAGGATTCACTAAAGCAGATGGATGAAAACCAAGAACAGCTCTAAGAATAACATGCTGGCAGCTGTGATGGTAGTGGTTCTATTATTGATGCTTTGATGGCTTTTGGAGATCTAGAGTAGAGAGAAGATGTTCAAGAACACTGTTTCTCATCCTGCAAATCCAGGAAGGCTATTTCCACATGCCCTCACATCCATCCTAGCCTCCAAAACGTTTTCAGTAAGAGTTTAATTAACAGATGGCTTAAGCATTTCTTTTAAAGACAATTAAAGCTGTCCTAAGAGGGATGAAGTCTCCTCCCTCATGTCCAAGATCCCAGGAGCGTGCTCTAGTCTTTGGCACTGCAAATGATATGGAGACAGGCTACCCCAGAAGCAGTGCTGCTCAGCCCCTCTTATTTGGGACTACGGCTCAGAAAACCCCACGAAGGCCCTGCAAAAGCCTCTTCTGTGTCACAAACCTACTCCAGACTCACTTGAAGTACACTGGGAGGAGGCAATGCCTTACTGTTTTTCACTCCTTACTTGCCCCTCTCTTCATACATCCCCCTCAAAACCTATTAAGCCAATATCAATGTAATTTCTTCTATAAATGAAACATTAAGCTACAGCAGCAGTCACTATGATTATCTGGGGCATTTTAAAATGGCTATTAGAGCTTTGCAGACTCCTGTGGCTTGCATAAGGGCTATAAGAGCTGGGGTGTATGCGCACTCACATACTCACAAAAGCTTTACAGGCCAGAACATCCAACTGCTTATCCTGAGCCCACTTCCAGAACAACACAAATGTATTGTATAACATGAATGTAAATTTGCAGTTCAAAGATCATATACCCATTTTCTGCTGCTCATCTGCCCTAACATGGATAACTTCCTTTTTCCTTCTCTTCAGCAGTAAGCAGCATGAAATTCCTGACAAAAAGCAAATGCTGTGATTTGTCTCACGCACAAACCTTTTTCTAATGGCTTGCCGACAAATGCTTGGCTGAATTATCTACATTATATTTGAATGGTAAAACCCAAACCACAGGCTAAAACACAAACCAAAGGGACACAAATGTAGTCTTGATCCCTCCCCCACTTCTTACCAGTGACCCTGCTCCTTGCTCTCCAGAAAACCCCCTTCGGGATTTCCAAGGTGTTACTGCCAATAGCTTTCACACCCTCCCTCTACTAAATCTTAAAGGCCTACTACAACTGCACCTGCAGGAGGGGATAACTTGGCCAAATCTGCAAACTGGCAGCATTCTGAGGCAGCATTTCTATAAACAATAACGATACTGTCACTTCATATCCCATTGATAGCTCGTAAATAGAAGAGAAAGGAGAAGGGCGCTCTTCCTTTACACTAACCGCAATACCCCAAGCCCCCAGCTCAGTCTCCCCCTGCTTGCTGAGGAGTGCAAGCCCCCGCAGTCGCTGGGGTGCAGCAGTAACGTGGGGCTCCTGGCTGCAGCCCCAGGGAAGATGCAGAAGCTGGGCCAGCAACCAGGGGCAGCTGCTCACTCGCAGCTCAGCAGTCAGGAATGCGAGCTGCTGGGCCGGCCAGGGGATTAAGTGGGCAGAATGCAGGTGGGGCAGTCACATGCAAATGCAATTTCAACACGCGGCTATCAACTACAGATGCACAAGTTCACAAAGGGCCTTGGGATCGCTCAGGAGCTGCACGCTTTTTATGTGTAATGTTGATGTATATACATAAATTGATATAAAATATTATTGACGTATGCCAGTTCAAGTATATGCTTGCTTTTATGGAGGAAGTGTACTTGTGCTTCCTGCTCTGAACCCAGCCAAGGTGAAGCAGGAACCATCCTCAGAGCTCCACCAGCACCCACAGCCAGGTCAGCCAGCATCACTGGGATGAAGCTAAACATAGCAGGTACATCTAAGTGAGCATGTATTTGCACAAGCATCCCTACTGTCTGGCTACAGGGCCAGCCATCAACAGGACAGAAAGAACCAGCTCACAGCGGTCTCACACCAGCACCCTGGTTTGCAGTCTCATGTCAGTGTCAGATACATGGGAAAGACATTGAGATCCAGGAGGGAAAACTCTTGGTAAAATTTCTCAGTTAACAATTTTGGCTTAACAGTCTTCTACAATAACTAGGGAAGGAGCAAGCCTAAGGGATAATTCTTGTCTGTATATACGTATTTTTAGCACACTTCTCATTCTTTGTCTTGATTAATGCCACAGGGTGATTACTACCTGTAATAGAAACACTCCAAAAAAGATGCTCCAGTCCCACAACACTTTTTCCTACTTTTTTTTTTTTAAAAAAAAGGGTGTTCAGAATTGCAATTTAAACCTCCAAACAACTCAGTGGCTCTAAAGACAAAGAAAAACTAGAACCCTTTAATATTTGACTCACCAAATAGCTCTTTCACAGGACAAACTAAGTATAGCAATAACATCAACATTTCAGAAGAGGAGCTGAAACTTAGCTCTGCAAAGACTCTAATTTAACATAAAGGAGTGGACTAGATCTTTTCTTTCATGTGTGTCCCATAATGGAAGATTTCTCTCAAGTGTCAATCAATGTAGTAATCACAGGGGTAGCTTACAGTACAATGCACTTATTCAACTTTACAGTAAATAGCACATGCCCATAGGTGTTCCACTCTACTATAATTTGCTTCATAATGTAGTTTTACCTTAGCAAAATAATACCCTCAGAATTTGCTTTCAAAGTGAAAAGAACTGGCAATTCACTCAGAAAACACACAGAAATTTCCTTTATTTGATATGACTAGCCATTGGTTTGATCTACTCTCTTCTTGAAAACTGGGAAATATCTCAGAAATGGTGAGTGTGCAAGTCACTTCTGAAAAAAACTAGAGGTTCTTCCTGGTATTGTATATGACATTATATATAATATTACATAAAATATCCCCTCAACCTTCCAACCTAAACTTACTTGCTGCTTGTTTGGAAAAAGGAAGGGCTCAGTGCTAACCAGATTCAAATTACTACTGGCTTGTTCTTTGCTGTCTTGGATCCATGCATCTTGCCAGTTTAATAAGTGGATTTTGAAAAGAAGTTGGCAAAATAATTGAATGTTTGCCTTTTCACTCAGTGCAGTATCGCTGCATATATTACTGTATGGCAAAGTCAACGTTAGCTGTTTTACTGATGTACAATTAATTGCAACCATCAGAAACCCTTGAATGACAACTTCTAAGCAAACAGAGTGCAGCTGACAACCAAAACACCCTTTGGGATTCAATGTTCACTGTCTAAGCTAAATTTATCACAATATTTCCAGCGTGTTTCAAAGTAAGAGGAAAGGAAGGCAAAGATAAGCACTTATTAATAAAGAAGTGCTCTTATCTAATTGTCCTGTTCATGAAATATACCCAAGCAAAACAGTCATTTAATATCTACGACTTCCGGACAGCCCTATTGGTGACCACTCCTTCTGTCAGCATCACAAGAAAAGATTGGTGCTGCTGTGCTAAAACACACATGGAAAGCTTCAGCTGCCTCTCACTGAAGCCTGGGTCTCCAAAACTCTGCTCAGAAGGTAGAATGGGACACTTTATTGCCATAGAGTTTGTTATTTTTTTTTTCTTTTCTCTCTCTCCCCCCCCCCCCCCTTTTTTTTTTCCCTGTTGTTATTGTTGTCTTTATGGAAGAAAAGAGAGAAAAAAAAGTTTCCAGATGAAAATATGCGTGAGTGTAATGGAAATGGCATGCAGGCAGCAGCTTCCCTCCCCCACTTGACTGTCAAACAACCCAGGGCCAAGCAGCACTGTGAGCTGCATGGGGGGGCGAGAGGGAGGGCTCAAGTGGGCAGTGGAAGCAGTGAAAGCCTAAATAAACTTTGACCATTAGATAACAGGGCTATTATTGCTCTGTACGACTTCCTGAATGGCCTAGAAAAACAGAGACAGTTCTTGTTTCTGCCTGAAGGAAAGGAAACACAAGGATGAGTGCTAAGTATGCAGGCTGAAAACTCTGCTTGTTTCCTTCCTGCCTTCTTTCTCCCTCGTTTTTCTAAATTAAATTTTACTTTTTTTTTTTCCTCCTCCTAAAAACTCCACTGCATACTTCACCAAAGCCACGAGGACCCTCTTTTTGTGTGACCCTCCCCAGAAGTTTCTATCGCAGGACGTGAAACCCATGCCTTGCACATATGTGCCAGCCGCTGGGGCTGCAGCACGACGCTTCCCATCCCAGCAGGGAACAACCGCAGCTCCCCAGCAGCCCCTCTGCACCTTGCTACGTGCAGGTGGGCAGCAGTGACACCAGCAAACGAACACAGGAGCATCCCCATTAGTTAAAAAAAAAAACTAGGAAGGGAAAAATGGCTCTGAGGAAATCTAATCATTTTCAACAACAGACAACTGAAAATGTGCACACTTTACACTGGTTTATCTTTTCTCCACAGATTTTACACTGAAACAACCGGTTAGCAAATGCAAAACAATTGGCACCGACCTGTATCTTTTCTTTTCCCCCCAATACGCAAATTCTCTGCACGAAGTCATTTCATTCTTTCAGAACTTCAAAAAGGTTATTGCTCACTGAAGTCACCTCAGTGAAGGATATTCACTGCTGTTAACCTTTTTGCTTGCATATATGATATTGTTGGTGTGCTAAAGCTGCTAGACCCATTAGAAAACATCTAAGCCAGCAATGTATAATTACAATTCCTCAGGCTCAAACCATATGTTTCAGACACTAACTTGTGTTTTTCTTTTAAGGTGAAAGCAGTGAGAAGAAAACTCTACACCACATTTGGAAGACAGTGTGCCTTAGATTCAGAGTCCCAGCAGACTTTCCTCTCCCAAATCATTAAAAACTTTTCCTTTTCTGGTCCTGGTCCACACTTTCCTGGATCTCCCAGTCCATTGAGTGCTCCCTGCTTGCTGTACGCTCCCACCTCCTGGTTGCACAGCTCACTCTGTCAATACAGAAGTTGTTACAAAATTCAGCAGCTAAGAGCACCTCGCCACACTGTGTCTCACAAGATGCTACCCACCTCCCTAAATCTGCTCACCAGCTCTTCTACGATCACTTTCTGCTACTGCAATCAGACCATGTCTGTATTTTTCCACTTACTTCCTCACCCCTTGATTTCTTTACGCTCTTGTCTAAGCCACTCTAATTATGTATAAGTTTTCTGTTCTTCTCCAGTCCCTCACCACTATCTACCTTCTTTTCTGGGCATGCATTTCCCATTCTTTTCTAATGAGCCACTTTGAAGTCCCTTTAGCAGCATTGAACATGAAAACCCTGAGACAGCAGCCATTTCTTTGGCACAAGAAAGGTGTGCTAATCTGCTTAGGGCTCCTCACAACATTACACCTTCTTCTCTGTTCTGTGCAGCATCAGACTGGTCACCAGCTTGGCTCATGCCAAGCACTGAACAGCAACAGCAAACTGGAAAGCACTGGTTTGTAACTGAAGCTAAGGGGACAGACTGTACGACCAGAGGCTGCAATGACCTCTGATATCTTTGCACTCTGAACTGAACAGAAAATCCACATGTAACACAGACATTACAAACAGCAGATAAAAGAGGTTGTGTTCAGAGTTAGTATTTAAAGAGCCAAACAGAAGAAGAAAACCGAACTCCCAAACACCCCAAAACTTTCTATTTTGGTCTAGTAGCCTTAATATGCTGCTTCTTGCTTGAGCAGGGAATAGTTTTTTTTTAAAAAAAAAAAAAAAAAAAAATGTGGAGGAGGGTAAAGAAGCCCCAGATCTTGGAGGCTGAATGAAGGCACTGGTAAGGTAAGAGAGGAAGAAAGTGGGAAGAACAGATTGCTGAAATGCACAAGTGAGCCTGTGGCAAATGAGATGGAAAAAAAACAAACAAACAAACAAAAAAAAAACGCTTCAGCAGATTTCTGGTGCAAATAGTCAGGATTTAATTTCTCACAACTTTTTCCTAATATTTCCCCATTTTTTTCTTCTGAAACTTTCTGCCGTTGGATGAGAAAATGAAAGTGAGGAAAAAAAATAAGCTGAGTGACAGCAAATTTTGCACTTTTATTTTAGTAAGCCCCCAACACCAAACATTCACCAGCCGTTAGCTCATCCAAAACCTTAAGAGGTAGCAAAATCATTCTGCAGGACTGGAAAAAGTGATGTTAGTCACTTTCAAGCAACTTAAAGAAAAGTCTAAGCTTGTCTCCTCCAGTTTCAGCATTCGCTGAGGAATGGAGAAGAGTTAATCCGGGAACTCTTGTCTTTATAAAACATTTTTTCTGGTTAGTGGCTAAGTTTTTTGTTCCCAGAAAGGCTGTTATTAAATAAACAACAGAGTTCACATATAAAACGACAGACATCTTTCATGCTGAAACAAAGATAAAGCAATTCCAGAAGCTCCTAAAACAACCAACTCAACAGACATGAGAATAGTGTCGGAAGTGACTCAAGGTCTGACACAAACCCTCATGACTGACCTTGGAAATAAACCTTTCTGGAGAAGAAGTGGGTGAAGAAAAAGAAGGGAAGCCAGGTCTGCTGGTGAAAAGCATTATCACCACATCCCGTAGTTTTGAATCAAACATCAATGCAGCCCCTGTGGTTTGAAAAACCTTGTTCAGTATCTGTGAGAAGGTAGTTGGCTGCTAAGCTGCAGACCTGTGGTGGGGGAAGAATGGAGGAGCCAAAAGCTCTTGTGGGATCTGCAGGACACAGACTGGCATCTAGAACTTGGCCAGCGCACAGCATAGCACATGCCATTTGTTAAACTGCTCCTCTTGTGATACCTCAGTGGTAATGTGCTCTGCAAGTGCATTAATGGGGTCTCCAGGAGGAGTGAAACCCATCTCCAGGCAGATGGATAGCACCGAGCCAACCCGACACTTCTGTCTTTGCCATCCGGCTTGCACTGAATTTTCCCTTTCCCCCTAAAAGCTGCCTGGTACAGACTTCTAAGAAACAAGTTCAATCTAGCAAGTCTGATTTGATGTGCATCTGATGCTGGCCCAGTCTGAACTATGGGTTGCAGCAACATATTAAAAAGAAAGGACCTGTGCTGCTGTTGAAGCCTACATGGCTACTTGGGCCTCATCTGTGCAGCTCCACAGGCAGCTGAGAGTACAGCTTCCACTGAGGAAAAGACTGCTCTAAAAATGATAGGACCAGACCATAATCACACTAGAAGTCAGCCGTCATGGTCATGGCTGAGAAGCTGCTTTTAAATTAAAGCTGCCTATGCATTAACCTTGACTTTTGCCTGTGCTGTTTTCCAGTATCATATATGACTTGCTTCTCTGAAGAAGGACATGTGGAAAATCCTCCATAAAGATGCAATCATTTACCATGATTGAATGCGGTGCAAGGGTTGGTGCCTGTTATCACATAGTAAATGATTATCAGAAATTGTTACCTTGACGGCTGTCCACTTATTCAAGTCTAAAAGGAATATTCCCATCATGATTTCACAGCAGCTCTGGGTATTTTGAATCTAGAGTGTCACCACAGAGACAAAGAGTAAGCAAATTTGGAAAAAATAACCCCAGAAAGAGCTGTTCTTTGCTGCAAGACTCATAACTTCTTGATGCAAACATTTCAGTGCAAGAAAAATAAAACTTACCATGTTCTATTTTTATCAGACCTCCCCAAGCAAGGGACGCTTATTCCAGACCTTGGGAGCAACACATCAGTAAGGTACTTCTGTTTTTGTTTTGTAGACCTCTGCATCCATGTTAACTTAGAATGACGTCTATTTTAAGTGCACTAAGAGGAGCACTCTGACATTACACCATTAAATGACTTTAAAAGGGGAAAAAGTACAAAAACAGGTTTGAACTACTACAATTTTTTATTTTTATATTTTTTTCTGGTTGAATGCATTTACCTATATGCTCATTTAAATGAAAATACTCCTTTGAGTCCTATTAATCTGCATAACTAAGGAAATTGGCCAAAAATGAGTGAACGAAAAAATAAATCTCCAGTTTTACTCTGTTTTTTTATTTCAAGCTATCTGATCAGCACGTTTTCTTTTCCTGTCCTCAGCCCACTGAAACAGGGGCAAAGTATCCTTTTTCACAGGGATAATCATTGCTTTACCTGGAAAACTCTAGCAAATAAAGTTAAATCCCAGTTTCAGTTTTCATTGAGTGATATTCTTACCAGAATGAAGAAAAAGGAAATACAAGAAACAGGACAGAAATGGAAAACCTGAAACAATTTTCTGAATATGAATTCAATGGAAAGGGTGGCAGAAGTTCACTGTGCTCCTTTTATTGACTGTGCTGGGACTTCCTGTGAACACAGAGCTATGCCCATAAATTGCTGAGAGCACAAAGCTGAAATGTTTCTGCCTGCAGCATCAAATTGCAAAAAAAGCTAAGAAAAGCTTAAACAATTGTGCATTGTATAACTACTCCTAGGAAACACCATTAAGAAAAGTACAGATCCAGTTTATTGATAAGTAAAGACCAACCAATACAACTGAAAGCTTCAATGAGAGACAAGTGCCATGAATCTCTTGGGACTTGTTGAATTAAATACATTTGCTAAATTATAGAGGGTAAATGATAAGGGTTCCTGATGAAATAGGAAGAATATAAGGTGAGCATGATTTATAAGGCTGCTTCTCTCTTGATGCCTGTCCATGTCAAACTTCTCTCACTGTTTCCATTACCATCAAAATCCCTGACCTGAAGCACTCATGAAGAAGACACTACAGCATTTCCTTCAGTACTGCTTAGTCAGGTCTCAGCAGATTAAAAATATATAACAATCTGCTCAATAGCATGGGAAACCTCATCCCTACTCTTCTCTTATGGGGCAGAAAGGCAGCCACTGGGACACAACGTGGTCCTAAAAACCCCTCCTCTGTCTCCCACCCCCTCAACATTTTGGAGAACGTAGCTGAAAGCTCATCTTCCACCAAAGCTTTCCTGGTCTGAAACTCCTCAGGCAAATAGATAGTGGGTTTATCCACCAGCTACTTCTTTGCACTGTGACTACATGCCACATTGAATGCCTGCTACCTTGGAGGCATGATCTGTTCTTCATCAGGCATAAATTCTGATGTTCTTCCACTGTTTTCTTACTGCTAGCCCATGTAAGGCCTCTGGTAGTACTGAGTTAAGATTATGAGCGTTATTTATTCTCCCCCCTTTAAATACTCTCCCACTGAAGATACTTCAAGTCAACCAAAACATTGAACACATTGTTTCAAGTCTAAAGCACAGGGAAGCCATAGCCCCATCCACCATTTCCAATTCCGCAACTAAAGGATGCTCCATCACATAAATGAGCACTCTCTCTTCTCCATTCTTCTCTCCAAGCCCATTCTTATCACCAGGCCAGCCCACAGCATTGTTTCTTGTTTTTCATTTTTTTCCATGCCCAACACTTTAATCTACTCAAACACTTCTTTTATCTTATGCCAATGGGATCTCTTACTATTTTCACAGTTAAGAAACACCTTTTTCTAAGAAACCTCAGGAGAAAAGTAGCTAAAATGTAGTACTAATGATCTGGATTCAGAAACAACCTCTGTGCTCCAACCTGGGCCCCATCATACATCTTCTGTATGACACTGGGTAAGTGACTCTTCCTGTATCTTTGCAGAGCAAGACACAGAAGAATTGAATCAAACTTAGGTTCACTAATATTTACAAAGCACCCATTGATCACAGCTGGGAAGTGTGATTAATATTTTATTGCAGAGTTGACCAACTCAGCTGCAGAGACAGCTCTTCACCTCCACAGCTGAGGCTCTGTGAAATAACCAGCTGAGCTGAAAACCTCACCAAGGTCAGGTGAGACATGCTCCAGCACTGCCATTCTCGTGGGGGACAGGCAGGGAGGAACTGAAAGACCAAAATCTCATTTCCTCTCATTAAACAGGCTCAGCTAAAAAAAAAAAAAAAAAAAAAATTACAAATTGCTAGAGAACTGTGCAAACCAATATCAGCATGGTGTTAGTGTGTGGCTGCAACCGAGCATATGAACTTCAAACCATGTGAAAGACTGATGAGATCTTCAAGCAAAAAAACAAACTACAGACTGTTAAATTAAAAAGAGCTTGTGTGGGCAAGCCTGCCTCATTCCCTCAGGTTTTTGTAGTAGGAAAGGCGCCATTATGAAGTGGCTGGAGCAAGTTAAACACCTTTTAACTGTGTTATAACAATTAGCGGCATCATGAAAAAAAAAAAAACTGGCGTTTGTTTAAAAAAAAAAAAAAAGTTGTCTCATTTAACTATAACCACACAGCGTTTAAAGCATTAATAGCTGCCTATGCCACTCGTTCCTACATGCTTACATGCTTTTCAAATTGCATTTGGTAAAGCTTGTTCCATCTGTTTTCCCACACTCCGTCAACACATGCAACAAAGTCAGCAGGCGCTACCTATGGTACGGTCGTATTTTGTTCGGAACTTTCTGCTTGCATACCAGAAATTCAATGCTAATTCAACATGCTTTGTGGGCACTCAAGCTACAAAGGACAGGCTCGGGAATGGGAGGAGAGAAGGGGGGAGCTCACTCATCACGATACACACAGTTGCAGACAAACAAGTGCCCAGGAAACATTTGTGCTTCGCCGAAGCCTGGTTGTGCCCACTGCCTCTGGACTCCAGTACAAACTTGTTGCAACAAGTGAAACAGCAACATTAATATTGTTGCAACACAACAATATTATGCACCAGAAACTGGACAAGTGGCTGCTAATCTGCTGCATTAACTTCAAAAAAACCATAAATTTTCTTTTCAAACCCATCCAACAGGACAAAGAGAAGTCTGTTTGAGATTCATCACAAGTCCCAGGCTGATCGCTAATTTGTATGAAAATGGGTATGGTGGTTCCTGTAAATAGCTCTCCTTAGATGATCTCTAGGTGAAGTGGCCTGGGGAGGATTTCAAGAGAAATCACCCTCCAGGATCAGCCTACATCCAAGTCTGGAAAGAGACTAATGGTCAGATGCACAGCCTCAGAAGGGATGGTGAGCGCTCTTCATACAGAGAGCTGGGGACCACAATGGGGAAGGTGCAGAGCCAGCAAACGGGGATGTACAATAACGCTGTGGCTTTTCTGGGTGAACTCATCATTGGAAAGTGACCCAGCTTTCCTGCTGCTGCTCCCCAGTGCCTGCCTGTCCCCGTAAGTGTGGTGTGCCAGCCACCCTGTTGCGCCAGCACAACTGTTTCAGCAGCCATGCTCTGTGAACCGGACTAACAGGTCTGACTTAAAAAAAAAAAAAAAAAAAAAAAAAAAAAAAAAAAAGTTTTTAATTGCCAGGCTATTTTTAAATTCTCCAATGTTACACAACGTGACAGGTCCAACTGAGGGGGTGGCAGATATTATCAGGAGGCAAAGGCAGGAGGAGAATGAGGATTCCCTTAGCAGGCAACAGCAGGAAAGGTTTTGTCAAATGAAATTTATGGCCTCACTTTCTCTTCCACTAGAGTTGACTCTGGCTGCTTTGTCTATCATTACTTTTAGGGTGGCCTCATTGTGGAGACATAAGAGCCCTTGTGCTAGCACAGACAGAGAATCACAGAATATCCCAAGTTGTAAGGGACCCACAAGGATCATTATTATTAATTTTACAAAGTTTTAAATTTTAACTCATGAAACATTTACACAAAGAACTCTACCAGCTCTGGGAAGAAAGCCAACCAGACACACAATTTTAATTTTATTTTAATTTTTTAATTTCTCCTGTGGTAGGGATGTGCACCAGGAGGCACTACATCAGATGCTATCCAGGCATGGAAATGACCATGATTTGTATCATCTCATTGTCTAAAAAGACTCCAATATTGGAAAAAGACATTGGGTTTGGTGAAGCATAGGCAGAATAAAGACAGTCAAATGAACTGGCTCCTGGAAGCAGTTTTAGGTGGAGAAATGAAGTAACCATCACTTAAATCCTTTGCATATGAAGCTCTGGAGGCATATTGCCTGCAGCTTTTGCTTTCCAGAAGCATCAAAGATTTTCAAAGTCCACAAAGGAAAACATTTTGAGTTGCCTCACTGGGTTTTGTTTCTGTTGTTGTTTTTGTGTTTTTTTTTTCCTCTTTTTTTTTTTTTTTTTTTTTTCCTCCTAATGTTATCTTTCCTATGCATTAAAGTAGATGGGCTGCTGAGCATTTACAGTTAGAGTTCAGAATGGATATTTAAAATACCCCCTCTATTACAGATGAGTTTCTGGTGATGCAGGTTGGATGCTATATACATTCACTGTTAAACACACAGGCAGTAGTCACCTGCATGTGCTCTGGATGTTGTCCAAATGTTAACTAGTAAGCTCTGTAATGGAGCTCAGAACAACAAATTCCTTCCATGAATGTAATGGCCAAAATCTGTCCTCACGCAAAGCACAGATTTTAAATAAAGTGTTTTTCCCATTTAAAGCTTTTGCACCATAAAACACTAAGTTCTAATGCAGCAATGGCTTGTACTTCAGGACTAAAGGTTATGGTTTTAAAATACGAGTCCCTGCCTGATTGAATTATCCCCAGCATCATACTGTGTCACTATAAAGTATGCTCTGGCATCTTATGCCAATGTAAAACCTGGAGTAAAGAACAGAGTTCCCCATTCAGCTCCTATACTTCCTGATAAAATCCTCAGAGAAACATTTGAAACTATTCTGTGGGTAAAGATTTCAATATTTGGTTCAAATAATGATTTTCCCAGTCCCATTCTACTGAAAAAACTCCCACTGAATTCAGTGAGGCCAAAATTTAAATCCAGGCTCTGCAACCTTCATTTAAACTAAAACTGGTGTGCAAACCCTATGTCACATTGACTGAATTATCAAGACACACTGTGTGGATGATGAGTTTTATTTTCCTCAGTCCCCCTTGTCTGGAGCTCTTCCTGTGGCATTGGGAGCGACTTGGAGCTTCATAAACTTTGAAACCCCAAAAGAAAAGTCCCTGCACCTTGTGGGCTTTCCACACCACGCAGTGTGGTTGAACTTAAGGGACAGCAAATCTCCAGCTCTACTGTGTTTATGTTGAATGGCATGGAAACTACAAGCAAATCAAAGGAGTTTACGTGGTGTCACTGTGATTTTTTCCCCATTGTTACTTTTTATAAATACAAAGGGGGAAGAAGAAGCTCTGCAAACACGGGAGATGTTACGAGGTCTTCCTTCAGCTGCTCTGGTGCTGCTTGCAGTCAACTTGTAAGGATGGAGTGAAGTGGAAACATGTTACACTATGACTCACAGTTAGAGAGGTTTTCTCCAAACAACCTGCAAATGAATAATACCAGGAAGACTATAACATGTAAATGGCAACAGAAGATTTTGACAGGCCCTTATGTCATCTTCAGCTCCAAACAACCCTAAACCCTAAACCTTGGTCCTGTTAAGATGACAGCAAGGAACACCTAGAGTTTTGCTTTCATAATATCAGCCAGGTTGCAATTTGCTGGGAACAGGAAAAAGTTATCAAGAAGCAGAGGGAAATTTTGTTCACTGCAGTTTTTCTTCCTAAACCTAGTGCTCGCCTGAAAATTTATCACCTTATTGAGGAGAGGATTTTCATTCACAAGAGATTTGTCATGCAGCTCCAAAATTCTGGGAGCGTATTGATTCCAGAGCCAAAATTGCAGTTGTCAGCAGTGCAGACTCATGCAATCTGTTAAACACATTCCTTGAAGGTGGGTCGTATCCTCTGCTCCCATTTCCTGTGGGAAAGGCAGCAGCAACAGGCTCTCACTCGCAATCCTCTGTTAGGCTTCACCGGGACGGTTTATGGTAGCAGAACCCCTAGCCTGCCTCGCAGTGAGGGAGCACAGCCGGCTGATGCTGAGTGATGAGTACCACTCAGTACCACTGCAGGGATCATAGGGGTGCCCTGTGCCACCTCTGTGACAGGGACAGCAAACCCAAGGGCCACCTAAAGGCAGAGGGCAACCCCATCTCGATCTGTCAAGGATTACAAAACACTCCCTCAGCATGCCTAAACCCAGGGTACAAAGCTTTGTTATGTGCTTTGTGGTTTTTTTTTTTTTTTTTTTTTTTTTTGTTGTTTTTTTGTTTGTTTGTTTGTTTGCTTTTTTTTTTTTTTTTAAGCATGTCTAACAGGAATAGAGCAAGTTAGCAGCAAAATGCATGATCTTGCGCAACCAGCCAAAAATCCAGCAGTGTGGCAGAGGAGTTGTTTTGCCTGCTTGCTGCTGCCACCTTAGCCAATTTTCATTGCAGCAAGGTTTGCTCTTGCTAAGAGAAGTCCACAAGTTTTAAACGGCACGGAACAAACCCATTCTCAGGACCTGCCATCCTGCCAGAGGTTCTTGATCACAAATTAATACCTGTTTCAGACATAGTAGCCAGGTGAAATGAGGTGTAAGAGATCCCGTTGGTTTCCTAGCAAGGCCTTCAGCCGGAACAGGCTGGCAGAGCGCCCCTGAGAAGCAATGGTATGGGGCTGATTTGCACCGTCTGAGGCTTTGCCAATAACCCTTTTAAGGATTTGGAAGGAGTCCCTGCGAACTAATAGGCTGAAAGATTTTAACACGAGTGAAGGGGAACGGCTCTTCTGTCTGACCTACGCCACCTCCGGAGGGAGAGGCGAGGAGGGGGAAGGCAAGCAGGGACCGTCAAGCTGGAAGGATATAGAACAGGAGCAGGTGTCAGCATGTGTGAGGTGCTGCAAAACCCAACCCGCCTGGAACACAGAAAGCTGCTGCCATCTAAACCAGCATTCTTTCAAACTGGAGACATGAATAGCGTCAAAAAATGCATGCAAGGAAAATGCATTTTCCTCATCAGTTGCGTGTTTCCTTCCCTCTTGCTCTCCTCACAGCTACAACCAAGGCCAAATATGAGGCTGTTCTGGTGCATTGCAGAAGGCTTTCCTTTATTGATTTTAAATAAAAATGCAACAAAAATGGCAAAAATAACATTCAAAGTATTTCTATCAGAATGATCCTGCTGGAGGTGCAAAATGTGGACAAGTGACACAGGGGCTAAATTCTTGGCCATTAAAGCCTAAGAGAGATTTTATGGCTTTGTTGTAAGAAACCTCTCTACGCACTTTCTTCTTTCAACACGCCTGAAACTGTTGCTAGCAACAAAGTAAAGTAAAGCAGAAGAAAATCTGGACCTAACATGCTCTCAGCAAGATAGGGCATTAGCTGGCATCTTGCACAGCAAAGACCTGCAGAGTTTATGACAATCGCTTCCAGGAATACAATATATAGTCAGCCCTTCTGAAAACTGGGCAGTTTGCCTTTAATTAATTTTACTGTCATATTGTCTAGCTATTCTCTGTGCTCTTTACAGGAACTGCTATAGATACCATATTAATCATGAAATTATGAAGGGCAAATGGCACATTTTAAGAGCAGGCAGTTGAACTGTGGCTCTTTTTACAAAACTAACTCAGTTACACAGATTATTTCTCTATATGAGTCCCACATTTAACATGAGAGGTTACAGGGTATGTTTCTAAAACGGGCATATCAATGCATAAATAAGGTTATCTCTAATCAGAAAGTAGATGATATTGGATAAATGGTAAGTGCTGTCGAAAGGCACTCATAATTAAGAGAGGACAACTATACACTTTTGCAGAAGTACTGGTGAACAGACAAGAATGATATGTTGCAAATATATGCAACTGCTATTATATGAATTCCATTGTATTAGTCATCATGTTCTTCTGGGTATTAAAATCCTTTTCTATAATGAACTGAAACCATAAGCTACTCCAGTTCTGTAAGTAGGTCACAGGATACTCGGAAATTCAAATCCTCCATCCAGCAGTAGTACATGCAGCAGCTACACCAAAGAAAGTGCAGGAGAAAAATATATATAAATAATTTCTTACATCTGGCTGTATTTGTTTTGTTGGTTTGCTCAGCTTGGTGCACTTATGCATGCAGGAAGAAAAAGACAGCACAGGTTATATGCCTATGTTCATCTAGGAGCATATGCTCATATATACAAGGAACATAGGGGAGAGAGAAGCAGGGAGAAAGCAGCTCTCAGGAGAATGAAAACACCTGGCTACCACCAGCCAACCTTCCCCAAATTCCCACCTGTGCCCTACCATATCACTGTCAGATTCTGTAAAAGATCCAAGACTTTCAGATGTTGTCTGTTTTGGAGGCAGCTAATGGGATTTGACATCCCATATGCCCCCCATGACATGGTAGGATTTCCCCCTTTGGTTGTAGCCTACAATAACTTTCCCCAGCAGGTAGCACAAATGCATTGGGTTAGCCTCTAGTCTATTCCCAAACTCCAAAAAGCAAAGCATTTTTTCTTACTCTTGTTTAAAGAAAGACACTACTCTGACCAATGACTCGATTTCTAGTACAGCTCTATGAACAGTTGTATAGGTCCCAGCTGGATGTGGGAAACTAGAGTGCAAGGCTACAAATGAGGGGACAAAGAGCACAAACTTCCTAAGCCAGCTTTGTAGATGAGGAAAACACAGTTGGAAACAGTTTTCTAAATAGATGTATAGAATAAAATATATTGGCACTTTTTATTGTATCTTCTACCCTATTGTCTTTGTCTACTTTTCATACACCGTACTTACAAGTGCCTTATATAAAGTAATAGAATTAGTTAACTAAGTACTTCTGTTCCATCTGAAATGCTTTCCCTTGTTTGCGTCTGATTAATTTTGGCTAGAGCTCAACAGAGTAGCATATATTAATATGCCTTCTACATATCTCACTAGAGAGTCCTCTCTTCCTGCCAGCTTAGGTTACAAGAACACCCAATTTTAAAAAACTGAGTTGAGACTCATTTAAAGAACTCTTCCTGCTCTAACTTTTGCAATTCATTAGATCTCCATAATTAAACCAAATGGGAAGTCCTCCAGTTCCCCAGTGGGTTTTTGTTAGTCAGCAAAAAAAAAAAGGGGGGGAGGGGGAGAGAAGGAAAAAGAAAGTAGATAAAAAGAAGGAGAAAAAAAAAAGAAAGCACAGTTTTCCTGCATGTGCTTTTCAGCTCTTACTGAGAAAATCCCAGCCTTTTCATGTGAACAGCTGCTGCAGGGTTACCCAGGGTCAGCTTGGGTATGAAGCAAAGGTTTCCTCTAGTGAGTTAGGGGAACATAGCCACGGTTGTCAAAAGGGGAGAGAAAACAACTTCCATTTAAAAGTACTTTTAAAGAGAAAAGCAGCAAGAAACATTTAAGAAGGAGACTTAGCTAATGGAGATGATGAAAAGTCAGAAAAACAGAAAAATCTATATGAAGTGTTAAATATGAAGCCAGAAAAGTCAACAGAATCCAAATCAACCACTGATGAGAGTTTTTGTTTTATATCAGTGCACACAGTTGGCATGCCTTAACCTTGGAAACATGCTCGATACCTTTCTTCAAGTCCTCAGTCTCAGCTGAAGCAGCTTTAACACACACAGTGCCTCCATCCTCCACTGAGTGACCCATATCCCCAAGAGCTTAGCAGCCTGGGCATCTCAGGTGCATGGTTAGGCACGATGTTACGAGCCAGTACATGTGGCCTTGTCCTTTTAATCCTACTGTATTTACTTTGGAGGAGGTCAGGGGGAACATCCTCCTCCCCCTCAAACCAAAGGGGAAATGGGTCAAAACCATCCTTGACAGCCTCTTCACTCCACTAGTGGCTGCTTCACACGGAGCACTATAAAAGCTCAAGTGAATCCCATTACAGTATGGAAAGGTGCCCGGGTCAGAAAGCAGATTTGTTCTGCAGGCTTTGCTCTATGCAAGACCCCACCTTCTCTAAGGACTTAGAAGTGAAGAATAAACAAAATTGTCCTCCTCCTCTAAAATCCCCCTCAAGACCCAAAATGCACCAAGATTTGCAAGGTTCTTGGAGTTTCAATTTCCATCCCATTTACGAGAAATGGTTAGTCTTATCAGCAAACGAAAAGCAAAGCTGACAGGTTTAATATTACTAACCGCAACAACAGCTCTTTCTATTCCTCAAAGCCTTCGCCCTGACTTGTGTACATGCTTATTCTCCCTGTCCATCACGTGCTGCTCATTTGAATCACTAGAAGATACGTCCATATGAGTGGCCTGATGGAAATACCTGCAGTATTTATTTTTCAGGTATTCACATCTCCTCCCAATAACATAAGGTAAAAATATGCTAATACAGAATTCACGATATTCTTGGAGATACTCAAAAGTTGTCTGGACTTGGTCCTGGGCAACCTGTGACCACGATCTCAACAGCAGCCACCGAAGGCTGGGCTGGTTCATTTTGCAGAGGTCCAGCCACCAGTGATAATGTGACACAGGGCTGAACTTGTGGTCTGTAAGCTTAGCAAAACAAGAAAGAAAAAAAAAAAAAAAAAAGAAAGAAAAAAAGGTACCTCCCCAGTATTCTATCCCTACACCATACATTGGGGTTACAAGAGCCAAAGAATTTTATATTCTGTTTTGCATAATCTCACTGTTTCCCACCCCTAGCATCAGCACATGTAAGTACATAATGTACATTAACAGATGTTCAGATAATCTCAAAAATCAATACCGATTGGTCATAGATCTTGTTTACCATGTTTTTATTCTACAAACTGTACACCTCATCAGGAAACCACATACCTATGGAGGGAAAAAAAAAAAAAAAAAAAAAAAAAATCCCTACCAACCACAAACCAAACAACTTCTATTATTTAGTTCATGGCACGATTAATAGCTTGAAACAGAGATTAGTTTTCTGCATCAGACTACACCAATCATACAAAAGCAGATCCCTGTTGTGAAACAAAACCCATACAACTCAATATGCTATTCATGAATAATCCAATGTGGATACAGAGTTATTCAGCTACAATGCAATTAAGAATGAAAAAGAGAGGGTAACAGTGGTAAACACCCAGGGATATTTTAAATTTAATTGGGATTAGCACGTAATGCGCTTACAGGCTTTTGAAGAGAGACTGTGCAGCAGTATAGTGAGAACATAGGCATTTGAAAGCCACAAGCACCTAATTTAATGGTCTTTTTTTGGATGGCAAAGACTGCTTTTGACAGTCAGTTCATTTGTACAGAGTTTAACCCAGTGCTATTGATTTAGGCTGAACTGTGCTGATGGGGAAAAGACGCCAGTGCTAAAGTACATTTTGAAATTTCAGGGCAGAGGAGTGGTGACATGTGAGGGCATTGCTGGAAGGCCATGACCTTATCTCCCCTGGCATGCTGAGCTCCTCAAACACAGAGATACTACAGGTAGTACAGGGGGGTGCTAGCCTTGGTGAAAAACAAAATAAAGAGAGGTTTGGGGGGGTTACCAACATGAGGCCAACTTGGTGTGTACAATGTACGTACCTGGATAGGAGGTTTAATCTATAAGAATTCTGACCCTTAGTGGGTGCTTGTTCTGGGGAAGATAAAATGGGGGAAAAAATTACTGTCTTCAACTAATATTTGTCTCAGGGAAGAAAAAGACCTGTTATGGGCTCCCAAAGTATACGCAGCAGCTGTCAAGCTCACAAAGGGCATCTCCAAGCATCTCTTATAGGGCAAAACTAGGTAAAAAAAAAAAAAAAAAAAAGAAGTATTGAGAATTTTACATTGTGAATTTCCTCAGCCACTTCATCTTGTGGTGACTTTTTCTACAGAAGGATAGTATGTTAGCTTTGGCACACAAAAGAAGAATGTAAAGTGAGAAAAATCTATGATCATTTTTTTCTTTTTACCTGCTATTTACCTCTCCTTCAGATCACAACTGTTAGAATGGCTTCATAAAAAGCCAAAGTTTGCAGTAGGGCTCCTGCTGCAGAGGGGACCAGTGAGTGTCCTTCAGTTGTCTTTGAGGATTTTCTTCCAAGCTGTTCCCACTGTGCTCCTCAACAGTTACCCAACCCGGTGTGAATGACTTGCACATGTTGCCTCAAATATTTCTACAACTGCAGAGCTTTGTTTGTATGTGGTGATAGCGGGGGAAATGGCGCTTATTACTACAAACCTACTTTATTCTAAATATATCTTCCACTTGCATCTGTGTGAAGAAACATGGATGAGGTTTTACTTTTAAGTGCTGGTAAATGGGTGTAGTGTATTTGTTATTGCTACACCTCTGAGAAAACTGCATTACAGAGCGTTGTACCAAGTGTTATTTTTCTCATGTATGGACAGTCTCTACTCTGGTGAGCTTATACAAATTCGCCTTCTGCCAACAACCTAGCAAAACACGGACCAAATATTCCGCTGACTTATGTCTGCTGCAGACCCACTGAAATCAATGAGGTTGACCTACTTGTAAATTGGGCAGAATTTAATTCCTGTGTTTATTTGCGGATGGCGACAGAAGAGGCTGACAAAGTCTGCATGGAAAAAGATAACCCAGAACATCAGAGGTAGTTTTAAAGGAAGTAGCTTCTGCTTGGACAAGACTTGTGAGGGTTTGAGGACAGAACATGGGAACGGATGGACAAATCCTTACAAAAATAGCAACCAGACTATGCTTTGTTAACCTGGGAAGTGCTCGGTGAGCTCCCATGCCCAGAGAATTCACATGATCTCATTTCTTATGCTTACTACCATTTTTAATTTATACATATAATTTGAATAAAAGGAAACCGGCTGCACGTCAATGGCATTTACTAATACCACTGCAGCAGTAAATCAGAAGCAAAAAGCCAAGAAAAGTCCTGAAAAAACTGTCGGTATGCCACATAACTGACAGCGCAGGGGAGCCCAAAACGTGCTCCATCTCCATCAGTCAGGCACAGCATTCAGATCTGGAGCACCACAAGCAACATAGCCACATAAATCTGAACATCCATCCTGTATAATAACAGAAGAGTATTAGCATTTGCCAAGCTGCTTCTAGTTGCCACAGGTTTAACAGGGATGGAAACAATGATGGGACATAACTTAGAGCCAAAGTAATTAAAGGTTTGGGCTGATGACTGTGATTAAGGTACCAGCTCTGCTGTTTATCTGTAAGCACCAGGTATCTCAGGAACAGCTGCACTGGTTGCTGAGCTGTTACCTCAGGTTCAGCAAGGATTTATGCACCACAGCCTGCAAATATCACTGGAAAGGGATGGGTGGAAAGGACAGCTGGAGGAAGCTTCAGTGGTCTGGAAAGTACTTCTGAAGCTTGCACCTCTGCTACAAGAAGTCTTTTTGGAGACCACAAGTTTTAAAAAGGCTGAAAAGTATGAGCACATAAGAATTTGAGAGATCCAGGACATGGGTTTGGAAATGGCTAGCATCCCGCAGAAAGTGAGGCAGCCTGCTATCAAACCTAGCAGAAACTGTGTTTTTTGCTCATTGAATAGCTACTTGGGTGGGTTGAAAGGGATGTACATGATGTCTGCACCCTCATTTTAGCAGCAAGAAATCTTGGCCAAAAATAAAAGGAAAAAAAAAAAAAAGAAAAAAGTATGCTACCCATAAGTGAGTAAAAACAGGAATTATTTAAAAGTTCATAGGGAATAGAGGGAAAGTCCAAGCACAGGCAAGGTAAAACATCTTAAAAATGAGCCTCTACACAGGGCTCTCCATCATTTCCAGGATGCTCTAAACCAAGCTGGCATTCTGCGGTGCAAAGGCCAGTTTTGACTGGCATGCAAGAGCTTCTGGCTTCCAACAATTTCCAAACTCAGCAGGAGCTATGAGCCAGGAGCCGTTACCTCTCACAGACACGCTACCAGCATGCTTAATTTAGGAAAGGAAAATACAGTCTGGCACATAATCTTTGAATGGCTGCCAAGCCCTGCTCTCATCTGTGCGTTGTCAGAGCTGGCCAAAAAAACAGAAAAAAAGCCCAAACACTAAGCTGGACACCCTTAGTAATAAACCTCCCATCCTAGCTAAGTCCCCATGTGCTTACCTTCCTGTAAGCATAACAGAGAATCAGAGCTTCTATTTAGAGCTGGTGCAAACACCATGCCATGAGCAATCTTGGAGAAATCAGGAGTCAGGCAATCCAACACAAAAATGAATCTATACAGGAACTTTCACGGCTTATAATGTTGAAATAGCTACTTCTGGAGACCATGACCAGGCTTACTTCACCATCCTCCTCGATACCACCACTAAGAATGGCAAAAATTTTGCCTCCAAGGCTGCTCCACAATACATTCTTCTGTGCCTAATCCAACTGTAATTAAATATACCTAATTTCAAATGGGGAAATTTCAAACTTATTAAAAAGAAACCTGCAACTATTATATGGATTAAGAAACATTTTGGAATTACACATGCATTAACACAAGTTAGGCTTAATCAGAAAAGATACCCACAACTGTACCTCTTTGAATAAAGACTACTACGCATAGATCTCAGAAATTACAAAGTAATGCAGAATGGAGTTTTATAAAAATAAACTTATGATAATAAATGTGGAGATAGCTGTATTTATTTACATTTTAAGCCCTAGGAAGCATTGATGTCTTATTTCAAAACACTATCTACAAGCAGGGAGACTAAAACCAACATTTTGGGTGGGCCTGTTTGGGTTTGTGTCTTTTTTTTTTTTTTTTTTAATAATTTTGTCATTTAACCACTTACCTCTGGAAATCTGGACTTAAAAAACAAAACCAAAAACAAACAAACAAAAAAAAGCAAAGTGGCATCAGTTGACAGTGCTGACAATGAAAAAAAAAAAAGTTTGCAAATAAGATATTCTATTTTTGTCCAATACCATAAAATAATGTTTACCTTCAAAAAACACACTCCAGAAAACACACTGAAATACACATGAAAATATATATTTTGGTTGAAGTCTTCTGTTGCAAGTATTGGTATTGAAAAACTTAAAAGTTTTCTACACTCACTAAAGGAAGAGAAGGAAGAAGACTCCAGTAACACACTACAGTGCAGCTCAACAATATGCTGTGCAGATCACAGAAAATAAAGCTGTTATGTTATGCACAATCCCATGAATTGCTTTTAACAACTACAATTTTTATGAAGAACACAAGCAATTATATACCATATTCACTTCAGTCCAACTCCAAAGTTCCCAACCCAGCCATACCAGGCAGTGGATTGGCTGATGGGTATCTCTGTCCACTACACCAACACTAACCATCCCACTGAGTCAATCAGCTCCATACCTCTAACTTTCCTCCCCAAATCGAAGCCACCCTTGAGTCCAACCTTCTCTTCATTTGTGGACTGGGGCGGTGAACCCACCTCAGCTGGAATTTTGATGGTCACTTGTAGAATCACCAGCTGGGACCAGCTTAGACAGTTTTCTTGTGGGGACAAACCTATGTGTTCTCTCTCCCAACCCATTCATTTGAATGCACAGTAAGAGGCAGATGTAATTATTTTTCATGTTCCCTATTAAGATAACTATTGATTTTGCCCCCTAAGCAAGCCTTGATACCTCTCTGGTTTCAGGTGGGCGCTGGACAGATCCCCAGCTGCACAAGTGCCAAAAAGGTAACGTGTCCTCCCTGTTCATATGTTAAATAAAGGGGCTGAAATCAGCCTATCTTTTAAAATGCTCCTACTACTATTTATAGAATTCAAGCCACCATAAATCTCAGGGAAGTGGACCAAAGTTCTAGACAATTTAAACAATGTTGTCTTTAATTAGAAAAGAAAGAGTTAGTTTCGTTTCATGTAGAGATAAACTATTGAAAAGGTCTTGGAAAAAAAAAAAAGACAAAGTATTTCAGATGAATCATGTAGTAGGGGAAGTGTCTCATTTTGTAAGCTGTATCAGTTGCTGACCCTTTCTTGCCTTCTCTTACATTCATTCAGTGAAAAATTAACTGTTCAGAAGTGCAACATAACTACAAAAACATGAAGCCACTCATTCATGAGAAGTGAGCCTTCTAGGAAAGCAGCAGCAGACACCCTGCTGATTCACTGCCGGAAGGAACTTTGTTGAAGGTGTATGGAAAATGTATGGAAAAGAGTACAAAAACTTATATAAACAAGACAGCCCCTTCACTGTTCTTACAAAACATTAATATTCTGGCTTTATGTTGCCAAATTTGCTACTTCAAGGAATTGAGCAGCTGGTCTGTCACAGAATGACACCGCCTCTTGGACATGGAGTAGACTAAACAATGATAACCCACTTTCAGAACCTGGCAGAAGTGTCCCAGCCCATCTTTCTTTAACCACAGGCTCCCTCCTTGCTCTGTTTAACATCAGCCACCTGTTTACCAGTCACAAAACTGCCTTGAGTCTCTGGATTTGCAAAAATGTTGCCGTCTCTCACAAAGCAAAAATTTCAGTGCATTTCAGAGACAGATGGAACCATCTTTCTGCTCTTTCTCAGCATTTGTTTGAATTATGGTGCTTTCAAGAAGAAAGAAACCCACAAAACAAACTGAACAAATTAGGACAATTTGCACTTGAATTGTCCTACCCTGAGCAACAAAGCATTCTTTTTCTCAGCACTGTTGCTGCTCAGATGAAGGGACAGGAGGAACTGGTAAAATAATTGTGATGTCCTCACAGCAGCCCATCTCACTCCTCCACCTTCTGTTTGGACAAAGTGATAATTTAATTCAGTTGTTACTGATAATTAATTACACAACATTTTAAAGTAATAACACTGCTTTTGGTATTTTTCCCATCAGCATTGAGCTATGGTCACCTATTCGTGGCACCTAGTGAAAAGCTTTGAAAGTAGCTCATGACCTGCTGCCATTTCCAGGCATGTTTTATCAAAGAACAGAACAGCACACATAAAAGCAGCAAGGAAAATAAGTGGAAGAATATAGCTAAAGCACTCATTTTTTAGGAGCATCATGCGAAACTGAAGTAATGGGAAAAGCATGGTTCCTTCTGTCCCATACCCTTGCCATATTGTCCTGCTTTGCCATCCTTGAAGGACAACACAGGGAAAACTTACTGTCTTGTTTCTAATTTGCTCCATGCCCAGCCAAGGGGGTTCTGGTGCAGGAAAAGCAGCCATCGCTCATCAGAAAAAAATCCTCACATAAAACAGGGCAGAACCATCCACCGGATCACTTCATCAAGTCCAAGTAATCAAGCCAGAAGGAAGGTTTATTTAATCTGAACAATATATGGGGGACCAGGGGAAGAGAGCAGAGAGGCGAATATGCTTCCAGCATTCATCCCAGCAAGCTGACTCAAACTAAATGCACACAAGCTGAACAATGACACAGCTCTCTCACTTGCACCAGGACTGTTGGCCATGCTGGAATAGAGCATCTCCTCCCTTCTGTCTTTGCAAGCATTCCCATGGGTTGTCTTAAAACAGGATCTTCAGGGCTGCATGTGTACTTCATTATCTGTCTATACAGTATCTTTTCTAAAGATTGTGCTTCAGATCACCGGTAACATACCCCAGAAACCAACATAATAGATAGAAGCTTGCCTCCTGACTGTCTCATTTTCAGATAACGGAGACTCAATTTTATATTTATTGGCAGAATTTCATGCATCAAATTCCCCTTTTTTCCAGCTGGACTAATCTACTAACTTCAATAATGGCATGGAGAGGCGCATTTTCCCATTTCAGTTCACATGCATTCTCTAGCTGCAGGGGACATTAAGCTTCAATAAGGACTATTTTAAGAATCAGTTTAGCTTTTTTTTAATTCCCAAACTCAACTATGAAATTGAACAAAAACAGACAATTTGTCATTAATCTGTCCATTTAGATAGACCCACTGAGCTAGGATAATGACATACATTGAGTGGTACAAGCTCAGGAATTACACTGAGCTGAGAATGCACTAAGCTGCCATGAGAAATCTGTGGTGTCTTGGTGTGATCTCACGCTGCAATTTCCATTCATGGATGGCCCTGTCAATCAAGATGTACTAGAAATGATTCAAGACTTCTGGTGTTGCTCAAAAAGATCTTTAGGCACCAAATTTACACAAACGCTTCAGCTTTTAGGGTTTCTGACATAGCAGTCTATGTCACCAGTTGGGGCATTCAGTGCTCTCCCTGCAAGTCAAGACATAAGCAAAAAATGAAGATGCAAGAATGAAAAGAAGCCCCAAATTAAAAGGCAACTCTTTGATCATCACAGAAAATTAGGAGTAGGTCAACATGGAGTAAGATATTCTGGTCACACATGAGAGACCAGAGCAAGTGAGGAGTAAACCCTAAAGCAAATCAAGGCACATATGCATGTATTTCGCTTTAACTCAATGTTGCAGGACCTGCAAAAAAAGGTTTCAGTAAATAAATAAACAATAAATAAATAAATGAGTGAACTGTCTAGTTTTCTAAAATCTGAATGAAATCTCCAGATGTAGCTAATGGCAGCTCATCATAGGCATGAAACTGTTGTTATCTCCTCTGTACTGCTCTTGATGTTCAGCAAGCAGAGGGCATAAAAGTCCTTCAGCCTCACCCACCCCCTCACATCACTCCCTCTCTCATTCTTTGGCACAAGGTTTACCTGCCCTATGTTACTCCAATAACATGTTTTATCTGTGTACCTAAGTTACCATGGAGTAGGAGAAAACTTTGTAAATCTCCACTGTTCAAACAAATTCTCTCAAGATGTGTCATTTTAATGCATTTTCTCATTCTCTCTTTACATACCATCCTACCTCCCTCCTTCCCCTCCAGCTGAATTTCCCTTCCCGTTTTCTTCAAGAATAGTGCACACAGAAAGAAGTGAAAATGCAGCAGCTGCTCACTTGTTAAAATATTTATATTTTTCATTTGTGCTTTAGAGATTGAGTCAATTATGCTCTCTGACCCAATTTGAAAAAAAAAAAATAGGGAGATGTATGATTTATTTAATCTAAATAAATATGCAGAGAGTCATTTGAGAGACAAACACAAGTGACAGATTGGGGGATGGGAGAAAAAACGTGCTGGCTATTTTTTGAAATATAAACCTATTTTCCAATCCTTTTTGGGGAATGTTTACATCTGTATTAACACCACAAATTATTTCAACTGCTCTGTAAATATTTCCATTAATTTCATAGATCAGTTAAATTTCTTTAGTATCCTAAATATAGAAAAAAAAAAAAGAATGGAAATACCTTTAAATGATTCACAGGATGTGAAGAACTTTGAAGGGACATTGGAAAAGCTCCTGTTTGGTACTGACCCTGCTCCCTACAACAATCCAGCAATGATTTCAATAACTTGTGCTTGAATACAGTTATAGCAATCCCTCTGAAAATGCTACAAACTCTGTAGTAATGTGCAGTTGATGTGTGTATCAAGAAAGGCGCATTTTCAGCAGTGAGAAGTATGAGAATTGAGAGCTGCTTAGGGTTCAGTGGGATTAATATTAGTTGAGCACAAAAGGTCCATATGGAAATGATCAGTTAAATGAAGACTGAACAGTCTGTATGAACTCTTCTTAAGTAGAGCAGAAAAATATATTACTTTTCATCTGTGCAACTGACCTTTTTTTTTTTTTTTTTTTTTGCCTTTTCCAGTAGAAAACTCCCACCATTCATTAAAGCACTTCACATGCAACAGTCCTTAAAAGGAGATATGGCTCTTGCCCAAGAGCAAGATGGATATCTATCCGGCCCCTACCCATACAGTCGCCTCAGCTTATGGGCTAATTAAAAAAGAAAAAAAAAAAAAGAGTACTGTAGGTCTTGTCTTCATCTCTTTAATTTTACTCTTCATTTATCTTTCTGTTTCATACCATTTGGCTGAATTGCATTTGGGTAATATGTCATCAACTGAGGGCCAGAATTAAAACCCATCTGTGGGTTTTAACCGTCTTAGTTCAGTTCTCTAAAAAAATATTTAAAAAAAAACTTCAGGTGGACAGTAACTCATGGAGAAGCTTCATACTTTTATTGTTCCATAGCACAGACCTGCACACCTGCACTCTTTAGCAAACAGCTGAAGCAGTCAAGCATCTCCCCACCACAGCTCCCTTGCTCTTGTCCCAGCCCTAGCCCTAGCCCCACAAGCTGGACCTACACCTGAACATTGAAACAGTTTCAGTTTACATCTCCTTCCTCTACTGATCACCAGCTTTAATACTGGGATGTAGCCACCTGGGGTTTAGTTCATAACAGCTTTCATTTCCATAATTTATTTACAGAGTCATAGTGACATGGACCATATCACATGGGCATAAGGAGCTCTGCTTTTCTGTGGGGTTTTCACAGATTTTGATATTTTTTTTTGTATCTGGTGAGCACTTTTCAGGCAAGACTTGCTGTTTCTTCTACAGTTCACAGATGAAGATAGCAACACTATATTGATCATCCAGACTCAGGAGGCAGTTTTCCAATCCTGTTTAAAAGTCAAAGCTAGTTCAGATAAAATACGGCAAGCAGTAATGGAGAGCGTGTTAAGGAGGAGCAACCTAAGATGACAGTTTTATGAGGCACCTATCTATTGTGCACATTGTTGTCTAAGAAAAGACACAGCACCCACCAAGTGCATTATAGGCACATTTCTAGAGGACAACTATGTCTAAATGAAATCTAATGAGGGCAGGAGACAATGCTATCACAGCCAGCAGCAGAGATGCAAATGCCTTCTCCTTTTACCCAATCTTGTCTTCACAGTATTATGTCACAGAACATATTTATATATTTTTAACAATGTATTATCGAATTCATTTATCACAGGGAGAGTCAAAACAGTCAAGAACTGTCTGGTTTGCAGGGCTGGTGCTACTTCAGCAAGCTTAAACCCCATCAAAGAATCAAAAATCACTTGGATCTTCACAGAAAGTGTGCGTTACTTCCGAAGGCAGAAGTGAACCCAACCCAGGTCTAGCTGTTTAGCCTTTGCTTAAGAACCAACTTGCCACCAAATTTCACTGGATTTCAGTTCAAGATCCAAGCAGTCTTTCAGCAACTTATTTTTCCTTCCGTAACCACAGCGTACCTATCCTCTGTACATTAAAAAAGAAGAGATACGAAAGCCAGATGTTCTTCAATAAAAAACGAGCTGTTGGTAACACTAAAAAGATATATTAGTGGCTTCATAGGAAGAGATTGATATCAGGCTAAAAATACGCTGGAGGATCAAGGAATATCCACTAGCAGTACCCCACAGAAAACACAGGACAAGTGCCAAACATGAGGCCATGGATGGGGAGCCTGAGTGGGCCAGGAGCTTTGCCCTCATGTCAAACACCTGATTCTCCCTGCAGAAACTGCAGCTGGACCTACTGTGGGCCATGTTGTCACCCTTCTGCCTTTGCTATGTGGTTTGAATAAGAGGACAAGAAAACTATGGCTCCATAATTGCCTGTAGCAAGTGTCTCATTGGAGAACTTGTAGGATTTGGATTGGCCATGTGACAGCACTTCTGGTAGACTAGTTGGGGCACATGATATGACATTTATTTTAACTTCATGCTTTTGCACCACCTTCATGCAAGCTGTAGAAGAACAGCTGGTATCTGATCAGGCACCAAGCCAAACGGTACTGAATTACATAATCCAGCTTTTCTTATTTTTTATTTGTAAATAGAATTGTGAGACTGGATGTGCAAGGAACAGCAAAGTGGGAATAACCTTATCATGAAGCCACCAAAGCAAAAGACAGTAAGTTGGGTATGGGGTGTCTGTACAATACAGGTGGAACTGCCATCAGACTGGCCACTGTTTAATAATGTACCTGACCCCTGCCTTCCAGTCATGCCTCATAGAGGTCTCCCACAATAAAGACGCCTTCTTCAGCCTGCCAAAAGTCTTAACAAGAGCACTGTAAGTCTGAGGGCTTGTGTGTAGCTAAAGGAAGATGCCCTGACAGAACTCTTCCCCATTAATGCCAGGACATGCCATCTACTATATATCTTCTGGAGCTGAGTGTGCAAAAGTCATGGGGCATTTCATTGGTGCTATGTGCCTGCTGCTGTGGGGCTGGGTGGGACCAGCATGGCATGTCCCTGCACGGAACCCAAGGTAGTGCGGCACTTACCTGGTGCTCCACCCAAGACTCCATACCCTGAACATGTTCCCAGTGTTTTCAGACCTCTGGCTCCACTATTCCTGTATAGTTATTTTGTTCCAAAGCACTCTGGAAAGTCAGCATGCAAAATGTCTTACTAAGGAAGTGAAACTCTCCTGCAGGTACTTGAGAGCCTCCTATTACAGTTGGTGTAGTAAGGTCATTCACAGCTCCTTCAGTTTAACATACACTCTCAAACAAATATGTTTAATTAATAAACCTAATAACTCTGTCTACTGCTAAGGTATAGAATCAACATCAGTCAGACTTTTTATTGTCTCCTTTTCAACATCCTCAGCCATTATTTTCAGAGATTCTTAAAAGAAGATGTTTAGACTCAAGGAAGCAGAAGTATGCACTTTAAGAAGTAGATTACTACAGATACACCAAACAAGAGAGTTTGCAGCCTTAGGCTGGGAAAATCCCCTCCACCCCTCAAAACCAGCTGACTTCACATTGCAAGTGCAACCTCACTGCTGAAGAACGCCTGAAGCAGCAAGGGAACAAGAACTTCTGCTAATCTTTTTAACCCCTAAAATTATCATTTTATGTATCTGAATTACTGGTGAGCCTAAACTGCAGTGGTTGATACATATTTTGGCCCAGGCCTGTATCTTTATTGAAAATAAATAAATAAATAAATATGTATATTTATATGCACAGAGTTTGTATATGTTTGGGAATACTTTGAATTTTATGGAATCCTCTGTTACTACAGCAGATATATTAACTTGTGTGAAATTAAAATAAAACATCAATCTTGACATGAATTTCCCTTTTGCCTTCTCGTATTTCTGAACTGTTGGTCTATCATTTTGCTCTAAAGCACTAAAAGTTCCCTGGATGGGACTATAGGAAAATTAGTGGCCTACCTCACCTTCATAGCACCACCACAAAGACGTTTGAAAAGGTAACAGAAAAATTATTTTTGCCATTTGGAATTTTGAGCTAAAATGTCATGGATGTGCCCCCAGAAATATCAGCTCCACTTAAATTTAGTGGTAAAATCTTAGGGTGGATAGCTAAACTTTACCCTGAACTTTGGGTGCTATGGGGTTCTCCTCAAGCAGAAAGTGCTAAAAGGGAAATAAAGTTAATCCAAAGCTGGTCAGTTTATCTCTGTTTTCCAATAAAAGTATGTGTTTAGCATACTGGCATATATTGGCATGAAGCAAGATTTAGACCACAGGTTAAAATAATTGCGAGAATATTATTATAGAAAAAAAAAATCAAGATAATAATTAGAGAAAAGCATCTATTAACTTCTGAGATTTCTCCCTGCTCTTTTATATAAGATCAGTTCCTTTTTCACCATTTCTTTTCAACAGTCCTGCTGACACTGCTGGTTCAGCTCCCAATGAGTAGCTATACTTAATGACAGCTGAGTGATCCATGCTCGAGCAGACCAGCAAGTGCTTGAGAATGGAAGTAAATCTCAGGAGTTTTTGTATAAAAGTTTTTGTATAGTCCTCCCTCCTCCTTCAGACTACTTCCCTCCTCTTTTATAGAGACGGTCCAAAATGCCTTGTCTACCTATTTGCAAAGGGAGGTGGCATGGTCTTCTGTAACTGTACCTACAAAACCTCCATAACAGAGAGGACATGGGGGGGAAAAGCCCCCTGATCCAAAACCACCAGACAGTCTTAACATCACAGGGGAGTAATGGTGAAGGAAAAAGAACTGGAGATGAACAAGAAGCAATACAATCACACGTTACTTCCTGTTCATTTACTTCTTAATTTTTTATTTGTGTGTAAATTGACCCCATCTTTTCTTTTCTTTTTTTTTTTTTTTCATTCAACCCCCGAAGGGAGAATATGTGCCATAGTTTAATAACAACATTCCCATGAGACTTGGAAATTCAGTGTCATCTTGATATATTGTTCCAAAAAGTAGAGGCAGAAGGCACAATATGAAATAGCGTAGCAGTGCCATGTGACAAGCAATAAGCATTTGCAGAGACATGTAGGATAAGAGTGAGCTGACAGCAGAACTGAGAACAAAACAAATGTAATCCAACATTAAACACCGAAGCACAAGTGTACAATGTGAAGACTAGTTCCAGCATGGCCTCAAGCACTGAGACAACTTTCCCACCGGTACTTTTGCCATAAATTTTCAAGGTAACCATGGAGCACTCACAGTATCATGAGAAAGTCACAGACCAAGGAAAATATATTTTGTGGGAAAAAATATATATATACATCATTCTTTTGAAATCTCTTCAAGTTAAACACTGTGGAAGAAGAAATCTGTAACCACCCTTTGGCAACTCTGCAATATAACATTCTAATCTCATACACTAATAAAATGGCCAAATGCTTTAAGGAGTTCCATCAAAACTACCTGAACCCCTGCTTAGTGGCTGAGGTGGCCATAATCATTATTCAAACAAAGGTTACCGCTTCTTCACTTTTGAGGATGCCATGCAAGAGACTGTTTTGACGATGTTCATCTCTGCACATAAGCTCTTAAGGGTTAAAGACTAAAAATTTGACTTCTTAATGACTACACACAGATTAACTGAAGCCTTCTGTGTGGACAAAACAGTCCCACTGTGTTATTTGGAAAACAGTCCTTCTAATATGGATTTTGGGGGTTATGAACTTGCTTTAGATTCAGGTCTCATCCACAATTTATTTATTGTTGTTATAGCCTCTCCCTTAAAACAGGAAGATATCATTTATATATTTCCCCAACTCCTTTGGACTAAGGCACTCAGCCCTCCACATTACCCTGGTGCTCTAATTCAGGGTTACAATCATACAACACAAAGTGATTTATTGCCCTGGCATACTCTGCAAAAGGTACCCAGTTCCGAAAACAGGCTCAAAAAAGGAAATTTTCATCACCCAGTTCATAATAAAAACATTTGAAAGAAACAGAGTAACAAAATAGAAAACACATGTGCAACACAGATGTTGTAGGAAAAATTAGTTTGTTTCTAATGCAGTGGTGAAATTGGTCAAGACCACCACATCTGTTCTGAAGTACAGTTCTCATAAACACAAACAAGGCCACAAGCAAAGGCAAAGATTAAGCAAAAAGAAGGCAAGATGCCTTCACTCCCTTATTAGCATGGGCCTGAATAGCACATCTTCCCTTACTTCATGAGAGGCAGGAGGTGCCAATGCATTCATATAGAGGTCAGTGCCCACTTCTCTTCTGAGCACAGAAGAGTGAGATGTCCTCAAAACAGCTCAGCACTCGTCCTTTGGAAAGCTGTTCCCTTACCTAACTGCATCCATCTGCTTTGGGACGCAGACAAATGTTATTGCAAACTTTTCTGGGAAAACAAGTATCTTATTGAGAAAATAATAATAAAAAAAAAAAAACACAACCACCACCATAAATCAGATGCCTTTTCATTAGATTCCCCAACCCCCCAGATATTAGAAAAACTTCAGTCAGTATAGATGGAAATTGTATTTTTGGAAACAGAAAATTCAAGCATGTGTAAATTGAGAACAGCCAAGCACTGTCCACCCTGCAGAGATATGCCTCCAGAGCATTCCCTCTCAACTCCACAGCTAGAAAGAAATACTTTTACTATCTAGGCAATCAAGTTTTAAGTAGAAATTGTTGCTTTCTATAGGGTGTCAAGGTCACTGACAATTTCTACTAAAACAAAAGAGAAAAAACAATAGTAGAAGTTTACCCCAGTGAGACTTGTACATGTCCAAAAAATAGAGAGAAAGAGATGAAATGCTAACACTGTGTACTTTTGGGGAGCAATCATTGGATGCAGCTAGTAATGAAAGAAACACAAGATAGAAAATCAAGCCTGAAAAATCTTTTTATAAACTTTACTTACAATGGAAATGTATGTAATAAGGTGGTATGCTGAAATGGAGATGTGGGGAAAAATATAAAAGGAGAAAGCATCATTAACAGATAATTCATTTTCCTCTAAATATCACGTAAGAAGAGGAGAGGGGAAAGAGGAGAAAGGAGAAAAGGAGTTATTTACGAGTGCTTAGAGGTAAAAGTCGATACATAACAACTCAATAAAAGAAAGGCTATCTTGAACATAGCAAATTTCTATTAAGATTAATTACAAAACACTGTAGAACAATAAACTTTCCTTCGCCATGCCCAGTTGTCGTATTTTTTACATCCCCCATGACCTTCTCACTGTGCCCTTGAACTGTAGCATTAGTTACACGCAATGTATTGTGAAGTAAAATGAACAATGATCATCCATGCCCAAACTCCATATATAGATTTTAAAAAACATTGGCGAATGGGCTATTAAAAGTAGATGCACCTTATTGATCTCCCCTTAAAGCAATTTACAGTTAGACAGCCCTGTTTTCTCAGTGGTGTTAGAACAAAAATTGCTTGTATTTATCTTGTTGGCAAGGACAAAATGCATCAACACATTAGAGCTGAGATTTGTACCCTGCTCAGACAGCCCTAGGAGCTCATCCATTGTATATGGTACTGAACTGCACATGTGCTAACGTGCTGATACTTTAAAAGACTAGGATTAGCAAAAGAAAGAAATATTTTGCCATGCAATTGCATTTCTAAGTGATTCCCTATATTATTCAGTCCTCAGTGTGTACTCTTCAAGACAAGTAATTATAGAAAATGCTTTCACTGCAAAACGTCTGGAGATTAAATAGCATGTTTCATCAAGACAAAAATATCTTTATCTATGACACTTTATTTGATGATCCCAGAGAGGAAAAAAGCACATATTGGAAGGAAAGAGATATGCAGGAATGGGACAGGGGTAAAAGGAAAAGATATCTTAACTGACCAAAATGCACATGAATCAGAAAAAATAACTCATTTTTATCCCTTCCTTATGGTACTCTGGTTCAGGACAAGTCTCCTGCCTGACATGCCTTCCTCCCTTATAAACTTTCTGTTATACATCTTCTGTAAAAAATTTGTGAAGGGACATGGAAAAAATGCAGGAGTATTGCATTTTGCTTAATTCATTGAGAAAACCACATAGACCATGCTGCACTAGTCAGCGTTTATTAAAGAAATATAGAGGTTCTACCTGCACGTCAGATTGAGTCATGCTTAATGGGTTCAAAATCTGTCCCCCCTCAGTAGATATGACTTTAGGTACACACCTTTTCCCTTCTATAAGCAGCCAGTCACAAAACCATGCTTCCCAGAAAGTCAAACAGTGATAAAAACATTAGTCATAGTAATCAGACAAAAGAAGAGTGTGAGACAAAATTTTTATTTTCATTTGGAGTAAGGCTGAATGTGATAAACCTTATCCGTAATGACTGTGAGCATCATCTAATCCAGACAATGACTTGACCATGAGGTTAAAACTAAGCGGGAACACTAATGATGCCATCATGACGTTAAGTCACCAGAAGCACTGATGCATCAGAGGGCTAAGATGCTGTTAGCCTATTCTCATCCCTTCCCAGCAGACATTTATCTTTCTGTATCATGAACCACTAACAATGCCCCGTGTCCAAGCACCTACTATTAAGAGTTGAGGTGCATTTGTGCCATCACATGCAACAACACTGTGTGCCACGTTATACCACCCTGATCTTGACCTGCATTCCTCTGCTGCTCTGGTCTGGAAACTCTTACTTGTGTGTGAACGCCATCTTTTTCTCCTACTTGTTACTTGCAACATTTGAGATTATTTCCAATTCAGATAAATAATATTCCCATTCACATAAATTGATGAGGATCCATGAAATGGTTTGGGGAAATAACTGTGAAATTCCTACCTCATGTCTACCTATTGGGAAGTACAGCTTTCAGATTAGAGTTGAGATCCACAAAACGTAACACTGAGTAAGGAATTAGTCCATATTCAATTAACAATATACGTTGTTCTCGATGAACATAGCAGACACCACTAGAGTGTTGAAATGCCTTGAACAATCTAAGAGTCAGAGTCCTTGAGATTAACTGATTAGCCACAGTATGAACCAGTATCTGTAAGCTCTCAATAACCAGGGACTACTGTGCTCTTTTTGGCAGTTTCTGGGAACACATTCTAGAAAAAGGACTTATCCCAAAGGGACCCAGGGAGACAACAGGAACAACAGAAGTTCTGCATGCTAATAAGGCTGGCAAAAATAGCAAAGTCCTCTCCAAGCAGGGTTTATCTGAGCCTTGCTATTACAGATTTGAGTGGAAGGCAAACATGACAGCAGATCTGAACTGAGGCAAAGGAGAAGTGCTTCGACCTTTGAGAAAAGGCGGTTTTGACAGATGCAGATCACGGTGCCTAGGATCCCATCTTGTGACAAAGTATAACTGGCTTGTGCTCAAGGCTGGAATCAGGATGCAGAACAACAACAGAATCCTTGCATCTTCTTGACGCCATACATTTGGATTGCAGAAGTAATCAAGAACATTCTTCTACTGCCATTATATAAAAGAGACTGCTCTGGTTGTGATGACCAAAGGGCACCCACCATGCCTACAGACATGCGCTTTATGCTCTTGAATTTCTGTTTCCTATTCAGGCTTTTGGGTGCCCGTAAGTACATATATCAACTGTTAAAACACACAACTGCATAACTGTACCTTGTCTGGCAGATCAGATTCTTTCTACTCATCATGCAAACAAAAACCAGTTACATGTAGTGCCACCACTATAGAATATGTAAACAGCTTGTCAACTTTGAGCATTTAATAAAGGAAAATAAGATTAAGCTTTTGGAACAGGCACTAGCAGAGACAGACAAAATCCATGTCCTGATACCCCACAAAACATACATCTGACTGTAACAGAGCTTTAAGTCTCGCTTTATAAAGCACTTCTTGAACTGTGTCAGTTACGTCTTTATCAAATGCCTTAAGGGGAAAAAAATTGTTACAGAGATAAAGAATACAGATGTATTATTTCCTTATATTAAAATAAATACTCATTAATACACTGGAGATGTCTGATTTACAAAGCTCTGGGCCTGATCTCACTAGTCACACCCATATGCACAGACTTGCTGTCTTCAAATCACTGTGAGCTGAGATTATGCAAAGTCTCTCAAGGAAAGCCTTACAAAACAGCTGTATTTTGCACTTTTAACTGTTCTTTCAGTATTTACAGAGAGGATACTGTCAGTAAATAGGCAGATAATACTTCCATAAAACTTTTTTTTTTTTTTTAACTGTTGAAAGAGAAGTTAATTTTACCATGAAAGCTTGGTTTTCAGTGAATATTGCTTTAGCACAGATACTTTGGTGCTGTTTAAATCCGCAGAATTACCACAGTATTTGCATCATCAGATATTATTGCAGTTAATTGAATCAATCTGTAATAGACCAAATCTGTACAGGCAAAATGCAGGCTTTACTTCCAATTCAGATATTTCTACAGGTTCCGGTGCCTTCTAACAAATTTCCCATATAGAAATATGGTAATAAGACCAGTTTTGTTACAAAATTGCGCATGGTATTTTTGATGTACAACTAAATGTACCTGAAAATCCCCAAAACTGTAGATGTCAAAGAACACACATGCTGAATCATAACGGCTTATTCTTGGAGGCATTTACTGAATTTTGAAAACTAGGTGATGGCGATTTGCCCAGTGCCTCCCAGAGATTAGCGTTGGTTCAAAAATGCGCAGAGACATTTGAAGAGAACAACAAGCATCTGAGCACACCTGGGGATTTTATAGCGTGTGGAAGACGGATATTTTGTTCCAAAATAAAGTGGCTTGAGCTGGAAGATGCATAATGATCATCTTACAAACAGCCTTTTGGAGCTCCACAAATGAACACTAAGGTCAGGTGTAGACTCCCCATTTGAGATGTGCAAAATTATTGGTGCGGAAAAGCCACAAAGGTAACAGGGAAAGAGCACAGAAACAATAGTGGGGTTGTCTTCTACACGGCTGAATACGGCTGTCAAGAGGAAAATGAAAACTGGTTCAGGAACTTTTCTTTCTGAGAATACCAAGAAGTTCAGAGAGCATCTTTACAAAGCCCTTTATGGCAGCTATGAGACACATCAGGGGTAAGAAGATTGCATTGGCCAGCACCAGCAAATCAGCAGGAATTATATTGAAACACTTAAAGAACTGCAGGCTAATAGCCTCTATCCCATTCAGCTATGACCTGGATAACTATAAAGCATTTTGAAATGGACTGATTGTTTGAAAGGCTTTACAGATCAGCAAAAAATAAAAGTAAAAAAAAAAAAAAAAAAAGGCACAATGCCGTTAAACACATAGACATTGATTAGGTGGCAGAAACGTAGCTATAGCATTCACACATTTGGAATGAGCTTTCTTCTAAAAATCCAAAAACACTCTTGAAAGATGTTTACATGGGGAAATGTACTAGGTTGGAAAACTAACCCAAGGTTGTTTTATTTTTATTTTTCCTGCAAATAGCCAAAGGTGAAAGGAAGTTCTCTGAAATTAATCTCCAAATTTCAGCAGTCCCCAAAATCTCTGTTTTGATCATCAATTTCCTGCTGTCAAATCACCCTGTCATATACCAGCATGATGCCCACAGCACCACTAAGAGCAGGAACATCCTGCGTTGGAATGAACTGCTGTCCTAGAACGGGGCTGGTGACCACTCACATTGAAGAATAGGCAAGGCCAATGTCACTCAGGAGATAATCTCTACTTCTATTTCTTTTCTACTTCAAAACATACACTATTCAAACCCCCACAAATCAGAGCAGGAACCAGATAAATGAAGTTCAGCATGTCTCAGGACTTGAGAGCCTTATGGTCATTTAGACTGTAAGCCTCTCCATCTTGTCCCCTGCTCCAGTGGTGGCAGCAGCAAAGGTAAGCACCCAGGAAAGCAATGAAGAGTAAAAGATATTTACTCTTTTTCTGTAAACCTGCTGCTGAACAAATTCCTGAACCAGGGGTTGTATTGCAGCACTTAATGACACTTGATAGATGTTTCTTCCACAAACTTCCTCTGCTTGCTCTTGTAACACATGTAAACACTGTGGCATTGAGTTCAAGGGTTTAAATAAAATTCCTCCATGAGGAGATGCTCATCCAAGCTCAGGTTTCAAACAGAGCTGTCAAATTCATGGCATAGACTATAATATATGGTTGCAATACAGTGGTATTTATGGAAAAGCAACCATAGGAAAGCTAAAGGCATTGGTGCATACTTTGAAAAGGGAAGGACTGGGCCTGCCTTTCAACCCCTTTCACAGGATGAAACTCATTAGTGACACAGGGCTGTGCCTAGAGGTATCGTTAAAGGACCTGTTAGGCAAACATTTAGACTCCAGCTCTGTTTAAGTGAGATTCCTCGCATGCTTAAAGCAAAGCAAGCCTGTAAATGTAGAATTCTTCTTTGATAATGCTTGTCACTGTAAGAGCACCAAGTATTTGTTATTGCCTTGGGCAACCTGGGGACTCTCAGATAGATGTTAAATTCCTTTTCCCAGAAGGGAAAAGGTCATTGGAATTTGGATCCCACAGCTACAGGGACATATCACAGGATGGTTGAGGGCACAGTCCTGTTAATGAAATGCTAGGAAGTCACATCTTTTGCTGCTCTTGTTCAGAGCCAGTCACCTGAGTCTCTTTCAGCATCAGAAGGCTCTGCTAATACACAGTCCTGTTTTGGAAACACAATTTATGACATGAACTGCATAAGGTTTCCAAATACAGTCCTTAAAAATCTTCTATAGTGTTTTTTCATGTAGTTTAAATAAAAATAAAAAAACAGTGACTTCAAAATCTGTCTGAACAAAATATTTAAAAGAAGTATTATGGAGAGTGGAACAGCAGCAATAGGGAGATGCAATCAGAAAGGTTGCATCTGCTCGTGGTTTGGGCATCAGAGAGATACCCAATTCCTGCCTGTGCCACAGAAAAAGCTTATTTTTTTTTTTATTTTTTAAATAGTACATTACTGAGTCTGTTGCTCTGCAGTCGAGGGGTTTCAGCAGCAAATGATGACTTAGAGGAGTGGTTGCACATCTCCACCAGCTTGCTTGCTTCTCTCAGCCCCGACAGAGCAACCACTGGAAGGTAGCATGAAGCCTTCCCTTTCATCTTGGTAATGGAAAATTTTTAACCTAGGCCAGTGCAACAATCCATTTCAAAGAACAGCAGTGTTTGGGGAGTGCTTGGACACACTAGGGTGTAGAGGAGCAAAGCCATATGGCTCGCCTATGCCAGCAGTGCTGCAGGTGCCTCCTGTGACCCTGAGGATGAGTGAAATGCAGACAAGGAGTGTGAATTCAATGCTGTTGCAAGTGTGTAACTAGACGACCACCATTAGTCACAAATAACTTCCTCTTTAGGCATGGTTTCCAGGTCCCTAGAACACAGAAGAGTGCTCCAGGAGTGCTCCTGGAGCTGCTCTGTGGTGACACGGAGCAAAGAAGAAAGCAAAAGGTTTAAAAAGGATTTATTTATCTTTTTGGCTTTTCTAAGTACATTCCTTTGTTTAGCATTAGAAGATAATGACTTCTGCTGCACTGCAGAGCAATTATAGAAATAATTCTATTTACATAGTATCTTTTATCCTGAGAGATCCAAGGGGTATTTATGAACCATAGGCCAGATTTTTTTAGCTCAGGAATCTGTGCAACTGCAAACAAACACCTTATGGGTTTGTTCAGTTCAAACACTTGCACGTGCAAACAGCCAGCTACGTGTTCCATTTCATCTGCTTTTAAACAAACAAACAGAAAAACATGCTATTTGCAAAATTCATTTGTAAAAATAAAATTAATGTGCTTTTAGAAAAAATGCTGAAAAAGCTTTTAGAAAAACACACTAGTAAAATTAGAAATTCAGGTGTGGTCTTGTTACAGATTCCATAATAAATTTATCTAATTGCACCCATGCATACCAATCTACCTCCAGTCTTCTGGAGCTTGTTTTGTTATCACTTTATAAGAATATCTCCCAGGCAACTGACTTTTGGGAGCAGTGACAACTGCTGTTTAATCAGTACAGCCATTAGCTTGAGCTCAGCTTAATGGCTGAACACACAACTGATGGCAAAGGCTTTAGTGGTGTTTAACTCAGGGATGGAGCATAGGCAGAAGTCTAAACCTCGATCTTGTTTCAGATGAAACTGCGATGAAGATTAAATTGAATAATAATAATACAAGTATCAGATAGTAACAAGATTTGAGTAAGGATCATCATTAGGATGTTTTTAAAATAAGATCGGTCCTCTTGGCCAAGTGCAGTAACACAATTCCTGAAGAGAACTTCCTAAGGGAGTGCTGAGGGTGGGAGGGAGAAGGAATCTTTCTCCCACTGCAAAACTACTTTCAATCTGATGGCTGAAACAGCCTTCTGCAGCCATAATGCTCTGCTCCTCCAGAGAGCTTGGGGCACAACCAGAAAACCCGTGCTAAATTTCAAATGCTTCCAGATGCACTGTAAATAAACCAGAGTGAAGAACCCACCGTCCTACCCAGTTTTATAACTCCTCCGCAACTCGGCATCCCAGAGTGGTCAAAAAATTGTTAAGGGCTGGGGAAAGCACTTCCCAAATCCTGCTCCGGAGCCCCAGGGACATTCTCTTCCAATCTGTGAGTCACTAAAGAACTGCTGCTAACGAGGTGGGGAATGGTAACACCGCTCTGAAAGCCACACCGCCCCCTTTAAACACTGCAAAACAAATGCAGAGAGAGCTCCGCCAGCCACGTTACATCCTGATGCATTTTTGATTGAAATCCTGATTTGGGGCTTAATAGCTTTACCAGGGAAACCAGACAGGAGACGGGTCTTTTGCACCTGACTAGGGTCCAAGCAGTACCACAGCATTCTCAAATGCTCCTGAATAGTGCTACCAATTGCTATCTCACAATTACAAATGAAACCAGACGGTCTTTCTCAGCATAGAGTACATTATTATTAAAATTAGCATGAAAACACTTAGATAAAAGGTGCTAATCATTTTAACAAAGCCAAGGTGCTCTTAGCGGACACTCAGAATTTACTAGTAGAGTTGAACATTCAAGTGAACTGCTTTTATGTGGTCTGTGATATCTGCTGTTATCTGATGTTTTGAATATGAATTACTGCAACAAAATGCTATACCTCTGCTGTTTAGAGGCCAGGCAGAAGATAGGATTCAATTTACATCAAGTGGACATAATTCACTAATTTTTGGAAGTGTGAGCAGCTAACCGTTTTACATCTGTGCCATACATAAAATTAATCATCGTTTTGTTGCGTTTTTGTGTAACAGTGATTTTTCAAGCCCTCCTGCTGAATTAAAAGTGAGGACCAAGCCAGTTTGTATTCTCCAAGACTGAACAAATAGAAGTCCCCAACAGATGTTAAACTCCGCATGCTGTGTTTAAAAAACCACGCAAGGAGGAGTTTATTAAAGACAATGTTGGTGCATTAAGTAATGGTTTTGTAGTATCATTTTCCTTTTCAGTAGAAAATGTTTTGTAAGAAAAGTGTGCTGCTAGAAAAAAAAAAAAAAAAAAAAAAAAAAAAACACCAAAAAAAAAAGTGATGCAAAACACAGTATGTGGTGGCATCAGCTGTGTCGTGGTGCCGTGTTCACAGTAACAGAAGCTGCCCTTCCTAGTGCCAAGACACAAATACAGGGGGGTATAGACTTTAATCCAGAGGGCTGGTTTATACTGAGTTATTCTTGATGAGCTTTGCACACAAACACACACGCAGAGCTATTCTGCTACACCACCACCCACACGCTGTGTTCTTCACAAGTATCTGCTCTCCATTAAACAGACAGCTTTCAGCTTTCCTAATATGCTTTGACTTTTTGGAGTGGATTTGGCCACACATGAAGTTACACAGATAGATCAGTTTACGTTCACACCCAAGTTTACAACAGTACAGTTCTTCCGTAAAGACTAGCACTTGCTCACAAGATGCAACAACACACAATGTAAACACAGGGGCCATACTCCTTTGCAAGAGCCTCCCCATGGAGGTTGCAGGGCCAGCCGCTTTCTCCTTGTGCCACCAGACCATCTGAAATGCTAACTTCCACCTCCACTGCTCTTTCTAGGGGATCCTGGAGTGGAAACCTTGGTGGCAGCAGCTGCCAGGACAGAGAAACTGTCCCAGTTTGAAGCTCTTCAGAGGAGACAGGGAACAGTTTCACCAGTAAAGATGTTCAAGATGGAGCAGGGGAAGAAGGGGAGCTTTATTTGTCCCAGATTTGAATATAAACATGAGGAGCTCTGCTCCGCCAAGCTGAATTTTGTTTCCTCTCTGAAGCTTTCAGAGGTGTTCCACACAGCGGAACAGAACAGGGTTGTTTAGCACCCGAGGCAAAGAACAAATGTTTATTAACCGAGAGAAAACATTCCTGCTCAGACATGGCCTGGCATGTACAACTGATGAAAAGTCACTCCAGCCTTCTACATTAATCAGACTTAGCTCTTCATTAGAAGGTAAAAGAGGTGTCTGCCCTGCACGTCCACCATAGCTTTTACTTTTTCTTTTTCTTCCTTTTTTTTCTAATAAAATACAAGTTTTTCCAATTTAGTTTAATTAATCTGTCATTCTTAGCTATAACCATTTGCTAGATACATCACAGCTTCCAGTTAAAAGGGTTTATTTTCATTACTAAGCATATGGTTTTCTAATCATTTCATACTTTTAACTTCCGTTCATCTTTCCATCTCCTAAGACACTTGAACACACTCTATTCTATTTTAAATGCTTAAAGAAAATACATAATGTTAAGCAAACTTGAGAAGTGTTTAAGATCCCAAAGCACAGGTGAAGCAGAATGGATTTTAGATACCTACATGTGAAAGCAATAGAGACTTCAGGATATGAAGCTGCTGTAAAAACATTTCTTTACAGTTATCAGCTGTTTCATTTGTACAGTAAGCACAGCAATTGCCAACTAAAATTCTGCTGAAGGTAACAGTCAAGGTGACATCCTTAATTGGTATCAATGCCAGGGGTCAACACATGCTCATACACACTGAAAATAATCTAGATTTCTTTCTGGGGCAATATCCCATATTTGCAATTCCTTACTATATCATGGGAGTGCAGTGTCCTTCCCACATGGACTAAAAGTGCAACCACTGGATTTGGATGAATAACTACTGTCTAGGCTGAAACGTGTCCACTGAAATGTTCTTCCACCACAAAACCTTCCTTGTTTTCTTTCAGTTCAGAATACAAAGCCCAAAGATTCAAGCAGGCACCCCCTGCTTACGCCAAAGACTTAGTCTATGGGAAGTTTGTGCTTATTCAGTAACAAAAACAGGGCATGTTGTCACCTGGAAGTGACTACAAGAACAGAAATGGGCTGACAAATACAAACAACATACCCTTAGCAAAACAAACAAACAAAATACTTCACCTGAAACACAAACCACGATACAATTACACGCACAAAACAGGACAATCAGCATTCATCTCAGCAGTACTATGGCTCCTAATTGCATGTAACAATCTTGCCAGGTAGCAAGTTACTCATTAGATCCACGACCTCAGCACAAGCAGCCAGATCATTGTTCTTCAACATACATGTTACCCAGGGAAAGGTAGGAAAAGCCAGTTCCTGCCCCAGCAGACAGAGAATCTCTCTCCTGACTTCTTTCTCTCTCATTTATAAAAGATCGATTGCAGTAATTTTCTTCACAGGCAGCCTTAGAAGTACTCTATGACTCCAGGGCAGACATTTTGAAAAACCTAAAGATAACTCCCACTGTTGATAGAGAAAATGTGCTAGTATGAGAAATGTCAAACAAAACCCACATTCCACATCAGCTGCCCATGGAAGAGCACTAAAGCCTCAAAGCACCTTCCCCCTGCAAAACAAAACAAAACAAAACTTTGCTCTTCCAAATGCTGAGAAATGAGACAATGCAAGCAAGCAAAATGTATATTTTTACTCCCCCCAACTAAGGACTAGGCTTGAGACCTCTGTGTTTCTTATGCAGAAAGGATTCAACAGTCCGCAGTGTTGGCCATGGGCATTTAACCATATACAGGCAAGCACCAATTTGAAAAGTGGGAAAGGACCCAGGAATCTCTCCACAAAGATGAATGCATGGAATTCAACCATGTTATCTACAAGAGCTTGGAGATATCCCAACAACAGGTTAGAACAGCCTTGACATATCTGATGCTTCAGCAAGAGCCCTCTGGTAATGGCTCCTGCCAACCTGTGCAGCTGCAAGCATCCAGCTTCCATACATGAGATGAGAAGCCCAAGAATTCAGCCTGACAGTGAAATACCCTTAACAACTTCTGTGCCAGGGATATAAAAACTGTTTTTTGTTTTTGAAGCTTTGGCCAGAAGACACATAAAGTGAGGCAGCCAAGATGCATCTGGAGCTGTCCAGTAGCTCTCCAGCTGCAGTGTTCTGCCACTCCCCTGGAAGAGCTGGAGCACCTTATATTCTGCCTGGACTTCTGAGTTCCAGAAATCCTACATGCTTTTCAAACTGCTAGCAGATACATTCATGTGGGCCAGTAAGCCTAAAAAATGACTTTTTCCATCAAAAGAAGTATAGAGATTGACCACAAATTTAAACCATGAATGTTGAGGGGATAGAAGTTCCTCCAGACTACCACTCCCTAAGATTATATAAAGTGGACTTTCCACAACATCACCCACTCAGCAGTCTCAGTTTAGCTCTTTAAGTCAGATTATTCATTTCATTGGTGATACACAGCACCTCCTCTGATTTCTCATTAATTAAAATTTAATTCTCCATACTTGCATGGCCGTTTCTTCCAGGCAAGAACAAAAGCCCTTGGCACACACAGCCTTCCTACTGACTACTGGTTCTATAGACTATCTGCCAAGATTGATTGTTTCATCTCAGTTATATCTCTGATGCTCTCACAGAAGTCACCATTGCTAATTGCTTCTAATTCACACAGACTACTGTAAGACTTAAGGGTTTGTGCAGAGAGTGAATATCCCTTTCCTAGAGAACCCCACCTGACTTCCTAGGCTTTCTGAACTTTCAGTGAAGCTAGTTGTTCGTAGTTCAGAGTTAGCTCACTGGTGATTCAAATGAAGATGTTAGACTGAGCTCCAGAAACGGAGACACTGTTCCCTCTGCAGACCCTCTGCTGCCGTTGACGGTGTTGGGCAGAGGGGACTACTTCAGCCAGTCCAGCCTGATACAGAAGAACGTGTCTGAACTCTACCTCTTGTTCTAACTGTGCTTAGCAAGGCACAGTTTTGTGCTGCAAATGTAGCACTAGGATCAAAAAGAAGTTTAAGAAAAAAATCCATTTCACGTAGCACTTTTACTGGCAGAGAAAAGTTCATTGATTTACCACCAGAAAGGTCAACACTGGGCACTATAAGGAAGTTGCTCTATTTTGAATACATATTCTACTAACTATAAAATAATTTCTGTTATTACACTGTTGGGGGGTCTTTTGAATTGTGCCACAACATGTTTGAAAGATTATGAATCAACACCCTCAAACTAGCCTTAGGGAAACAATTGTTCTCTCATTTTTTAAATGTTATTACAGCCAAGGCTTAGGTTTGGAACCCAATGACTAATCTAAACAACATACCTGCTCTTCTGGAAGGTGGAAAATAGAGATAACTTTCAGATTAAAAGCAGCAAGTAGTATCTACCTTTCATTTAGTCACATCATTGTCTCTTCATCAACTTCCTACTCTCTCTTTGCATGGCAGGCTTGAATCAGACTGACTGTCAACAGGGTACACAGACCTTATTACAAAGCCTATCTTCACTTTGTAATCCCCATGTATCTTTAAGAGGCACAAACAAATTTACATAACATAATTGTGAATAGCCCATGTGCTTAGCAGGGCGAGATCTACTGTGGGCTTTTTAGGTCACTGCATTTCCACCTTTGAAGTATGGAAACACACCTTTTCTTCTCAAGTCCATAGAGCCAAATGTGAATTTCAACAGAGGCAATTGCACAGAAGCATCTACTTTTTTCCCCTCAGTGAGTGGTAGGGCTAAAATTCAAAATCAATATTTTATATGCTACTTCTGCTTATTTAATCTAGCAGTCTGAACTATGTTTTGAAGAAACAATGAGAAGACTGGATTAAAAAAAAAGTTGCGTTCTTTTGTTTTTTCTCCCTCCAAATATGTATGAAGTCCTTGGACATCCCCACCAGTTTCTGGCCTTGCCTTTAAAGACTGTAATGTGCTTAAATACCTGGGAATTAGGTTTCAATTATTACAATCCCCCAGAGGTATTTTTACTCTTTATTCTTCATTATGCAAAGAATATAAAATGAGATCAGTTTTTATGAGCCCACCCACAAAGGCATCAAATACACTGACTCTTAATAACAAATTTGGAATGAAGAACCTAGTCTTGGTGAATGTGTTTTAACGTAAGAAAAGAAGAAAAATAAAACCACGGAGAGGTCCTTTCACTCTAACTGGCAGAAGAACAGAGCAATAATGAAAGCACTGTGGCTTCCTGGTGTCCCACAAAGGTCGTTCCATGCAGTTCCATCAACTCATTTCATTCTGCATTCCCCTGCACACACCCACGAGGAGCCAGGTCCAGCTATAATTCCACAGAAAGGTACCTGCGGAGCCCAAGAAATGGCAATGCTGGCACACAGGACTCTAGTGTTTGTCTTGCTTCTTGTGCTGAAGCCATGGTGCAGGGTAGATCTAACTATTCCTGTTTTCTCCTTCCGTATTAAAATAATTTTGACAGGGAGGAAGGTCTGGTAGCTTTGTTTCCATCCTGTTCTCCAGGTACTGGCAGGGGTGGGCAGAAATGGCTCCAGTGGTCAATCACTACACCTTGCTGATGTTGAAATAGATGAGGTGACTACCAGAACAATAATGCAAAAAAATCAGTGGGTGTAGGCCCATAGCAGGCAGTTAATAAAATTATTAATGCAGTCATTTAGTAAAACCATCCACTTACTTTGTTTACGCAATAGAAATTTTAGGCCTTCTTGAAAATTAACTTTCATCCTCTGGGAATGGAGTTTCATGGTTGGCTTCAAAGATTCTGGCACCAAGTGCAGACCTTTTGTTTAATTACTCTCTTTTGAAATGGAATATTAAGTCAAATGAAATTGAATATGAAAGAGAAGCTATACTGGAGCTTATGGGAACAAACAAAGCTAACACAGACTACATCTATCCCCTTTTCCCCATCTATAATGTTATTAAGGGGAGCATATTTTCCCACCTAGCTTACACAAAATGCTCCACCTTGAAGTAAAAATTGTTTTGGATGGAAAAAAAAAGTGTGCTTCCGAGTTGTTTTTTGTTTTGTTTTGTTTTGTTTTTAAACATACAACCAACACTATGAGTTGTATGCAGTATATAGACTGCATATCCAGGGCTGGCGTTCTCAGAACTATTGGCACTGGCATAGTTCTCCTTCCTCTGTAATGAATTCACTAATATCAGCAGTGTCTGAATTAAGCTACATTGACTTGGAAAAAAAAAAGAAAAAAAAAAAAGGGGGCAACGCTTTCAAAGAATCAAAATTTCTATGCAGCAGACATGAAAATATGAATATATATGTACAAACGTTTCCAGACATAAATACACAAACATTCACACCTCTGTGGACACTAGGGCTGTTTATTTTGTTTGTTATAGATTTTTTGTTTAATTTTCCAGTATGCTACAATTTTTTACCTGCATACCCTCCATTAAAAAGAAATTGCCAATGTGAACATCCTGATCTAGCAAATGAAAGTGAATAACTACTCAGAGAGCTGTACCTATTAACATGGGATGAATTGCTTAGCTTAGGCAAAATTTTTCAGGGAAAGTAAAAACACTTCTTCCTTTTAGTGTAACAGCAAAGTTTTCTACTTTTTTCACAGACATTCAGAACATTCTTTACTTAAAACTTCCAAAACTTACATGAAACAATTGCATTGTCTTCATCCAGTTAAATCAACAATTATAGATGTTACAAGTATGAAAGTTCTAGAGTGCAAGGAGAGAGCTTTCTTAGTCAAAGGGCTCGATAAATAAATAAATGCTGCTCCGCTGTTGTTTAGCATTTAAAAACATCTTTTCCCTTCCCTTGTAAGTTTTCACCTCAAAGGAATTCCTTCAGATTGGGATCTGAGGTATGAAGGAACACAGCCACGTCCTTTACTATTGCGCTGGGGAGTGCATGTAATTCACGTGAAGAAGACAAATTGTCGCCCTAAAAAGAATGTGCAATCTACAACTACACAGTTGCTAACGAGTCATTACATGCTACAGCACGCACTGAAACACACAAAGTAGATCAAAACCACCGTGTACAATTAAGTAAGAAGACAAATCCTTTTTCATGGCAAATACAGAAATGAATGCTGCTCCTTGCCACTGCAGACAGCGTTCTCTGCTCAGGCATAGATCCATACTGTACTGTAAATTATGGCCTGCTATAAATGAAAAATGCTGATTTGGGGATTGTTCACTTTGTTATAATTTTCCAAGAGTAATATCCTGCAGGGAACAGCCAAGTTAATACAATGTTTCCACTCAAAAATTGGCAGACTGAACGCAGCCAATGGGGTGTATTTAATGAGAGTTTGCCTGCTGATAAAATGTTATTGCAGAATATGCAAGCAAAAGAGTCTCTTATTTTCCATCCCAGAATGTAACCTTAGACTAGTGAAACTGGGTAACCAGCAATAGTTTTCTGGATTTCTAATATGTTTTTACTCTGTTTTAAGCATGTTCTGTAATTTATGATGTCTTTCAGCCATTGGAATCGTACAGACACTGTTTTGTCTGGTTTATTCTTGCAGGTAACAGCTTGTGACCTGCCTGCGGATGCGACTCATACCGGTTATTTTCACACTGAGCTCCAGTGTGTGGCTGGATGTGCCATGCAGCATTTGGCTGCTCGGCTTGAGTATGGAGCTCATCGGTTCCAACAAAAGTATATGTTGATCTTTCTTTAAACTACTCACGGACCGCTCGGTATTTTCTCCAAACTTCCCATTTCTGGCCCAACCAGTGAATAATATAAGAGTGAAATGCAAAACTATAGTAGTGCACAAAACAAAAGCTGGTATTGAGCAACTGAGCTGAAAAAAATCTGAGGTGTCAAAAAGCCCCCACTGCTCTGCTCCAAGCATCTCACGAAGATAACAGATGTGCACAGCCCTGAAACCATCCTCGCTGCCCCTTCCCCAGTCCTGCAGACACCTACAGAGCTCAGCACTCCTTTCAGATCCATCAGCTTACATAAAGCTCACAAGTTGCTCAGGTCAGAGATCCACAGCGAAAAACTCCATTTCAGGCTAGATCTCAGTGATCAGCGTCACACCCATGCAGATCAGCACACAGATGAGGGTTCAACTCCTGTGATCACCACCAGATGATGGATCACCAAGAGCACAGAGCTCAGATGAGGAAGCTGAGTTCCTGACGCAAGAACAGCGAGAGGCCTATGGACTGGGCATGGCAGGATGCACAAATCACAAATGCACATTGACAAATCCTACATGTAATGTGAGTTGTATAAAGCAATAGTTTTGACACATTTTGTAGAACCTTGTATTGCAACATAACTGTTTTGCACCCAGTACTGTGCAGAAAGGGAAACAAACCCCCAAACACTGATATTTCAGGCCAAGTATTTCCTAGAAGCTACTAACATGTGTATGTGTACATGTGTCAGCGTGTGCAAGTAACTCCACGGATCCTTTCTCCACCCCCATATACAGTGCAGGGAATCTGCTAATGCTTAAATGGTCAAGGATTTGTTGTGGGAAAGCCAACAGTAATTTCACTGCCTCTCCGGAATTCTCCAAACAGCCAAATTGCACAGCTTAGGAAGAAAAATAGAAGTTACTCTTTAATTTAGGATTTTGAAGAAACCATAGCTTTACCGGTCCTAGAGTCAACCACCCGAGTGTACAGACCCATTGCATGTTCCCAGAAACTGCAGGCAGCAAGTTCTTCCTTTGTAAGCAAAGCTCCTTCTACTTAGTGCAAAAACAAGCTTCCAAACGTAGAAACAAGACCTCAGAAACCTACTTGGTCACAGACATGCTGAAACACCAGTAACCTTCCCTGACTTTCCTAAGGATTCCTTAAACTTTCCCTTGTGCTTCTCCAAAATAAGAGGCATGGAAACACTTTGGCTAGAGGCAAAGAGATGTCTCCAAGACATGGCACTACACTTAATCTGGAAGCATGTCTTCCTTTATCATTGGGGTGAACAAGGTGAGATTTTGCAGAAGAGGTTTGCTGTTTATACAAGTGCTTTTGATTGGACATGTGCAACTCTGGGGAACAGCAAAAAGCAGGCTGTTGTACTTAAACATGTATTCCATTTCTTGTCTGCCGGGTGGCATCTCAAAAGATGTTATCTGACACCCCAAGCTGGAAGAGAACAGCTCTGTCTTCATTCTCAGGTATACGTTTTTCCCTGGAAGAGGGCAGCCAGTGGGAAGGACCCTCTGTGCTCTGCCCCGCTGCTGTTCCCTGCACCCAGGAGCGGCCGTGCATTGCAACACCCTTGCTTGGCAGGGGAGGCTGCGGCATCCTGCAGCTGTCCTGGGCAGTAGCCAGGGGCTCTTGCTGAAGGTGCTTCATCCCGTGTCCAAGTCTCTTTTATGAGTCCCAGACTTGCATAAGAGGAGTGATGCCAAGTTCAGTATGTTGTTGGTTTTACTGGCTGCCTTTTTAATTAAATTAATTTAGTTCATAATGGGATGAGAGACTGCGAAGGGCAAGGTGTGAAAGCTTTGCTTGCCTTTGTTCGGGTTGCTCAGTCTTTAGCTGGAGATGCTCACCCAACAGCCCAAGGCCTCAGTCAGTACCAGTGGGTGATGCAGACGTTTGTCTGGTAGGAGCAGAAGATTAGAAGCATTAAGCAGCCAATCCCAACTAAAAAGAAGGGAGCGATTGGCCTGTGCCAAACTCTCTTATATTAAACTGCTACTAAGTGACATAAAAAGTGAGCCTCCCTGAAGTTCATTTCAAAGCCTCCAGCAATTTGTTCCATTACCAAAACCTCAAACTGGCTACTCCTTCAATCATTTGCATTTTAGACCTCTGTGCACCAGGTTTTCATTAGCCACAGACATTTGGAAACCAGGTACTTGCACGATTTTTGCTCTCCTCATCCTTAAGCCAAACGACAAAGGGCCCACTATAGAAAAAGTTTAGAGGAAAAGCTCAGTGCTACAGCCTCCCTGTGTTTACTTCTCAGAGCTCACCATGAGCAGTCCTCCCAGTGGCTACGTTCACCTAGGACATATTCAGTGCTGTGCAGGTTCCAGACCCAAGGGATTTTCCTTCACATCAGATAAATTCCTCATCCAGCTGGTAACTTCTCTTGTCACAGAGATCAGGAAAGCAAGTTAACAAGCATTCGCCAAATTTCATAAGAAACTCTGACCATCCAATAGGACCTGACTATACTCTGGTTGCACATGCCCTACCCAAACAGATATATCCTAACTGGGGCAGGAAATGGAGTAGATGAACTGTGCCAGCAGTTGAAAGGTTTTCTAGAAACACTGAAAATAAAAAAAATAAAAAAACACAACATTCAACTGCAGACCTCACAGCCTCATCGATATGTTACAGAAATAAAACACTTTGTTTGGAAGGGGTCATTAAGCTTTTAACTATCCACTTAACATTAATGCCACTAGCAATGCTAGTCAAATAAATGTTTGTGCATGATTACACTTCAAATTTAGATGCGAGGCTATTGCATATAACACGATCTGTGTAGACTTGTTGCTGTTCTAATGGATTTAAATTGCCAATAAAGCGGGGCCTAAAACTGAGATGCAAAACGAGGCTTGAAGAACAAACGTTTTCTCCATTATTCCTTTTCAAAATGCTATGAAGATTAAGGGGATTTTGTCTTGCCTGTACAAAACAGGAAATTAAAATTTTCAATTAAATTAAATAAAAATTCTGTTTCAGCACCAAATCACGTGCATGAGAGCTGTCATGTGCAGCTCCTCTCCACTCCTTGCCCTAAGGACAAAGGCTGTGCACGCCCTGTATAGCTTTGTGTGGTGGGGTAGCACATCAACATGCTCTGCTGCATGGAGGAAAGCAAGCTTTTGATCCCAGCTTTGCAAGAAAGTGGGAAAGAGGCTTCCTTACAAACCACTTGTTGTCCTAGAACTGCAAGTATAGCCCTGTGTGCATTTACCCTTCTGAAAACTTCAGGCAAGGGCAATGTGCAAGCAGCTGTGTGAAGGAATAAGCCTATCTCATCTTGGAGAAGAAAGCAAACACAACACGCCCAAGATTGGTGTTTCTTTCCTTCACCACCAAGAAGTCTCCACCCCCTTGGGCCTGATCCTGCCCGTCTTCAAGTATCCTGGTAGCACATTAAGTAGATGCAAAAGCTGTCGATCATCTTTTACAAGCTCCCCGGACATTGCAGGGCTGGGTTTTCCTAACAAAGCCCTTTTGTCTTCTGAAAAGAAGTAAGATCTGCAAACCAACTACTGTCCAGAGATTTCTTCAAATGCAGAAAAGGACAAAATTCTTTACGGAAATACGTTATGAAGTACTTAGCCTCTACAGCATCAACTGCTTTTGAAAAAGCAAGAAAGGAGACAGTGTCCTGCCTGTTATCCTGGCATGCTGCAGAAAGTTGTGTGAAATTAAAAAACAAACACACAAATACTGAAAACTTCCAAACCAGAACCCACTACACCATGCAGGTGTACCATAAATGTTGTATATAAACTTATGCCCATACTTGAATTTGGGCTGTAGCAAAAATCTAATTTATATTCAGCAGAAGGATTGCTGCTAATGCTGCAGAAAACAGTGCAGATTAATTCTCAACGTTAATTGGAGCAGAATATCCCAAAGTTGTGAACTAATAAGACACCTTACATGCAATCATTGCTAATAGCAGATTTTAGACAACATGTAGTTCGAAGCTTAATAATTTTGACACAGACTTTAGCAAGAAACGCTACTGATGGATAAATTAAAAAGGCCTTAAGAAAACAAAGGGTTACATAAGTCCTAGAGAAGGTGAGCCTTGGCACAGTGAATCATGCCTAACCCAAACACAAGCTCCCAGCTTATCAAGGAGGCTCAACCCACTCCAGAAACCAAGCCAGGGCCAAAGAGCAAGTGCCAGGATGGAAAATGTTAATTTCTTTAGTCCATGTGCCCTGTATTAGAGCATGTAATTTCTTGATTATGTACAACTTCTTGGGTTTGGGGGGTGGGATAGGGTTTAAGTCATATCAAATCTATGTAGCGGTACAGACAGTTATAATACACAGATCCTGATCTATAATCCTCTTTTGACTATCTCGTGGGAAATGTATTATTCTGATCCCTATACAGTCAACCCCACCCCCAAGCACAAAAGCAAAACAACCTTCACCCCTCTCCAGAACCCTGAGTGCCTTAAAGGTTTGATACTTGAATTCAGGTTGCCTTTTAGCTCTTCCTTGGTGCATTTTTTCTTGGCCATACTTCTACCAATTAAACATTTCTGAGACACTAAACCAAGCCCCCTGCTTTAGCCGAAACAGACCAATTATAATTTCTCTGCAGAACTCGTTATTAGTTATACAGAGGCCTGAAATGGATACCCAAAACACGGAAAAGTAATGTAAGGAGTGCTGCATAGAACTTCTCCATATGGGCTTTGATTCTTAAAGGACAAACAACATTTTTCTTGCCAGAAGCCCTTTACACCAGGTGGCACAGATGGAGAGCAAACCTGAAAGACTTGCATCTCTGCTTTGGAACGCTGTTTTTCCTGGCTGTTTGGGGACCCAAGTCTTCTTCCAGCTAGAGGTGTACTACCTCATTACTTCAGCGGGCTGTGAAGGTTTACCTGAGGGCAGAATGTGACCTCGTGTTTTCATAACATGGCGCTACAGATACTTATACTCTCTCAGCCCGTACCTGTGCACATAAAGGTGCTGTTAGCTTTAGATAACAGCTGCCCATGCAGCTGCTTGCTGTACAGGTAAATGTTTGCTATTCCTCCCTCTGAAAGAAACTACTACCCCTGTCAAACTAAAGCCTTCCTTTCTCACACCACTTTCAGAAGCCTTTGATGTTTAACTTGATCCATAGCTAAGGCAAGCTCCTGCATTTTAGCATACTGCACTGCATATGATCAGGAAACACAACAAGTGTATGTATGCATTTTAAACATGGAGCAACAAACTTTGTAAATACATTCGTTGCAGTGAAACATGGGGCCTATGAAGTAGCTTTCGAAGCCTCAGGAAGCTTCCTCACTTGCTTTCAGTTTGTACAAGTTGCAGAGAAAAAGTGGTGTTTAGATATAAACCCTAGCTATCACCACATGTTTTCAAAAAGCCCTTAACTTTGTGTACTAGAATTATTTCACTGCCTTAAATTTTGAATTTTAGAAGTTTGCTAATTCCGAGTTTAAACATCAGGACTGAATTCACAATCTCTTGTCCAGGGAAACAGCACCAAAGAGCCCTATGGTTTTCTCCTGCACCTGGTACTCGTCATCCCTGCAAGCAGCATCCCAGCTTTCATTAAGTAACCCAAGGTTCACTGCTTCTCTGGGCTTCACCACAGTGAATGCAGATGAGAAGGGAAGTTGCTGGTAGCCCAATCTGTTTCAGTTCTTCTTTTTTTCTCTAAACCTTCCCTAGGAATTCAAGTTTCATTATACAGCTCATCTGTGTTTCTAAAGCCCACAAAAAGCAGAATGCCTATACTTGTAAAGGCATAGAGCGTCCCTCCATGTCTCTGTGAGAAGACTACCAAATACATTTTCTGTGTAGTTAAACCACTACAGACAGCGAGCCCCATTCCTGTGCCACTAGGAACTCCTTCCAGATAAACAATCATCAGACTTCTAAGCTCCTCCGTCTCTTGGCCTCAAAAAGCGTTCTTAATATACATATAAAACAGCTTCTTACTTCCTGCTAGTGCTGGAAAGCATTCCTCGCATAACATTGAGTTTAACATCAGAGTGATTAATTAGAAATCAGGCAGAGGCTGCATTTTTTAAAGGTATACATACATTTTTGAGATAATTTGCTGCCAGCCTAATTATTGTTGCAAAGTATTCAAAACACCACCAACAAAACTCGTATTTTAAAAGTTCTACTTTTGACTATATTTTTTTGTTGTTGTTAAGTTTCAGGCATATTAATATACATATAATGTGTCAGAGCGTCTTCACTTAAATCTGTTTATTTAATACAGTACTGCAAAATGCATGGAAAATCTTCAATATGCTGAACCCCTCTGCATATTAGTACCAGGCCCAAATTAGAGTTACTGAAAAAAACTTCTTGGGGACCTTTGCTCCACTTCGCTCAGCTGTCCTTATGCTGTGCATAGCACCACAAAGTGCCCCATGTGAAGTTCCCAGTCCAGGATACAGCCATTGTCACTGCCTTTAACTTAGTGAACTTCAAAGTCCTTTTGGCATTTGCTCAAACAAAATGAGGCTGTAGGATACTTATCAAGTGTAAAGGTGCTCCACTGTCCTAACGTACAAGTGGCAATAAAGATGCTTATCAAAGGAGCGTACCTGTGAAGATCAAAATGGAAATTAGAGAGTAAAAATATCAACACGAGAGCTGGAGGTTGTTTCACAGTGAATATATCAACAGCAGAGGTAGAGAAATCACCCAAAAGTGATCTTTTAGCATTCGCGCTTCCCTGGCTCTCTAGGATGGCTGCCTTCCAACACAACACAGCTTGCACACAGCACTTGCAGCTTCTCCACATTGAATTATCTGTATTTTCACAGGCATTTTAACCGTGCCCAGATTTCACCAGGACCTGGGCTCAGCTCTGAACATCCAGCTGCAGCAGAAGAAGCAGGCAGATTTCTGCAGTGCTCCCTCCTAAGTTACCCAACTAATGTCCTTCATGGGAGGGAAAGGATGCAGGCCCCAGTGTTGCCATCCTAAAGCGCGGTCTTAGGTAGACCATCAGGAACACCCCTGGAACACACTGGGGAATACACATTAGCCTCACAGAAGGGACACCAGTAGACAAGCTGCTCCCTTCAGCCCCTCACGTCATTTATCCAACAACCAGCAACAGCTCACTGGTTAACATTAGCAGAGGAGGCTGAAATTCAGGCCACGAAGAACAGGACTCATTCTTATGCATATATGGATTAGCACCTATGCAGACTTTGATTTTCTTTTTTTTCCATATGTTGATTTCATAACACTTTCAAAGAATAAAGATGCTGTCCAGCAATTACTGTGAATGAACAGAGAAAACACACCACTTGTGAAGCATACATGTATTGCTTTTTTTCTGTTTTTGTTTTTTTTTTTTTTCTTTTTCTTTTTTTCAAGAATCAGAAAACCAAATTTGTGCTTTTATTCTATGCAATCTGATAGAAACAACTTTGAGAGGAAAAATGAACAGTCAACAGGAGGGCAGCAATCAATCTTCTTACAAATGCTGGGCTACTGAGCATAACAAATAATTTCTCATAATCACAAATATGCTTTTATATAAGTGCATAGTTTTATTAATACACTGATACTCAGAAACTCTCTTTCTAAGAGTTTATGAGGTTAAGAATACAAAGAAATGTAGTAAATTCATTAGCGTAGAAAGTCTTCCTGTGCTACAGTGGTTTAACAAGGAAACTCCTGAGCAAGATGTCAATCTCACACTACAAGGTTATCAGTGATAAAGTAGAGTCTCACTGAGTCCAGACTAGTTTAGTCTTTCCTAGCCTTTCCTAGGTCTCTTACCTCTTGTACTTGCATTGTGTTTTATTGTACAGGAACATTTATAATGCACCAGTGTATATATCTAGGGTTTAATAGACAGAAAAAATATCATTATACACATACCTTGACACCACTCCTTGCTCTCAAACACAAGTGGTGCACATATGTAACATTAAACTTTGCCCCAAATTCACATCCATAAATCATAATTTCCAGCAGCTTCAGCTTCTGATACTTCCATTTGTCGTAAATTTTTCAATAATCCTCAGAGGCTTGTTTTCAAGACATGCCAAGTACCTGCCCTTAAAGTGTCTCTGCTTGAGCCTCTCAAAATTATTACTCCCTTAAATAATATAATTTTTGTCCCATGTAAAACAAGGCTATAAGGCTTAAACCTATACAAGCTCTGTATACCTACATACAACTCCATTGATTTCAAACAGATACATGTGCATACATGTGAAATAATGCATTTACAAAAGCAGCTAGATTGCAGATATTGCTAACTCTCCATCAGCACTTTTTTCAACTTCAGAAACAACTCATGCTCTCTGACTGCAGTATTCAGCAAGCGTTAAACTCCTACTCTTGTTTTAATTTCATACACCTTAAAAGTCTGTCTAATGTACTTTCTGAAGTGCTACATTAACAGGAGCTCCTTAAGTACTGAGTGGTATAGCAGTTGCTGTTGTAACACCATTTTTTCTTAACTATAAAGCAAGAGTGCCAGAGGCCTGCATAAACTAAGAACAGCATATTTACATATTGTTTCAGGGCTACAGTAAATAATTCACTTTATTTCTTTTATATACGAGTATATATATATGTATACATATACATTTACATACGAGTATATATATATGTATACAGAAATATAATTATTTTCAAGAAATTCTGTTTAGAAGTCTTGGGTCCAACACATCCAGCGTGTGAGTGAAATGCCACTCAATTCAACTGAGATCCTTCCAGCAAATTTTGATCCCCCTTTTAGCTGCAGTATTAGAACCACCACGTTGGCTGGCTGAAGCCACATCACCATATACAAACCTAAAGAATTCACTTGTCTCAGTCCCATCCAAAAATATATCTAGAAACAGTCTTTTAGGAAAAGAAAGGGAATGGCAATTAACAGAATGTGTACTTACTAGGCTTACTTTTAAGCACCGCCAGTAAAAAGACTCATTTAAAGTTGTAACATGGACACTGCAATACCTTGTGATGTGATTATAATTTATAATCTTACTTCTATTTCAGGAGAATTACTTTTTGACAAAAACTTCATATAACATAGTGTGGTATTCTATATCAGCTTCACCTTTAAACTAGATGAGAAGAGTTTTCTTAGGCAAATAAAGTAATAAAAAACTTGATCCTTCAGTCCTGGCTGGCAAAATATCCAGAGACTTCAAAGGAATATTATGCCTAAGGTTTGCTGGATCAAGCATCAGTAGAAGATGCATGTCCCTGCTGCAGCATTATTGTAATTGAGAAGCAAGAGTTCCAGATTTTCTTCTTTCTCCTCCAGCTCTCCATAATTTTACCTTTTCCACAAACTCCCCTGCATGTAGCTGCGGTACTTTTCTTCAAAGTTGCATAATCTTGCATGGGAGAGCCAGATTCTCTTTGGGGCTGTCCTTGAATTCCATGTTACCAGCCGCTGCCAAATACATTAGGAAGGTGGGAATGGAGTGAGAAGTTTTATCACTGGTAGTGTACCAGTCAACGTCATTATTTTAGGAACTGTAATTTTTCTGAGGTAAAGACTTCATGAAGCAGCATGGTTGCCGACTGGACAATATATTCCCTCAGAATACATTCCTACCTACTGCCATCCTCCTACAGAAAATTAAGCAAATACACACAGACAAGTGATAACATAAAGAGGACAGACCCTGGGTAGGCACATTTCAGTGGTAGGCACATTTCTGTTCAACTCTTCTCTAGAATGCAAAAATCAAATTCTACCCACAGGCAGGTAAGGCAGCTGCTCCTATGCTGCTGGCCTGGAAAGCTCATGTTCAGCTCTTCATTGTGCTCTGCATTAGCAATGCCACTGTATTAGATATGCCACTAGATCACCAACACCAGGGCATTTCACTGCTTGGCTAAACTAATCACATACAGAGCATTTTCGTGTTCTCATCATTGTATTATGAGTGTAGTCCAACAGCTACATTGCTTAATGCACTGTTAAATACCCCGTGCTATTTGTTCTCTCACAAGTGAACTTCCTGCTCTTCTTGCTTTGAATTTTAGTCCATTTTGTATCAGGCTGAGGCTGATAACAACCAATCATGTGGAAGGGATGAATGGGAAAAAAAGGGAAGGTTATGAAATTAGTAGCTGTGAAAAAATAAATAAATGGAAAGGGACCATATGTTGACATAGCATGCAAGTTGTAGACAAAATTTAAATGTTTCAGCATTATTATTATTTTTTTTTAAGTGAATGGCTTATTAAAGGCTTAGAAAGTAATTATTCCTTTTCAATTTTCATGCTCTAGTAAGCATCATGCTAAAAATATACAGAGAAAACTAACAACAAAAGAGAACTACAATAAAACTATTTTTTAATTATCCTTTCTATTTCAGACACAGGCAACGGCATTTTCTGTTTCTGCTGATCTAAAGGGCTTGGCAGAGGAAATTCATGGGACTTCAGCTTCAGATGAAAAATTACCTTAGCCCCACCCAGGTGAAAAAGTTCTGTGCATTTACAGCAACTGTGGATATGATCCATTAATTTTAAGCTGACAGGATTTTTTTTATTATTATTCTTTGAATTATTATACCTTCAGAGTGAAAGTCTTATTTTATATAATTATGAAAACATAATTGATAGTAGCAATTTATTCAGGGGCTGAAGAAGTTCATTGGCAATCTAACAATGGATGGAATTATTGCTGACAATTTTACAAAAGCTTTTATCAAAGTTTATGGGCCATTAAGTCCAACAGTGCGATTACCACTACGATATCATCACTCTCAATAGTACAGCATTGGCCCAGAACAATCCATTTTCTAATCCTGTCTATTATAACTAGTCTGTTTACTCAGAAGTGTTATGTTTGCTATTTCTGAAATGATCCAAGCCTTTGAAACAGTATTTGAGTTTAGCTTACAGGCAGGACCCATTCAGCGTCACTTTAAAGCAGGAAAAAATAGCCTGAGTCCCTTTCAAGTGCCAATGATTAATTCAGATTTTCCCTTCATGGGATATGTAGTGAATGAAAAAAAAAAAGTACAGACAAGAGCTGAGCATACAAGCACACATATTCATGATATAAGGAGGCAGCTGTGGGAAATAGGTAACACACTAAGAGGTAATATTCCTCTGCAGAACCCCCACAGAATTTAGCTTTTGATGTTAGCTAGGCATTGGCACTTTTGATGCCCTGTGCTACTATGAATTAATGTGGTTCATAGTAACTAATGACCAGACACAAAAGAAACAGAGAAGGTGTTAATTAGCTATTTTTAGTCTTAATTCACTGAATATGATGTGCTCATTGGTGCAAAACAGATTGCTGCTCCTCAAATCAAAAAGACCCTCATTTGGAAAAAGGTTCTGTTCTTTCTTTTCCATGCTTGACAAATCTTGTAAGTGTCAGGGAGAATTATCCATGTATACTGATGAGAGCTCCTTACATATTGATTAACTAAAACTTCAGAAAAGATGCTGCTGTATTAGTTAATCTGCCACAGGCAACTGTGATAAAATGATGCTGCCTATGGTATCTGCCTCATTAAGGTGGGAGACAGAAAATAAGAGCAGCCTTGAAACAATAAAAAAATCATTAACATGAACCTTGCAGAGCTTAGTAGGAAGGAAACAGACTGACAATACCTTTGCTCAACACTTAATTACATTTGAAGACCAGAAGGAATTGAGAGAGCGTATCAGTGACAATCCTTTCCAAACCCAAGCAAAAGGAAAAATATCAAACTGATCTAGTAATTGGACACATATATTAGCACAGCTGTTTTAAGAAATTATGAAGGATCACCGAAGAAGCTGAAGTTTGGATTTCAACCTCCTACTACAAGTATCCTCACTGCAAGCTGTCAAATTAGGAACTACCAATGGCAGAACATTTGCTTCTACAACCAAACTAAAACTGCTGCAGCTCAACTGCTTATCCTCCATTCCAGGTAGGTAGAACAGAGACTGGAAGCAAAGCACATGGCATAAACTGCATGCTTCTCTTTCTAGGTCTGTGGTGAAGGACTTGCCCCTGCTCCTACTCCCAAAGACCGAACTTCTGCCATGAGTTTCAGGGAAGCAGTAGGAGCACCAGTATATACCTGGGCAAAACAGCCATGACAAACACCAAGCTGATGCAGTCTTGCACCTCCCTCAGCCTGCTGCACAAAGACACAGTCTCTGTTCTAATGTTTGCTTTCCACAGCTCTGCAAGTGAAACTTCAAATAAAAGCCTGTGTTCTGTCCTCAGTAAGTACAAGCAAATAAAGACCAGCTAGGGATGTTTTCATTAGAAAGCCAAACACTAACTGTTCCACTTGTGTGGGTGATCAATGCGCTGTCAGCTGCTGCACCTCAATAGGGACTGTCTCACTGGGAGCTATCAGATACCAGTCAAATATTGAACCTGAAGAGGGAAGTATGTTCTTTCTGGACCTAAGTCTTCTTCTGTTCACATTATCTCAGGTCTCCAGCAGTGGATGGGGAGATGGGGCTGTTAATAGATTTTGTGAGAGCTTGTTTTCAGGGGAGTGACCTTTCTGCCTTATGTTGGCTCTGAGAAGAATGTTCTACTTCCACCACTTCTCAACAGCATGCTGCCCTTCAGCAAATGCCAAGGGCCCAGCACCATTCATATCACTCTACTTCAAAACCCATGTTCATCTGGAGACCCAGCAACTTAAATTATGGTCCAGCTGCGGTGATTTTTACCTAGCTAGGCAGCTGAGCTCCACCACAACTGCTCTCTCACTCCCCCTCCTCAAAGAGAAAAGGGGAGAAAATACGATGGAAAGAGCTCAAGGGCTGAGATAAGAACAGGGATATCACTCAATTATTGTCACAGGCAAAACAGACTCAGCATACAGAGATTCATATAATTTATTGCTCTTTATAACAGACTAGAGCAGTAAGAACTAAAAGCAAGTTACAAACACCTTTCCCCCCATCCACCTTCTTCTATATCCTCCCCCAAGGGGTGCAGGGGAATGGGGACTGGGGGCAGTGGTCAGTCCTTAACATTTCATCTCTGCCGCTCCTACCATGGGGTCCATCCATCCATAAGGAGCAAACTGCCCCAGCACGGGTCCCCCACAGGTAGCATCTCTCCCCAGTCCCCCTGCTCCTGCGTGGGCTCCTTTCCATGGGCTGCAGCTCCGGCCTGGGGCCTGCTCCTCCGGGGGCTCTCCGTGGGCCACAGCCTCCTCCAGGCCACATCCACCTGCTCCACCGGGGGCTCCTCCATGGGCTGCAGCGTGGAGATCTGCTCCACTATGGGATCTGGCCAGCAGTGGGTCCATTGTGGGGCCATTTGGAGCTGGCTCTGGTCTGACACCAGACAGCTGCTGGACTCTTCTCAGAGGCCACCCTTACATTCCCCCTGCTACCAAACCCTTGCCACTTATGCCCAATACATGCCCACTTATACCAACTCTGACAAAGCAGCTACAAGGGTTGGGATTATGCTGAGTAAAATTTCAGTTTCCCCCAAAATTGGTTTGTTTTGTGCAAAGACTGCAGCAAATTTCAAATGACTGAGAAGAACCTGCCTAAGAATTCCCTGGTATGACTGAAAACTGGAGATGCGCTTGGCTAGAGGAATCCTTTTCCCTGTTATGTGTCTGCTTGGGGAAAACGTAAGTGTTGAAGATGCAGTGCAATGCCACCTGTACAAAACAAATGGATATCTCATTTTAATGTAAGCTTTGGTTAAGTGGCTTGTGTTGAAATGCCACCTAGCATTCCAAATGTAACCCAACTTAATCGTATCTATTGAAAGCCACATAATAAATAACAAGAAATACGCAGCATGCCATCCTAATTGCAGAGGTTGTCTCATTTACTAGTAGTCATTTATTTATTCAAATGACTTGAACTATGTGATTCAATCTGAATCATGGGAACTAGTTACTGATTTGTGCAAACAGCCTCTTGCTTCTTTGCTAAAGGCATTGTTGAAATAACTGACCCAACTGCTAAAACAAGCTTCCTCCTTGAACCCTGCCTCCTTCCTTAGTCTTACCTCCCAAGTGAGCTTCAGAAAACCCAATTGTTCTACAAATGCATTTTGAACTTTAAGAATATCAATAACTAACTAACTCAAAACTGAATTAATTACATACAATGGTATTTCCAAGATCAGGGAATTCCTAAGCAATAGAGAATCATAACATGCAGCCATAGTAAACAATACTTTTTCAGAGCTGTATTTTTATTATCTTAGATTCAAATCTAATTCATCTTTCAGAAGTGCACATATGTTTCTCTGATCTTAGGGGAAGGAGGGGAGTTTGAATACAGATCCCTAGTGAGAAGCTGCTTTTTTTTTTTTCCAGTTAGGCGTCAGAAATATGAACACTGCCATTAAAACCGAGCTGCAGCTACATAAAAACAGTGATTTCAGAAACAATTCAGACTTCACAAGAAGTTATCTACTTGAAGCCCATTTTGACTTGCAGCTACCACCTCATGCTGCTATTTCAGTAGCTACTGGGACTTTCCCATGCCGTTGGAGCAAGGGGCCAGGCACAGGCAGAAAACAAGTGCACTTTGGCAACCAGAAGCCAAGCCAGATGCATGCCACCACAAATCACCACATCCCAGGCCAGCCACTGTGTGCGCTATGGCCAGCATCCCTCCAGGGACAAGGAGCTGTTGGGGAAAGAGGCTCAGAGTAGCTTTCAGGACGGAAAGGATGCTCTGCACCACACATCATTTCAAAGGTTGTGAATCAACCCCCAGGTAGGAAGCTGGTTACCTTAAACTACAGGCAGTGTTCATCATCAGCTAGGGCACAGGGTAAGAGGCCAAAATCCCAACAGGCAATTTTGCCAGTGGCCAGATGTGTTGCCTCAGGCAACCATTCAAAGTCTCCATGGCTTTGATCCTACAGTTCCTAATAGGTAAAATAATACTTTCCCTACCTAGGAGAAGTGCTGTGTAAGCTTGTGGTACCCCAATGCCAAAAGTGTTCAACTTCCAGCATTCCCCTGATTATCTTCATATTTACACCTGCATTTGGTGATGGGAAATCAGGGATTATGCCACTGTTTTAACTACAGAATGTACACAAACCCAGTTCCCACAAACTGATATTTTTCTTCTTGTATAATCCAGAGCTAAAGCACTACTATCCTGTCATCAAAACAGCTGTTTTATATCTTCTTCTCCTTCCTTTATTCCACATTTCCCTGGAAAACATCTTGCCTAGCATCACCCTGCTCTGCCAGGGGAGCTGTCTACTCCAGCAGGCTGGACTGAGATATTCTGGCAAAACTGCTATTGCTGGTACCATCTTAAATCTTATTTTTGAGGGATTTGGGATGGACAGGGCTGGCAAAGCTGCAGCTTCTGCAGGTGACAGGGAGATGGAGGGCATGTCTGGGAGGTGAGGTGGGTAACACCCGCCCTTTCCACAGCACCTTTGCAAAATAAAGGAACCACAGAGCGGTAACCACTACACGCAGAAGGCTTTTAACCCACACAGCATTACTGCCGGCCCTTGGGGCACTGCTAATGTTCGGCAGCTTTCACTCCGCCTGCCCAAAGGCCTGTCCTACTGCTGGGACACCAATAAACCCTGCTGTGCCAGCCTCCGGATGGAGGGTGACATGGTTCAGTACAGGCACCACACACAGGCATGCCAGCACAGGTAACCAAGCTTTTTATTATTACTTGATGAAAATGCAAAAGCTATCACAAATATTTCAGACTATATTTATCCCTCTTCTTAACCTTCACACAGTTTGGAGCAAGGCTTTTTTTTTTTTTTTTTCTGTACACAAACAACAGTTTATTCCAACCCCCAAACCTCAGTTTTTCAGGGAGGAAGAATAGAATTGAAGTTGGTTCATTAATTTGAGCCAAAAATGCAGCAAACACACCTTGCTCCAAAAACTGAGTGGGAGGGAGTTTTAAGAAAATTAAGTGGTGCTCTGGTATTTTCAAAATAAACCTGCAAATTTTCATTTCAAATAGCATTTGATTTTCCTTTTTTAACCAACTTAAAAAGAAAAGAAATAGTCTCAGGTCTTCCAGATTATCCTAAAATATTTTTTGGTGTGTTCAATGTTCTTTTTTTTTTTCTTCACTTCAATAGAACCACCCTAATATATTTGTTTCAGTTTGACTGGAAGTTATTCTTATTTTCCTCCCTCAGCCACTGAAACAAACAAAAACCACCCATGATTTGATGCACTCTCATAGCGAGACATGCATGTGAACACGTAGATGTTTACTTTCATGTACACAGATGTGCCGGGCTGGAGAAGGCACACTAGCAGGAGGAGGAACCTTGCATCTGCCTTGCATGGATCTGTCAGCAGGCAAAACCTACTTTGCATTAAAACTTCAAAACGAAAGCTCACACACCATTACAGTCTACATAAATATCACTTGTTCTCTCAACACGGTAGTGAGTGTACAGCTTAGCCAAATGGTCAACTCATGTCTCCTTGTATTTTCAGTGGTCATCAGAAGTTTGTGTTTGAACAGGAAAACTAATAAGGATTTTCTCATGCTTCTTCCCTGTGAGCAACCCTTAATAACGTTATTAAGGCCAGAGAGCACAAGACTCACACCTACATGTACATGTTCTCTATACGATGAACCACTAGGGCACTTCATAGCCCTTTCAATACATAACAACTTCACTTCAGCAGGAATAGACATTTGTTTTGATACAACTTCTCTGTAAGTGGAACATATATTTTTTCCACATTTCCTTTAGGAATGACCTCTGCTGCCCATATTCATGCCAAATGCTCTGCAACTATTTCTGAAGAAAAAAAGTACATTATTACTCAATGCTATTAGGTCAGCATAATTCAGCTCTAAATAAAAAGCATTACAGTTCAGTTTGGTGTAGTTGGAAGCCAGGAAGTAACACATCAAGAACCAGAATAGGCAGGAACAATACTAGATCTCATCCTACACCTACTAATGACATATTCCTGGAAGCCAAGTTGCACAGGAGAAAGCCAAATTGTTACACATGTAGTGGAGGCACCAGGTATTGTACCAAGCTGAACATCATCAGTCTGCATCCCCAGGAAACATCGAGTGGTGGATTCCCATCCCAGGTACCATTAACACCTGGCAAAGCAAAGTTGACCTGAATTCTTTCTACCCCCACCTTCACAGAGCTGATAAATCCATGCTGCTGGCTCCCTGTGCCTTCATGTGCTTCACCAGCTCTCCGGAGCTGGCAGGTACAAATGAGGAGCAGCAGCGTGTAGATTTCTAATGAATCAGCCTGATCCAGCTTCCATCCCATCCTTGTCACCTGAACCCAGGGGTGCCAGGCATCGATTGCATCAGCCTCATTGGAAGGGCACATCCCAGAGGCAAGAGCCTCTCTGCTAATCCCTCGTCATGCCCGAGCCTTTGACGTCATGCAGCCTGGGCGAAGCAGCAGCTCCTGCTCAGTCATCGCCTGCGTAAGACCCAGAGAAGCAAATTCTGCACTCGCTTTTCAAACTGCACTTACAGCCAGGCATGTTGCTCAAGCTGACCCTGGGGTGAGAGCGAGACAGGTAACTAGACTCATCCCGGTAATAATTACTGCTTGAGCATTCATCAAAGGCTACACACCTTCCACAGCTACTGCATGGCAAATCCAGGGGGCATAAAGCTGGAACATGCCTTCCACTGAGGAGCAAATAGAAGTCCTGCTCCCTTCCTAATCACCTGCTGTTAAAACTAGCAAAATCCTAGCTAGATTGAGTGCACTCTGTAACAGCTGAGCCCCGACTGACACAACCACATTTTCAATAGTAGGGGCTCAAGGAGAGCAGCACAGCAGAATGGTATTTTGAGAAATAAAGAATTTCTAATGCAATTCACACATTTCCAAAATAACAATTGTGGTAGCTAGCTAGTCACTTTTAGAGAATAAGACACACCCCCTCTTTTGACTGGTCTAAATCGGGTTTGTGAGCTGAGTCACCCCAGCAAGCACTCCTCATGTAGACTGGCCAGAGGATGCTTTTGTGGGTACAGCTAGTTCTGGCTCCCTAGAGCAAAGTCCTACAAGTCAAAGTACTTCTGACAGTACAACCACTCTTGCATTGCACAAGCACTTTGGCAATACAGACCAGAGTGTAACATGAGATTTGACACGAGCTCTCGTACCTGTAAACGCTAATGTGTAGACCATGACATGCTGACTACTGAATTTTGAATGCGAGTTTTTTCTTTGATGCAATGCTCACATCCACAGGGTGACTGTACCCTCTGATACACACATACTACTGAAACTTGGACTAATCCAGGAGTTTGGTTTTGCACTGAAACTATTGATATTGCTGCATTTGATGAAGGTACAGTCATCCTCCCTGAAATGAAGTAAACCTTTCAGTAGGCTGGTTTCTGAAGAGCTATCAAGCTAACACAGTTTGTGCTAGAGGAAGATAAGGACGCCTTTTGAAGAAACTGGTTTGGCTAGTCAGCTATCTTGCTGCTAAAGCTCACATATCCCAGTGATTTCAGTGATAGATGGATACCCAAATGCAAAAGTCAGCCCCAGGAGCATAATGGCATTGTGTGACACTCCCTGAAAGTCTCTCTCTATAAATTAACAAATGAATTACAATGGACTACTCTGATTGTAGTCTCCAGGGCATCGATCTTGATTTCTCATTTATCTGCAAATCTCTTCATATACTCTTGATGCAAGAAATAATACGTTTGTATGTTCTACTATCATTTCTGTGGGTAGCTTGTTCACGTTACACACATGCACACACTCTGTTGAGACATCAGCAGATGTTTTGCAGCATTTTGCAGATAGCCACTGTATTTGTAAGTTGTCTGAATTAAGAGGATGACTGCTGTCACTTTATCTTCCTTTTCTTGCTTATCTGAAGTTGCCCTTTACAATAGGATTTGGGTTTTGCCCTTAATCATTCACACATCGAAGCACTGGAGTAAGAGCAGGTCTATACTCGACTTCTCTTAATTGTATTATTTCACCAAATTGGACTGTTTCAGCACCTAAGTTTCCATACCTCTAACTGCATACACGTCTGCAGTTTCACAAATATAGTTTCCAAAAGAAAACAACAACAACAAAAAGTTCAGTCATTTACGGAGGAGAGGAAAAAAGAAAAGAAAAAAAGCGCACAGTGCACAGACGGGACCTTAGGTAACAAACAAAAAAATAACAGCTCCCCCTGCCTCTTTCTCCTGTTTCCATACAGAAAACTCCTCTTGCATCAGTGATAATACAAACAAATGCAGGTACAAGAGAGGAGGTCATCTGAAAAGGCAGAGCTGCCTGCATGTAACTGGAGCAAGCGCTTACAAGCGTTCCAGTTCTTGTGGGTCGTGTATCTGTCACAAGTATGGAATAACATGCAGTACAGAAACTACAAAATCCAAAATGCAGCATCACATAGTATCAGTACACATGCAGCCCACTGCACAGAATATTACATGACTCTCTTTCATTTCACATAGAAATGAATACTTCGGCATCCTTAAGGAGGTTAATTTCCCTTTGTTTTCCAGAAAGCAATATACAAGATGGGTACACAAGGGCATCACAGAGAACTTTTGCAGCCACAGAAGTGCTCAGTGGGTTTGCATGTCCACTCCCAGCTCCCATCCCACGATGGCTGCAACTACAGATCAAAACTAATGATAGAAAACCAATAAAGCAATGAAAAGCAGTTTGCTTAACTGTAGTGCAGTCCCTGAGCATTGACAAACAAAATGGACATTGGTCCAATGCATCCTGCAGGAAGCAACATGCCTGCTGTCACAGGTATTTATCTTCAGTACCACCTAACAGGCCATCCAGCAAACATCAGTGGAAATCCAGATTAGTTCCACCATCATTAATCTGGGTCAACATTAGAGCAGGTAGAGATAGAGGTAGATATTGATCCCTTTGAGTGTACTTCTGTTTCCAACAATGCTGTTTGGTTTTGGAATAAGCACGATTTTTTTGTTGTTGTTTATTTTTCATCTTCACATCTACAGTCTTACAACTAAATAAGTTTTCTCTAATCCATATTCAAAGAAATCTTTCTAAAATGTTGGGAAAACACACAACTGTATTTAAATCTCCATTAAACCACTATGTTGATTAGATTTTATAGGTTGATTCAGACCTTCTTTTAACAAGAACATTTGCCTGGGTACTTTTATTTATTTATTTATTGAGGCATCAGCTCTTTTGGGGAATAGAACAAAGCAGGTTGAAGTTTTTAAAAGTGTAAATTCACATGCCATTTGAACCTCTAGAGGCAACAGAAGTTTTTAATAAAACACAAGGGTTGCACATATTTATTACAGCACATTTGCTTTCAGAATTATTCTGAATTCAGATGCCCAGGAGTCTATAATGTGACCAGACCTCAGCGGGTTTTGATGGTCTACTGCCTGTTGGACTCATTGCTTCAAGCCAATATCTCATGATTCTCAAATGCTGCTTCATTTTGTATCCATGACTTATTTTCTTACTCATCCTCAGGTGTGGAAAAAAACAAATAAATACCAAATAACTGATTCAACTGCTCTGCCTTCCCCACTGCCACCAAGTCTCCAGCTTTCCTCACAGAAACAGTTACTCACTAAGAACATATCGTGAATAATCTCAGTTGGGTTTATCATGTAGCTGTTGATAATTTAATAATCCTCAAATAAACAGCACCCTCATAATTTCATGAGACATAGAATTAAACACTATAAACAAGGTAAGAACGTTTTTCTCCTCACACTTTACGTATTTCAGGGTATATGCACCTGAGATTGCACTTCAAAAGCTTTAACACAGCATAGGAGGTAGAGTCAGCTTGCTTCCCATCATTTTCAAAGGGTGAAGAGAAAAAAAAAAAAAAAAGAAAAGAAAAACTGTCCATGTTACATCAACAACAGGTATGAACTTGATTTCTGGAGCAAGAGAGTCTCTTCGCTTTTTTAAGGTTGTGCAACTCGTTCTTTCGAACGGGGTGTTTCTCCCTTTCAGGATGGTTTTACTGTCCACAGTCACGAAAGACTAGCTAGGTCGTTTTAAGCCATGCATAGCTCTTCTAATCACTATTAATTCTCTTTTCCCACTTTTTCTTTAGAAAGAATGGAAAACAACAACAAAAACCAAATCTGCATTTTTTGCTTGCTGGCAGATTTCCAAGATAAATAGGACTGTGCTCTGCCTGGAACAGCAGTCAGGCCTGCTCTCGAAATTCACAAAAGAACACCACACACGGAGAAAAAGCGATGGATCTGACCGGCCAGAACCCTTTTCTCACCCTCAAAACCAGTTTCTCAAATATCAAACCCGGCCCCGGCCCCCAGCGCCCTGCCCCGGCCGCTCCGCGCAGTTCCCACGCACCCGCAGAGGGGTGACAGCCGAGTCGGGGCGGCTTCCCCACGGGGTGAAGGACGGGGATAAACCGCTCTTAGGTTTACCAGCGGGAGAAACTGAACCCACGTGAAGTTTTCCCTCTTTCCGCACATCCCCTCCCCAGGTGCGTGCGGGGATATTTCCATGCGCACGTCCCCTTTCCAGGTGCGCGCATCCCCGTTTCTGGGCGCACATCCCCTTCCCAGCGTGCGTGGATATTTCTCGTTTTCAAGTGGGACAAGCGGAGGTGTGGGGGCAGAGCGACAAGCAGAGGGTGCCGGAGCGGGGTTTGGTCGGCTTTTCTCCGCCGCGCTCCACAGGGAGCGGTGCGGGACGGGGCCGGCGGCAGCCCCGGGGCTGAGCCGGGCAGGGAAAGCGCTGCGGGAGCCACCGGGCGACGAGGGGAAGAGAGAGGAGCTGAACGGAGGGGGAGTGAGGAGGGGGAAGAGGAAAAAAAAAAAAACAACACCACGAAAGGAGAGAAGCACAAGCGATGAGATGTGCCAAGGTTTATTCCCTTTTATTTCCTCCACCCCCACAAAAGAAAATAAACCTAGAATCAGGAAGTCGGAGCTGCGGGAGCGCTACTAGAGGTTTGTTTTCCCCTTTTCTCCCTTCTCTTTTTTTTTTTTTTCTCCTAAGGAAAGAAGCTGGGACTTTCCCTTCGCCGCTCCCCGCGGGAGGCCGCGGCGCGCCGCCGCCCGCAGCCCGACTCCCACGGGGTGCCTCCGGCGGGACCCCTTTCCCCCTCTTTTTTCCCTAATTTTTCCCCCCTTTACCTTTTTTCTCCTCCACGGCGAAGCAGAGGGCGACGCACTCCAGAAGCAGCAGCAGCACCAGGACAGCGGCCCCGGGGGGGCTGCGACCGCCCATCCTGCGGGACGCCCCCTCTTGCAGTAGGGTCGGGGGGCTCGGAGCTTTGCTTGGAGATGCTCTCCTGCACACCAAAGCGTTCAGCCCCTCTGGGCGGCGATGCTCCGCACGGCTGGGCTCTGCATGCTGCTGGGCGGCCGTCGAGGGCTGCGCGCACACGTGCGTGCCCCGCAGCGGGGGGGTAGGTGCTGCTTTCTTCCTCCTCCCTCTCTTCCTCCTCCTCCCTCTCCTCCTCCTGCTGCCGGGGGTTGCGGGGGCTTGCGGGGAGGCTGGGGCCGGCTGCGGGACGGGGAGCGCCCGGCTTCGCTCTCAGCCCGGTCGAGGAGCGCAGGGGCTCCCTCTGGGGACGCCGAGGAGGAGGAGGATGGGGCGGGAGCAAGGAGGAAGGGGAGGAGGAACCCCGCCCAGGTGGGGAAAAGGCGACCTCCCCACCTGGCCCGGGATGGAGGGGGAGAGAATATTTGGGGGGGGCGGGGGGCAGGTCCCCTGTCTTCCTCCCCTCTCGGGCTATGGGGTGGGTGTGTAGAGGCTGTATCCAGCTGCCTGGAGGCTTCAGCCCGTGCGTTTGTACCGCTGCTTGCCAAAAAGCTGCGTGGCCCTTGCACAGCCTCCGGTCCTCACCGTGTCCCCCCCGGGGGGAGCAGCGCGGAGTTTGGGCAGCAGCACCCCCTCCTGCTCCGGCCCGGCCCCAAAAGGAATCGGGATGCAGAGCGATGCCCTCCTTTCTGTTTACCCGAAACCAGAGCAAACTCGGCTCCGTGCAAGCAGCCCTGTTCTCGGGGTGCTCAGCTGCCCCCCAGGGCAAGGCCAGGTGTGTGCGTGCAAAAAAAACCAAAAAAAAACCAAAACAAAACATAAAAACACTCTGCACTGCTCCTATCTATGCCTCTTTTAGTACCAGGATAGCAGGGGCCCTATATGTGCGTGCTGCTCCTATTTTCTTGCACTGGCGGTGAGAAGTCGCTCCGTGTAGTAAGTTGCTTAATGAACGCACAATAATACAAGTGTTCTTGAGATGCTCCAGGGAAATCCACAGGCATTAAGCAAAGGAGCACATGCACAGCGATCCTCCCCCCGCAGCATCTTCACCCCGAGAGGCAAAACCAAGCTGTTCAGTATTCAGTGGGATATGCTTGTGGTACCAATATTTTTATATTTTTTTATTTTTTTTTTTCTCCCAAACAGGCTGCTCCTCCGTAAAGTGGAATAGGACGTGAAGTGCCACTTGTCTGGGCTGGGATCTCACTGTAAATGGTCTGCCACCTCCTGATTCAACATTCAAACTTGCCACATGCTGCTGGTAATTTCTTTCCTCCTGTGAGGAAAGAAATTCAGTTGCACAGCCAATAGGATATGAACTGTTATGATTAATTGGGAACTCCAGAACTGAAGTCCATAATGACATACGGTTTGGGAGATTACGTGCTAAATGCCTGTGTCTATCACAGTATGCTGGAACACAATGGATTGCAAAACTGCCACTGAGTGTATCCTGACTTGCCTCTGTGATGCATGTCTTCTGAGAGACGTGTTACTTTTCTCTTTCCAGTCAACTTCCTCTGGACAGTCTTTTTTTGCTGATTGTTTAACGAGTTACTGTGCTAATTAGGCTAAGAAAAACGTCACCCCATTTACTTATACTAACACAAAAGAGATGCACGAACACATGCCTTTAACCACGTATTATGTCTGTAATCATTTATTAAGATGAACTGGGTTACAAGATAGCTTTTGAGTGATGTAGCTGGCATTCTGTTTTGGTTATATTTTGTAAATAATGCAAAAGAATACTTTGAGGTAAATTCAGACATCCATACAACTCTACTTATAGGATTGGTTCTGTGGCTGTAGCAGAGGTCAGAAACTGATTTTACAATGCGACATTCATTTCATTCAATTCACTTCAAAGACCCTCATGCTGCAACCTCATCAACTTTATGTATATATGATTCATTTTCATTTATTCAGACAAACTGAAGAATTTTTAAAAATGAGACATCCAGGAAAAAAATAAATCAAATTCTAGGGATGGAATATTTGCAAAGTAACCTTGACTCACAATAAAGATCTCAGCTTGCATTATATGAAAGGAAGTGCAATTAAGACATTGAAGAAAAGAACCTCAAATCAATTTTATAGATAAATATCAAACAAAAACTTATGCCTCTAGATACACATGTTGATCATCATGATACCAACATGGAAAAGAATGGAGCTTTTAAAATCTAATTCAGTGTGACAGTTGAAAAACAAACTAAACATGGGAAAAAGGAAACATTTTTTGCGTGTGAATTCAAAGAATAAGCTTGACAAAGTCCTGTCCTAACATGCTGCAAAACAAATACTTGTATTACAGAATTTTTCATGCAATTGTTATTCTATGTGCTGTACTGAGCAGGAACATTTCATACTTAATTCACCACCTATCACGTCCTGTCCTTAAATGAATCCCCATAAAACCAAGCATTTGATCCTAACTTACCTCCTCCTTCATTCCTGACAAGGTGAGCAAGGGAAGACGAGGCAAATTCCCATTTAAATTTTCTTTCCCACACTGCAAATATTCACTACAGGAAAGTCTCACCTGATGCTGGTAGTGCAGCACTGCTAAAGCAAATTACCATGAATTCTGTCTTCCCACCTTTTTGAGCATAAATGCATTGTTTTCATGACATCTGTACTCTACTTGCCAAGGTCGCAAGATACTTAGAGACTCTAAGACTGAGGCTTTAGACATTTATGATCACAAGCAGGTCTTTCAGGCTTTTTTTTACACAACAGAACAGTTTCTGAAAGTTTGAATTCAAATATGGCATTTTTCCTAAATAGATGGTCACATACCCAGCAACTGGATTTGGTATAACTCCTTTAAAGATAATGTAACTGAGTGAATTTCATCATGGACATACAATATTCCTTCACATTGCAAAACTTCTGTTACCAACTGCTTATGTACATAGATGAAAGGCCATAGGACACAGGTCAGGATTTTGACCACTAGCTTTTAAATTAATAGTTCATAGCGAGAATATCATACTAAATATAACATCTTGCTTCAGCTATCTTCTGTTTTACTTATTTTATAGTACATACTTATCCTGTGTCTTCTGTATGTTTAGTATAAACACATGTAAGCTGGTTTCCATTATCCAATGAGAACCGGGTCAGCATTTGTCTCTCTCCAAAAAATTCATTAGCAAGAGTTCCTCAATGGCAACACAGAAGGAGAAGGGCTCTTTGTCAGGGGGTGTAATGATAGGACAAGGCTAATGGCTTTAACAGAGAAAAGAGAAAGTGGGAAGGGAAGGGAAGGGAAGGGAAGGGAAGGGAAGGGAAGGGAAGGGAAGGGAAGGGAAGGGAAGGGAAGGGAAGGGAAGGGAAGGGAAGGGAAGGGAAGGGAAGGGAAGGGAAGGGAAGGGAAGGGAAGGGAAGGGAAGGGAAGGGAAGGGAAGGGAAGGGAAGGGGATTGATATTAGATGTTAGGAAGAAATTCTTTCCTATGACTGTGATGTGGCACTGGAACATGTTGCCCAGAGAAGTTATGTATGCTCCGTTCCTGAAAATGTTTGGATGGGGCTTTGATCAACCTGGCCTAGTTAGTGGCATCCCTGTTCATAGCAGAGTGGTTGGAAATAGATAATCTTTAAGATCCCTTCCAATCCCAACCATTTTCTATGTCGCAGAAGTGATTTTAAAGGCCAGGCTTTTTAATGGAAGAGAAGAAACGAAGTAGAGCTGAATTAGCAGGGTTTTACAGTCTGGCTTGCTTAGATCTCAGTATGTGGTGTTTGAGATTGTGGACATTGTAGTTTGCATGATAGTTTGTATTCTATGACTACCTGCTGAGGTTTTAAAGCAAGAACTGAGGTAATAATTCTTTGAGCTTAATGGCACTTTACATGTTCAAAACATTGCACAAACATTAACTAATTTATCTTTGCAAATCTCCTGTAAAGCAGGTTAGTAGCTATCATTTCCATTTTATGGATGCAAAGTAATTTGCCTTGGGCAAAGTGTTAGTGGCAGAACTGGGGTTATCACTCAAGAGCTGTTTATTCTAAACATTGTATTTAAAACTTGTCAGATTATGCTCCTTCTAGAGAGCTTCCCTGATTAAAATGTATATGTCTTTACACACTCAAGGTCTCTCTGTCTTCTCTTAACACTGTTTGCTTGTTTGTACAGCAGCACACAGAAAGGACAAGACCAACACACACATGTGCTGGAATTAAATCTTAATTATGCTAAATTGCATAGTCAGTATTTTGACACGTGACTGTGTGGTGTTATCTCAGGTGAGTCCCCACAGTTTAGTATTTTAATTTCTTTACGTCCGGGTTTTATCTCTTACCTCAGTCCACAAGTTCAATGATGCCTTTTCTAGGGAAATTATTCCTAACTCAGGAAAAGACTTTTAAATGTTTTAAACTTGGATAAGGTTTGCAGCACCAGCTTATTCACTAATAAAAATAGGCCCCCCCAAAAAGGTTGATATAAAAACAAAAACTTATACATTTGTGGCAGCACTGGGATTTAGTACCAAAATATGCCATGCCACTCATTGCTGAAGAGAAACTGCTGGCTGTCTGTTTTCTGAATTCTGGGTTCTCTTTGAGAAGCCCCCTGATTTTTGTTTTCTATAAAGCAGAAAAGACAAAAAAAAAAGTGCTTTGTGCATTTTGTTTAGTATCTAAAATAACTACACTAAATAAAACAGTATATAGCACATTCTTTCAGTATTTAAATTAAGCATTATAATTGATAATATTAACTGAACAATGTTATCAGGGTATCATGAGAATAATTATACAATAATGATGAAATATTAATTATACAATATTGATGAATCGTACTATATATCAATATAGTTTTAATACCCATAAAGATATTACTTCTCCTGTCTCCCTGTTTCTCTTCTGAACTGTTGGAGTATATGGCATATCTATAGGCATCTACTTTCAAGGGGCAGGATACATTTCCTGCTTGAAAGCATCCACTGCTTTGGTAATTGTAACATCATATTTGCACTGTTGTGTTTTTTCACCTAATTTAATGGTGGGACAAATCCTGATGCTCAACATTTCTTTGATCTTGCTGAAGTTACCAACTGGGTTTTAGAGTTTGTACAGGTAAGGACATAAGGATGATATTGTGATCAGATGAGATATGTTATACCCACAGCCTTTGTTACTAAACTTTGCAGCAGCTTCCTGCAGAGAAACAAGCTTCTGAGTTATTTCTGTATTTTAACACTGATATTACTGTGCAAACATGCACTCTCTTTCTCAGCCAGAAGTCATACCTCTCTGTATGGCTGCAGAAAATACAATTTGAACATGCTGTTGTTCAACCTATTGTCAGTAGAAGTAATGCTAATGTCACCAGTTCATAAATGTTCAAGGTGGGTGACTAGTAATAGTAGGTGTCTGGTTCTTAACATTAATGTTTCTAATTGAATTGCTCTCGCTGTCCATTCTACACAAGTGAAGAAGGGACTTTACAGCTTTGCTCTCCTAATTCCTGACTGGTTGCATGGATTGTCATAGCCCAGGTATGTCCACAGTGAAAAAGAGAGGCAACAGTACAAGGCGATGACACAAGCTTATGCCCTGAAGTTTGCCTCATGGAGAGTAAAAGTGCTGCAAAGCCAAGCTCAGGTGTGATGTCTGGTTGGGGCTGGATGTGCTTAACCTTAACCTTCATTGTCCCTTCCTTTCCCAGTGAGGTCCTTTGATCTGTTCCTTCCCAGCTCCTACCCAAAGTTCAATACCATGAGCAAATATAGCAAGTGGCTGCTCAAAACACTGTCTCCCCAGGTGTTTATAATGCTGGGAAAAACATGGCAAAGACAGGAGAGGAAAGCTGATAGCCCTGAGTCAATGTGTGAGGAATGTGCCTTGCATCAAGGGTGCGGCTAATGGGGGTTTCTTCAGATTCAGCCATCTCCTGCTGTCTGCATCCAAAGCGGACACAGATAGGAGTGATAAGAGGTTGCAACACCACAATTCTCCTAAACAACTGCATCTACCAGTCCTTATTTGGGTTAACTAATAGAGAAGAAGTCAGCCTTCCCATTTACCCACACGGTGACTCATTATTTTGCATTGTAGAGGTATCTCTGCTTTAACTCACTTTTCTACATTATTTTCTATAGGTTGCTCAAATTAAAACAAAGACACACAGAAGCTGACTATACTAGTAAATCCAGCATTTTCAGGATCATCTCCAATGTGTAAATGAATTACCATAGAGTAGCTTATGTCCACTGTAATGCTAAACTCTCTCAGCCTTCAGACCAGTGGGATGGCACCCAAACTACCGATCAGGAGCAATCCTTGGCCTCTGCTAACTCTCAAACCATGTTTAGGAGAACACTAGCCAGCCTACCTTTGGACTGTTAATATAAGCGAGTAGCACAGGTGATCTCATCCAGGGAACACTCACTGCATAATTTACCAATATGACACAGCCATCCCTATTTCCCAATTTTTCAAAGTCAGCAACTCTGTTTCTCATTCATCTCAGCATCCACATATTCAATACAGAGTATCTCAGTAGGCAAATTTTCCTTTCTAGCCAAAAAAAGCAAAGATGATCATCAGTTCTATTCTCCCAGCTCTTTACTATAATAAGCACCCTAACAATCATAGACACTTCATTGCTTGTTGTTTAGCTGTGACTCCAGAGAAATGCCATTTAAATCATTACCTTGTGTTTTCCACATGAAATCTTGGTTCAATAGCAAAGCTGTCACTGAAGAGAATGGAAAAAGGATTTTTTCTCTCATGTATTTTAAGGTTGTGTCCCCAAAGCATTTTAATGATAAAGTAGATGGTGATTTCTATTTTAAGCAAAATAAGTCATAATGTTTAAAAAAATCCATCACATTTTATTTAGAACTGTATAGCTAAATAATAAAGACATATGTAGCAAACACTGAAGAATTCAGTATGATTAATCTAAACTATATCACAGAGAGATTGCAACTGTGCTGAAACAAATCCCCTAAGACCATGCCAGGCAACCAGTTTCCTTTTGTCTTTATGATAGCTGTAACTTCCAAAGTTTTTCTCAAGTAGCTGCTTTCTGCAGCATGTTGGAGAGATTCAGCAAATAGAACTGAGTGGAAGAACAGGTTGTGGAGACCAGAGAGGCTGCAAAGAGCCTGGCTTCCCAGCAATGATATCTTTATTTTCTAATGAGGAGGAGTCAATGTAAATGCCCCTAAGGAATGTCTTACTGCAACTCGGTCAATGTAGCAACACACAATATTGAAAGCTAAGATTTGAGCAGGTAATGTGGCCTTGGAAGATTGGATCTGTAAAGTAAAATATCTGATACAGAGGCTCTGACATCGTCCCTGTTCCTGCACATTTTAGCTCAGATTGCCTCCAGCGTCATACTATGGAGTGAATGTGTATTAGTGGTTGGGGTGTGCTATGCCTGCACCTGAAGTGCACCTTTCTGTTTAGTTTGATCTGGAAGAAACCCAGCTTGTGCACCCCAAGGCAGCACCATGAAGGGAATCAAAGCGTAAGTGGAAATTACATTCAAAAGCACGTGTCTGATCGACACCAAAATGCTTCTACAAATGGGTTTTGTTTGCACTCTTCCTTTTTTGCTTCCTCTTGTTTTATCTTTGCCATTGCCCCTGTTGACCACAATTTGATATATATATATATATATAAACTAAACTAAGATAAATTAAATTTGTTTTCCTATATAAATTTTAATCTGTAGAAGGCAAGATGGGACCAGGATCCAAACACCAATCGCTGAGGTTTCCAGCCTGGGCTGACCGCAAACCCAGAATATAAACCAACCCAGACCTTCACAGGTTACCTAGAAAACCTGTATGAAAATGGTGGTGGGATGAGAATGCTAAGAGCTTCCCCTTTACCCAGAGAATTTGAGAGATAAGCTAGACAAAGTAACCATAGGTAATACAAAACATACAAAAGACCTGTAATGAAAACAAAGGACTGGATGCATCCACCTTTGAGAACAGCATGAAAGCTCTGCAGAGCTGGTCTGGCAGCATACAGCAGTGGGCAGGGCAGGATCCAGGGCTAGCCACTGCATCCTCAGGAATTGTGTGGCGCTACAGGATGGAGGGAAAGTTACTTAATCCTCAGACCAGATAACCAAAGGCTGACATCACTTTTTAGCTGCTGTCAAAACATGGATACAAAGAAAGGTTGAAAGGGGTCACCTGAATGCTCCGTGCTTTTTGTTCCTCCCTATTTACAACATGGTCCCCAGCACACCTCAGGATATCTGTTTGATCTCAGCTCCCTGGTATTTATTTCTTGAGCTCCAAGCAGCTTTGACAGTAGTAACTCCCTTTCTGTTCAGACAGATGAGCAATTCTCTGAGCATTTCAGTAAACCTTACAGAGGTAATTAAGATATAGCTGTCTCCAAAGCTTCCTCTCCTCCAGACCCAGGTTCAGATGTTACCCACGTGACTTGCCACTGAGAGAAAGCTAACCTCTAATCAATTCCATGTGCACACTCCCAGCTTCCATCAGACCCCCCAGCTACCAACGTGCGATATCCTGCACCACTGGTACGAACACAATATCCTGATATAATGGAAAGCATACCAGAAAGCAGCCCAGGGATATAGGAAAATAAAGCAAACTGTCTGCTGACATTTTTTTGTTCTGAGATGGGTCAAACTGGGTAGGCTACATCAGATTCTCTGTCACCACGTCTTTGTAAGCAGCTCCATAACTACAAGCTCCTCATAATTTCATTTTATGTACTACTTCCTTTCCCAGCCACTTCTGCAGATCTGGGGACCCAATTCAATTGAAAAAATCAGACCCATCACAAAAACATTAACTTCTCCAGACCTACTTCCTTCCTGAGCTCACTGCTTATTTGACTGTAAAAGAACTGATGCTGCAGTTTTCAAAGAGGCAAACGAGGACCACAACTTCTATTCCCGGTCTGTGGGAGTGGGAAAGTGACTTGGGCATAAATACATGCAATTTGATACTTTAAATACATCCTAAAACAGCTTCTTTTCCTTTAAAACTAATTTCCTCTGAAGACACTGAAATTTATCACTGATGACTCAAGCTTTCTCAAGGTTTTATCAATTTAAACTTCAATAATCTTCTTCCTTCATGCATTCACGCTACATTGCCTAGGCCTCACTCAGCCAGTGAGCGCTTGCTTGTGCAAACTGATACTTTGGCTTTTCTGGTTTATTTGGGTGATCAAATGCCTCTTTATTACTCACATTGCCTAATTTATTAATTTGAGATGAGGATCTTGCAGGAATTGCAGACAAGCCTGCAAATGGATGAGTGGTTTAAAATCTTGCCTGTTTTCTATATGGCCACAGCAGAAGGAAAGCAAGTGCCTGGGCCTCTGAGCAATGGAACTATAGCTGGCTGGTGTCTTACAAAAGACTCTGCTTTCTTGCTTTGCTCTTTGTCATCTGCAATACCCTCTTGTACCCTGCAATGCCAGCAGGATTGGAGCAAACCTGTGCAGAGACAGATGCAAGTTAATTGGCCATGTGGGCTGATGGCAACAGAGCAGAGAGCTGCTGTGGGCTGCATCCTCTTGTCTCTACCTACTGCCAAGTTTCACATGGTTTGCAATGTCCTTACTCTTCCATGGAATTTGGTTAGAATTAGTTAACAGGGATAGGGACTAATAGACTGAGTGGCTGTATGAATCTTCCTTCCAGGCTGAAAAACAGGAAGCTGGCAAGAAGCTGCCATGGCCTGACTTGAAACAGTTGAAATGTGACCTTGATGTCCTTGCTAGCACCTCAGTAATAATGACATGTTTAGAGAGTGCAACTCCATGACCTTATTTGAATTGGAGTACATTGTAGTATGTCTGAAAACTCTAGAGTATGTAGTATGTCTGACATCTCTGAAATCTCTTTTTTTTTTTTTTTTTTTTTTTTTCTTTTAAAAAGCTCAAAGAGACTGTATCAGGACATCAGTGTGGTTCAAGGTTAAGAAAGTTGTTATGGCTAATGGGAGAGGCATATGCGCTGCATGATCCTGATGTTTGTCATTCACAGATCTGCTCCTGACCTCTGTTTTTATCTCTGCATCTCACCCCTGAGCTAACATAAAGTACAACAGAAGCCAGACCTACTTGAGCAAGCCCACACAGAAGTCAGAGGGCTTCCCTGCAGAGTCGGCCAGCTCACACAGACTCCCCTTGGGAAAAGAAACCAAGGAGGTCGCATTTATTTTCCAGTTTCTCAAGAGTCAGAAGATTGACCTTACTTGAACGCCAAGCTTTACTTAGCAGAGAGAAAGCAGCAAAAGGAAAATAAGAATTGCAATGGAAACACTCAGGAACACAAGTGGGAGCTTGTCACTGCCGTTCTGGGAGACCCGTGTGCCTTACCAGTGCAAAAAGTGGGGGGAAAAAAAAGTTTTCCCGAATAAGGAAAATCTTCCTCTGCAGACCAAAAACTTGGAGGCTGAACTAGGAGCCAGGGCCTTTTAAGCTGTAAGACTGCCTCAGCCCAACCTCCCCCCTGCAAAATAGGGATAACAGGTAGCACAAATAGTGTCATTGTTAGAAATAAACACTTAATGTCTACATGGTGCTTTGCAGCCAGGTCAAGCTTTAGGAATGTTAAATATGCTTAAAATTGTGACCTTTCACTATAATTTTGGTTTGGTATACCCAAGAGGGTGTTTACAGTTTGAAAGACCCGCTGCACTCTCATTTCTTGAGTGGCGTTTTATCCCTGAAATCGAAAGATGGCGAAGTCGATGCAATATGGCATTGGTATTGCTGTTCTGTACTCTCTTAATTACTGGTGTGGTGATGAGTGCTGTATAAATCAAGCTGGTCGGGTAAAGGGTTCTTACCACAGGCTGGTTAACCACTACATTAATACGAACATCTGACACTTCATTTTCTAGGAGGGGTTAGAAGCAGGGTGAAAGCTTGGGGGAGGCCAGTGGTTTGTATGTTTGGGGGAGCAGGGACAGAGGTTGTAAGCTCCAGCTGCAGTCAGTACAGATGTGGAGCCTGCTTATGGCTACTCAGAGAGAGCCCAGTGTGAAAGAGGGCAATGAGCTCAGAGGGGTTTAACTGCATAATGGTTGTACATGAGCCTACCGGCAACTCCTAAACACAAATATTTCCCCTCCACTGGTAATCAGAGTGGAATGATGTGTTTGAGCCTCTTCCCTTCTTTAAAAAAAAATCCAGTCAGATCATTTTTAATAGCAGCATTTCCTAGGAAAGGTGTTTGTTTATTTTAGTGCCTGTAAAATTTGTCAGAACGATGGTCTGGGAAATAGAAAGCCTTGTCTTATTCACAGAACAAGTATAACAAGTCCTGCAAGCTCTCTTCCAATGTTTCACCAATATGCCTCAACTCAAAGCTAGCAGATTAGACTTCATATGCAACACAGCACAGATCTTTTTTTTTAAATTTTATTTTTTAAGAAGATAGTGAGGATCCTAGCACTGATTCTGGTAGGAACCAAAAACTTCAGTATCTTTATAAATCTGGGTCTGATGCTAATAACTACCTCCCACCCAAATAGCAACAGGGTTGCTACAAGTTTTGCTGGGAACAGGGCCAGGACGTTGGGAAACTCACTTGCCCAAGAAGAGCAGAGGTCACGGGTCACCTCCTGCAGGCCCCGTAGCCCACAGTCAGGAGCAACATTATTTTATCAAAGCTGTGATTTTGCACTCAGTGCCCAGCTTAGCTCTGGAACTCATCAACACAGCATGTCATGACAGACGTGAGCAAAAAATATGAATTTATCAGAGCTTTCAATTTCTTTGAGGACTGTTAAATACAAGGACACAAGTTCAATCAGTCTCTCCAAAAAGGTGTAACACTGCAGCAGCTTTTGGGAGATGGGAGTGATGGGAGAATTGTCATGGAAACATCATTTTTTTTTTTGACATGGTACAGCTGATTTCCCATTGTACTGAACTGAAGCTAGAAAGCAAAAGTGGAAGTCCTTAGGCACTCTTTCCCATCTTCTCAGGTGTTTGCATATACAGTACAGCTCTTCTCTTTCCTCTGTTGAAGGAATGGCCTTCATCCACCACCACCAGAGCTTGTTTTGAATAGAAGGGAGTGAATTTCCTGGTGCCCCCTCAGGTGCTGCTCTCTCACTGAGCTCATGGAGTGGGCCACACGCTCATCAATCTGCAGAAAATAATTGAGGAGTGACAGGCATCTAAGGGCTGCTAGATTTCTGAGATATCCATGAGAGGTGGGTGATATTTGTGTCGTGTTCCCCCAGTTCAGCTCTGATACCAGGCTGCCACCCACATGCTTCTTGTAGTTGGCTGTGTAAATCACTCCTGTGTGATGCAGACCCAGCCAGAATCTGTAATACAGAAGTACAGGAGGGAAAGAGACAACATTTGTTCCTAATGTTATAGGGATAGGCTCTAAAGCTTGACCCCATGTTAAATAGTGCTTCATTTCACTAGGAGCTTCCCTGTTCTCCAAGATATTACTCACAGAGGAGTGACCTACTGATCATGAGTAAAGGCTTCGGAATCCAGCCTTTAATGTGGAGCACTATCTTAATAATATTGAATATGTAAATCTCTGCTTAACACAATGTATGCATGATATTAGGAAAACAATGCATAACAATGAGCAAAATAAGGAAAGCCGTGCAGAGCACTTCAGTCTGTATTAAAGCTTGCCCAAGTTAACACAACCCTGTTGATTTACATGGCTGTAGGACAAACTCTTCACCTTATTTTCCATCAAATGGCTGGAACAAGATACTGACAGGTTACTTAAAGAATGCACTCCTCTCTTTCCTTATCAAACCTGTCCATGCGTACATCCACGTGCAGAAGCATTACAGCGTCAAGCAGTACTAGGAGACTGTCCTCCATAGGCACACTGCCACAGATCCCAACAGTTTCACAAAAGACAAGGATACTTAGGACCAGCAACATTTGTTGCCTGACATTCCTTCATCTCAAGCAGATTTCATAAAACAGTTTGCTATGGTGGAGAAAGAAAAGAGACAGCATTGTATCTTTGAGGACTTCTGCATGCACTTTTTTTTTTTTTTTTTTTACTGTAGAAAAGCAGAGTGTATAGTAAATCAGAAACTGCTCTGTTCTCTATGCCCAGTGGTCCAACCTGTCTGCTAGCACCACTACAAAAGAAGAGATCAAACCAATCAGATTATAGTCTCATGAATTATGTTTGTAATTGATTTTTGTGTGTGTATACTGGGGAGGGGGGGAGTACTGAAGGGGTGGCAGAAAGGCAGAGGGGGAAAGAGAAGAAATGGAGTTTGTTTCAAGCTTGTCCACCTTATCTTCACATAAAAAAAAATCTCTTATTTTTCTTACTTATTTTTGGTGTGACTGAACTTTTTTCACAGCTTAAAGATGGGTTAGTGTTGAAATTAACTTATGTAATATATCACAAAAGTACACTTAGGTTCTTTGACTACTTTAATTTCATGTATTGCTTGCAGTTCACAACCTACAGTGAGATGTTCAAATGTGATTAAGAGAGCTGAGAAAGGAATAAAAAACATTATTTAAATGAGCAAATGCCACAGTCTGCACAGTGTTGTCTACCTCCACTTGAAATGAAACAACATCCAGTCTAAATATCTGTGCAGTTCCTATTTACGTAGAGGTGTCAACGAGAGGGCACAAGCTGATTTTATGATGTGAATCAAGTCTGGTAGAAACTATTACTTCTGGAGTTTCAGCAGTGGGTTGGCCTAATAGATGATATAAAAAGAAGACTATCCCTGCCCTAAGGGGCTTGCAGTCTAAAAAAAGACCAAAGGAAAGTACTTGTCTCTTGCAAAGTGATTTATTTAGTTGGTTCTCTCAGTTTACAGTCTACTTTGGAGGTGGGCACATTTGTCATGCAAATTTTAGCTTTCTGTGAGAAGTACGGAATAGGCCATACTGAAAATGCATTGTGCTGTTTCAATTTTCCCAAAGATTTTGAATAAATCCAAAATACTCCTTCTGGTCTGTTTCAGACATTTTGAAAAATAAATTATTCAATTTATTGGTTGGGAATTATTTTTATTTCTAGACTTCCTCTACTATTGTGCCTAAAGATTAAAAGGATGTCATGGACAAAATCTGTCACTCCCAGAAGAGATTCATTCAAACTTTCACTGAAAAATCTGGTGAAAATTTTTATTCTGAATGAAAAAGTGCACTCATATTCAAAACCTGAAAGTCATCAAACAGCAAAAAAACAAACAAACAAACAAAAAACTGCTTTCCAGTAAGCTTTACTGTACTAAACAAAACTAATAATTTCCAGAATGAATATATGCAAGTGATCACTGTAAATAAACCTGCAGCAAGGCAGAGGTCTGGACTAATTGCTGGATCAGGTCCTCTGCAGGACTCTAGTTTAGCATTCCAGGTCATAATTGGGTCTCTGACCACCTGCTATGGTCACTGGAAGTGAATGTCGCTGGACTTGGCAGGTCACTCCATCAAACATTTGGTAAAGGATGCATAAGTGCTCTTGTTAGCTGCTATTTGCAGGTCAGACTTTAGTCAACACAAATTGTTGCTGATCTCAAGTCTTGCTGTCAGTAGCAGCAGCAGTGGCAAAGGTCATTAGGCAAAGGAATAAAATTTCCTCTCTCCAGTGCCATGGGGCTTTCTGAACACAACGGAATGAATGCATGTTAGATAATCTACAATTCATGATGCTTCCTAAAATGAATAAACACAGAAAGTAACGTGGCTTAGTGGAGACTGCAGGCTTCATGCCAGAAATCTGGTGTCCCAGCCTGCCAATGACTTGCTCTGCATCCTCCAGCAAAGGGCATAACCTCCGACCCTCCACTTCAGTTTCCTCTGCCGTGTGGTGCAGATAATGGTACCTACATTCACTTTATAAATTATTTTAAAATATACATGCAAGATGGGTTGTATCATTACAGGGCAAGCACACAAACAAATATATACACACCCAGGCAAGCCATAGTAATACATAAAATGCAGACACTCCCATGCACAGAAATGTACTGATCACCTTAGGCTAATGAAGTCTGGGTGGTACTGCCAGTATTTGCAGAGTGCACATTCAAATAGCAGCGCAGGTCTGCACAGGTGCGCACAAGCAACCAGCAGGCCATTTTGCTCCGTGCTTGCTGGTGTGGCTGCTCCTGGGCTGAGATGTTTGGGGTGGCTGGCAGTGGAGCCAGGAGGCCCCCAGGATGTTCAAGAGCTTGTGGCGCTGCTAGCAATTCTTTAGGGTAAGAGAGTGACAGAAAACTTAATATTCACAGTAGAGGGAGAGAGAAAATAGTTCCCAGTTTCTAGAGAATTTGGATTTTTATTTAACATAGTTGCTCTCTTCTTTCAAGGCCTTGTATAATTAACAGCATTGAGAAAACACTCTGAGCCTTGCTAGACGAAACGCAGTGTGGCTTGTGGCCAGGTTCCAGAAGCGTGTCTCCTTCAACACTTTCATCAGCAGTGAGTGGCCTGGCTTCTTCCACAGAGTTTTAAATTGCTATCTTTGGAAATGCTGAAATGAAAAGCCATGGGAGGAGAAAGAAAACAAAAGGAAAACCTGTTGTGGGGAAGATTAATTTCCCCAACTTTAAGTACAATTTTACAAGCAATCTGAAAAGTTTATTCCAGATGGTTCCATGCTTTGTAATTTTCACACTCCCAGAGTCCTCCTGCAGGAGATCAGGTTATTAATACTATTTCATCAGAGACAAATCTCACAGGCATAGCATATCATGAGTACATGGCACTGCAGCTGGCTTTCTGCTGAGATCTTTATACAAGCAATAATCTTTTTACTGTCTGAGGTACACCTCACCATTTCAAGCCATACAGCAGCTCACATGTGGTACACAACCGAGTCTTGTTTTATGTCTGCTTGTTAGATAATCTACAAAGAGGGGTCCAAACACATGAAATTAAACATCACATTAAGAGAAATAGTTCTGGTGATGCTCTACCTCTCTACAACCTGGCCAGTTTCTAGGCCTTTACTCCAAATTTCATGTCACGTTCCTGTCAAATTTTATGCAGGTTGTTTTAAATCTTTGCCATCCGTGCCAAGCCAATTAGCACACACTAAACAGAACTGGTACAATTACACTACCTGCAGTGTCCTGACTACAGTAAGAAGCTGAGGGTTATTCCACCCCAAAAGGAAGAGGCTCCTTACTCTAACTGATCCATACTGTCATGCAGACAAGAGTTCAGGCACATATGAGCAGTGCTGTTCATCATCAGAAATAGTATAAGGTAACTTTGCACCTTATATGGCTTCTTGAATTCAGAAGCTATTCATAGCAATTATGTAAAATAATAATAATATAAAAGTTAATTAAAAAGATAAAAAAAGTGCTCAAATAATGATCAGTGACTGAACACAAACATCTCAGCATGCTTTGGGACATTCCATAACCAGACAGTACCAGGCATAACCAGGTCAGTTCAATTTCTCATTGCTTTTGTGGATTTATACAGGAAACTACTCCTCAAGCTACCAGGCTGCATTTGACTCTGAATGAAACTGTTACTTTATTAGGTAATGCAGTCTTACAGATTAAGCGTATATTCATATGCAGGCAAATAACTTTATCACTGTCTGACTGACTTTATTGCTTTGTCTTTCAGCACATTAGGCATTACAGGATCACCCTGAATTTCTCTTCCAGTAGCACCTCCCTCCTTGCTACTACTAATGCTTCAGGCACCAGTTCTAGTTTGGTGACTGCCAGTTACCAAATATATAAGGTTCTTCTAACCTGCTTTCTGAGAAGAAAAAGAGACTACATAGATTAACCTAACTGTAGCGCTCTGTGTCCATCTGTCTACCCACCTTAATTTCTGAGTGTACTGACAAATTTTACCTCAGCAGACACCCCAGTAATGTGTCTATAGTGAGAAAGACTGGCATAATTCTCATTAGATTCCATAAAGTCCCCTCAGAGAGAAGTGTTCTGCAATGCAGCAAGTTTCCACCAATCTTATCCTCTTCAAACACCAAAGACAATAATCATGAAATAGATATTTATAGGAAATTAGGTTTCATTAGTTCATCTGTTCTTGGAACTGCTCCTTTTCCTATCCTCAAGACAGTGATGAATTTTACAGATTTGTCAGAATTGCTCAACAACTGCTTGTAATAGTTAAGAAACATTCAATTTCAGAAAGTTCTTTGAAGCAAAGACTCTTCTACATTTTTGATGCTTGGCATTCTGTATTTGTCCAGTGACTCAGAGTGCGAGCATGTTTCCTATTCCCTGAATGGATGACTCAGTCTGTACATACAAGAACAGTGCCTGAAGAGAGCACATCACTCTGCATGTAGAAAAAGATAAGGAAAGGAGAATCCTGTAAGAGTTAAAACTGCTTCAGAAATATTAAACACTTTCTAGGAATATGACTGACTTTTTGTATATAGGAATATAAATAGTCCATGATTTTAAGAAAAGTAGTGTTTAAATTTAACAACAGTTTTATTTTTTTTTTTATACTCTCTTTTATACTCTTATACTATATACTTCTTGGCAGAAAATAATTTCCTGTTTTTTTTTTATTGTATATAAACATTTAATTAATGGATTAGTATTTGTATTTGAAAAAATAAAGCTTGCCTCAACGTTCCTGTGCACAAATGTGACAGATAACTAGTTGAGTTGCTTAACGCAGTATGAGGAGAAATCACATGATAAAACATGGTACAAACAACACAAATAGACGATCCATACACACTAACTCACAAGAAGCCAAGTGAGTTGAACTTGCCAAAAACAAAGCAAGCATTCCCAAATGACATCAGATCCACTACTAAGCCAACAAGCTACAAGAGATGGGATAATTGTAGAAGAGCACAAGCATCTGCAGCAGGTCAGCAACTTCCTACAGAGGCTTCCTCTGCTAATCATTTCAGAAGAGAATTTGTCTTGCTCTTAAAACAGCTCACTCAAGGGTTACTACCTTCATAAAACACACAAGAAAGTTTTGCCATTCCCCAGTTGCTTACTCCACGAGGAATAGGGGGTTACGGAAGCATGGCTTTAAGTCTGTAGAAATGCTTGACCAACATCTGCTATATTTTAATACTTCAGTAATAATGTTTTATAGATGCTGGATATAGAAACTGGCCACAGAAAGGATTAAAGCTGGTATTTTTCAGTCCATTGTGACTATTATTAGGAGTTCTGCATTTTATTCTGTTTACTGCTTAGGTTGTTATAACCTCCAAGTGTTAACTAGGGACTATGGAAAAAAGTTCTCAAGAAAGACAACAAAAGCCAGTCTGCCTGGTGGCCAGAGCCTGCCTCTTCTGCAAGACCTGTGCTACGGTCTGTAGTACACCTTGACTGCAGCACTCAATCACTCCAGACAGGAGAGCCCAATGGCTAAAGCTTGTGACTAGCAGGCAAAACATACATGTGCAACTCAACACCAGCTACCTTGTATTCACACTGGACAAAACACCAAGGCCTACATTTGCGAATGGCCTCTTGCCTTCCTGGAGCAAAATGCAAGCCAGTTATTAATTTTTACCTCACAAGAGTTTTGTGAAATTTTAAACATGGTATTTGAGACCTTTATCTGAAAAGTGCTCTTAGTGAATTATTATAGTTTGCTACCAGGCCTGAATTAAAAAAAAAAAAAAAAAAAAAAAAAAAAAAAAAAGCAGCCTTTGTCACTTGATTAAAAGGAGATTGCATACCAACACACACCAGCAATTTGAAGCCAAGAATTTCCATATTAATTAGGCATCAGGAATAGCATAGTTTTTGCATAGTTCTTTTTTTTTTTTTTTTTTTTGCTTTTTGCTGAAGAGCTTGTGGTAGGGTGGATGTATCAGTTGAGCTTTGGTGGCCTTGCTCTGGACTATGCAGCTTCAGGAGGACAGAGATACTCACCTATTGAGGCTTCTTCTGGAAGTTTGGTTTGAGAAAAGAAAATTAATTGAGGTGTCCAGTTGCTGGGGGGCCTGAACCAGAGCCCATAGGAGTCAACAGAGTCTTTCTTCTCCATGGTAGGATTTGAACACCATGGAAGTGCCTGCCAGCTGTAGGGGTGTTAAAAAAAAAAAATTTCCATTCAAGTGGTACAAACTTAAAAATTCTGTGTTCAGTCCAAAACTATAATTGAACTGAGATAAGCACTTCTCAGAAGGTAAAAATGTCTTGATGTAAGATGGTCTGTTTGCCAAGTCTACATGTATAGTACATTACGACAGAATTTTCCTAATCAAGCTTTTGCTGGTTGACTATGCTAAGTTTCCTTAAAAGCATTTTGAACTCTAGAGCATCCCCCATCTCCTTTCTCCATTACAAATGCACTGATCACTCTCCATACTTCCCTGTATTTCTTACAACCTTCAAATTTTCAGAGATGTTCAGTACTCCATGGTCCTGAAACTTCTCTAAGGGCGTTTTTATGATGCTCTTATCTGACAAAGGAATTATTTGATTTCAATCTTGCTGTCTGGAATTCTTTTTTGAAGTCTGTCTGATTCCAATGCATGTTATGAGTGTTGTGCTGTAACTGGTCACTGGTCTTGCTGTATGTCATTTAGTCCTTGATTGTAAATATTTTTGATGATAATTGTTTGAGTGTGAAACCTGTTATATGTTATCTTTCTTGAAATCTCTACCAGTATTTAACAGAGAACTCCATTCCACATATTTTAAAACAGAATGCCATACTCATTGGTTCTGCAGGTGAATAACTGGTGTTGAAATGACTGGTAAAAAATAATAAAATAGATGAAGTAAATCCCTTTTCTCTCATAAAAATAAATAAATAAATAAATAAATAAATAAAACCTTAAAAAGGGTATCTGTATTTGCACTGCCAAAAGGCAGAAAAGCAGCACCCATATTTATTAAGATGACATGACTCCTAAAACTAATCACATCATTTGTATATGAGGCATTTTTGAATGCCTGTGGCATGCAATACCAGGTTCTAATGAATAAATCTGCTTAGGAAGAAGAGAAAGGGACTGTGGTCGTTCATTCCAGGAAACCCCTCCAGTGCAACATCAGATGTTCCTGGTCATCTTCCACACAGAGGCTGCTTTACTTCTCAGAAAGCGAGAACTAACTTTCCCTTAAAGTTCAGTTAGTTGTAGGACAACTACAAGGACAAGTTGGAAGAGATTTCCATATGCCTTTCTTTTCACTACTTCTTTGTGAAGACCAGATTTAGAGGGGGCTGAGAGCAGGGCATGCCAAGAAAAGTTCTCCCTGGACCATTGCTCAGTTCCAGCAATCCCAAGCAGATTGGCATGTACAGTTTAGAGCAGCTTTCACACAATTGCGATCTGTTGCCAGTTAGCCTTTGAAAATTTTCTCCCACAATATAGTAAAACTTTATTCTATTAGAAATTATCTGTGCTAAATTTGTCTTTGAGAGTTGCAATTCTCTTCTGTTAGGCATCTTTCTACCCACTCTCTGCATTAGAGAATGCCATCAGAATAAATGCTGCTTATAAACCTGTGGAGCTTATGATATGATTGGGAGCTGGGAAAAAAAAAATCTTTGCCTGTGAATTGCCAAATCTGTGGTAGCATAAAACTGAAGACAGACATTAAAACATTAACTATGAGAATGCAAAACTGACTTTACAATATTTTGCACTTACCAGAATCTAACTCAAGTTTGGAGAGGTAAATGCAGACATTTATGAAAGCAGACATGAATATAATGAACTTAGGTGTGCACAACAATTTAGTACTTTCAATACTTAAACTTAAAAGGAAATAGTTCTGTAGATATAACTCAGAGCTAAGTGCTGCCATCCTTGCTCTTATCAAATACTATTCTACTGTCTACCAAGTACTGTGTGAGTCAAGATGAATTTATGTATCTGATTCTTCCTGTCTGCAAGTTAACTTCAGCAGTTTACAGTTACAGCAACAGGACTGTGGATTTCAGTTGACACCTAACCTAATTCCTACAACATCGAAGGATATCAAATGCTTGGGAGGAATTATCTACAGAACAAGTCACCCCCCAAAAAACTTGGCATGAGGCTAAACTTTAGGACTAGAAACAGCATCTTACCACTTGTCCAGCATCCACACAACAGATCTGGAGCCGTGGGAAATTTTGTAACCACTCTGTGACCACTACGACAGCATATAGGTTAGAGGATCAGCCACAGCATCTTGTTCCATGTGCAACAAGGAGCAGCGCCAAACATAGCCTATAATCATCTGTAAGGGGATGCTTAGAATGAGTTGGCTTGGCCAGAGTTTGATTTCATGTTTTCAACAGTTGAAATGGATTTCAATAGTTGAAATGGATTCTTTTTCATCCACAAGAAAATATTGTGGATGGATTTACTGTTCATCAGATTGAGCACAGTACTCAGATAGGTAGGTTTAGGAATACAATCCCACCACAAACCTCAAATATATTGTTCTTTATTTCTGCAAGGAGAATAAAAGTGATTCTACTTGTTTTGAGTAACATAACTAAAATTATATATGCTGCTCTGTTCACCTGCATGTGTATATTGTATTACAAATCTACCCACACTTCAAAAATATGGTAGTCACTTATGTACATTTTCAAGGTGGGTTTCTTTCATCCCTTTTGCTCTGCTGATAAAACTTGTTCTTGATGTCAGTGAACAACCAGTAGTACAAACAGACCTAACTAGCTGTCTATATTGTCTGTGTGAGGAATACTATTTTTCCTATTAACCTGATCTCATGCACCTTGTAGCTTAGTTTCCTAAGGCAATGAGGTTAATGTAATCATACATAGTGCATGTGTGTGTGTATTTGTGTGTATGCATAAACTAAGTCAGTCTCCTCCAAATAATCTTTTAGCCCATTGGCCAACCAATCTGATTTGACAGATCTAACAACCTCAAAGATTTTGGGTTCCTCCATTTAGGCAAAGAGGCAAGCAGGTATGAAGGAAAAAAGCCCTTTGAACATCCCCATTGAGAAGGCAGCTACAGTATGGATGTCCTGGCTATGCAGAGGTGTCCTAAACTCCCAGTCCTGGGGAAACACACATGGAGTTTACATCTACATGTAAGTAAACAGAGAACCCCACTGCAAGACAGAACTGTAGGGAACCAGAATATACCCCCACAGTTCTTGGACCTATGAGTTAGGTGTGACCTAGGTATGGGTTAAGAATTAGATTGCATCTTGAGACATGACCACTGCCATGTCCCTTGCTTAGGGACACCTAACCCAGTTTCTACAACAATGAAGCCTACTGAATGTTGAGGGAGAATTCTCTGCAGACCAACTCACCCCAAAATAACCTGTATTTATGAAGTTGTATACCCTTACTGTAGGCCAAGGGTCCATCATACATAGCAAATTAACCTCTGACGGTACATACCATTTTCCTTCCCCTTCATTTAAGGTGCACGGTAACTTGCTGTGGATGCAACTGCTGACAATTACATGTTCCAAGCTATGGTTCTGGATTCATTGGAGGGGGAGGAGAGAAGGAAAGCAAAGAAAATTGACCCTTGGCTGCTCTAGCTGTTGATGTGTACTACTGGATTAAGGTCTGCATGTACTCACACAGGATAGCTCCTTTCATCCTGCTTTGCCTTACAGTCAAGTGCATTGGCTGTGTTATAAAGGCCACAGATCTTTGTGTGTAAGTCTGTTTGTGTAAATGTCATTTATTTATTTATTTATTTATTTATTTATTTATTTATTTATTTATTTATTTCCTGACATTCCTTCCCCCCACCCTCCCAAATTCCCTAACCAGTAGGAAATACCGTCTCTTGTATTATTGGGCTACTCCACCCAAAGTCAGAGACTACAGTAGCCATCCTGCATCACAGCCAACTTATCTATAGGCAGCCAAAGATGGTAAAAGAACATGCAAGTCCTGCCAACTCATCAAGCAGTGACACTTCCTCATACTTGACTGGTTGTGAATAGTTCTATCTTTCTAAAGTAATGACTAGAGTTAGACCAACAAATATGGCCTTCTGTACATTGCTTATTTTCCTTGTGGAAGTATCTTGTTTCATGAACAACATTGCCTCCATACATTCCAAAATAAGTGTCATGGGCCTTGCAAATCAAATATTCCCAAAGGAGAACACAGGTTAAGTGTTGCTTTATGATAAACAGAGCTTGAATTTTTTGAACAAGATAAAGTAAAACTAGACAACTGAACAGCACACAAGATAATCACTTACCAAAACTTCAAATGAGGATTACTGTCAAGATATAAGAGTCAGGGGCAGTATGACAACATCTATTGCTGCTTAAACAGTTCCTTCTGTCTGTCTGTCTGCTTCTTCCAGAAGCTTCCACAAAAAACCTTGTGCAGTCCCCAACTAACAGTATGATGATGAAGAAATCATAGTATGCACCAGCACCAAGGAAAAGGTACTTCTGAGATGATGGGTGGAGCTGCAGACAATGACACCTGTTAGGAAAGAATGATTCAAAGATGATGGATCACCACCTAGCACATGAAATCATCCTCAGGACCAAGGCAAAACCATAGGTGACAAATTAAATGCCTTTAGGTTTCCGGGTAAGCAAAGAAGTTTACTGCAAAGAGCAACTGGTTATTGATCAGCCTTTTAGGTGAAAGACAAGCCAGTGTGTGCATGCTGGTTATCTTGCCATGGAGGGCAATGTGTAGGCAGAAGCAAAAGGGGAGCTTGGGGAAGAATGCATGGACACCTGTGTCTGTTGGACCTCAGTGGCAGGGCATTAGTGGGGCTCCTGCCACTGAGGGGAAAGCGAGATAGGCAGTGCTACCAGGTACCTCAGTCTGCACAACTAGTTCCATGACAGCACAGCCACCATAGAGCAACCATTAAGACATAAAAAAAAATTGAGCCCCAGTGTTGCCCCCCAGATCATGGATGCTCAACACAACATACCCAACCTCTGAAGTCAATATGACAGCAAGAAAATTCTCATGAAAACAAGTTTCATTATTGCATTTTGATACCACATCAATACAAAGTCAGGAGTGACCGTGACCACTGACTCCCCACTGTGGGAGTGCTGAGTACCTCCCACATCCTGAAGCATTAGCTTAAGATTCCTCTCAGTGTTTGAATCTTAAAGCTATCATAGAGTAAAGTGGTATTGCTGTGAATTTAAAACTGAAGCAGGAATTAGGATTTTGGCAATATCAGACAGGACAGAAATTGTCTTTGCTATATTGGAAATGTGTTTGGCAAATCCATATATTTAAATGGACTTTTTTTTTTTTTTTTTCTGTATTACTGTCTTTTGTTGGTACCTTGATGCCACAAAAGATAATGACACAAAAATATTTGTGTGAGTACAAACACTGAAAAGGCAGAGAAAAAACATTGCTATTTAGTCTGTTAGGAAATATCTAGAAAGATGCTACATAGACAACTGCAAAAGAAAGTTGCCTTTTTTTCTTGTTATGTACGACATGGTGTTGGGTCACACTCGCTTTGCCTGTAAGCTTACTAAGAGTATGTCATCCTTTAAGAATCTCTGCTACAATGTTGGTTGAAGTACCTTTCTGGAAAAGAGAACTCTTGAGAAAGAAAAACAGTTGTACAAGATGACCTAATAGTTGAATAATCTTTTCCCTTTAGGCAAAGCATGAAAGGACATGAAAGCTACCAAACTGGGTAATCAGAAATAACTGGAAATACGCATCCTGAACATGATAGATCCCAGGGGTCACTCAAAAACACATCACTATTTATTTGTCCCCTCTAAACCTGGGAGGGTCTTTGGAGAGTCACAACCTTTTTTATTCTATGTGCAGAACAGACAGCCTAGGATATGGGATAAGGTTAGGCTAAGAGGAGTCAAAACCAAACCTTTCTGAGACAGAAAAGCAGCACCCTCCCCAAATGCTTGCAAGTGATCTTGGTAGTTTAGGGGATTAAATGTCTAGTGCCAGTTATCATACAAATCAGGGAGGGAGTCAGAGCATCCTGTAGAAGACTGTATTGCAGGGGTGAAGCTGTCTGTCTGTAACGGGAGCAAAGGTGTAGACAGGCTGGAAGGGTCTGTAGAGGGTGATCTGTGCTGTAAGACCACTGTACCACTCCTGAGTTAAAGGGACTGCAAGAATATCTCTTGGGAGCCCAACTCCAGGCTGGCTGTTAGGGGCTACCATAACATCATGAAGAGATGGTACAAGAAGGATTTAAGCAAAGGAGAGGAGTTGTAGGTTTAGAGAAGAGGGCAAGGGAAGACAAGGGATGAAATCTCACCTCAGGTGCTGGGGTCAGCAGAGTGACTGACTGCTCTCCAGTTTGGAAACAGCCAAGAATCAGAAATTTAGAATACTGGATATACTGGATATAATACTTGATAAGCTTTATCCAGGATACTATGCACAGAAGCATAGTGCATAGAAGGACAGGGAAAGGAAAGGAAAGGAAAGGAAAGGAAAGGAAAGGAAAGGAAAGGAAAGGAAAGGAAAGGAAAGGAAAGGAAAGGAAAGGAAAGGAAAGGAAAGGAAAGGAAAGGAAAGGAAAGGAAAGGAAAGGAAAGGAAAGGAAAGGAAAGGAAAGGAAAGGAAAGGAAAGGAAAGGAAAGGAAAGGAAAGGAAAGGAAAGGAAAGGAAAGGAAAGGAAAGGAAAGGAAAGGAAAGGAAAGGAAAGGAAAGGAAAGGACAATGCTGTTTTAAATGCCTTTTCATCTGGCTGACAGAAGCTGTATCTCCACTCTGACGTGTAGACAGTGATATATTAACCTGGCTTGTGTCATGTTTAAGATGCAGTGGCTTGGGCTAGGTCTGATGAGGATGCTACTGGTATGTTTCTCGTGTTAGGTATTAAAAGGCCAGGAGTAAGCCTATCCCACTATATCCTTAGTCATGCCTTGTTGAGTTCTTGCTCTGTTTTGGACTAACCATCAATCAACCATCCCCAAGGTTTGGGGCAGGGTACACAAACCAGTATGAATGAGGCACTGGAGTTCATAGAATCATATAATTACAGAATGGCATGGGTCAAAGGGACCTCAGAGATCATCTAGTTCCAACCCCACTGCCACAGTCAGGGATGCCATGCACTAGATCAGGTTCCTTAGGGCCCCATCCAACCTGGTCTTGAATATTCCAGGGAAAGTTATTTCTTTTCAGTCTGCACTGCACTTCCAAACTATCCTGAGTGGTCTTGTACCCTTAAACATCTCTATGTGCCCTCATGCCATTCTTCAGAAAGTGAAACAAACACTTTTTGATGGACTATGTTCTTTGGTAGAACACAACCCAGTACTCACATTAGTTCACACACTTTGAGCACAAAAAATGACAGATTTTAGTCCGAAGGGCATTGAATGACTTACGCTCTACTGTCTAGGAGTGGGAATATTTCTCTATATCTGCACCTGCAGGCTTCTTAAACTAGCAATATTACAAGGCCCTTTGTAAAGAAGAGATGCAAAGCTGCACAGAGATGGTACAAATCTCCAGCAGTTCCGACACCTTCTCATCTCACAGGGCAGACCCTCTTCCCACAGCTTTGGAGATTCCTGCCTTATGAAGAGACATCACAGTTGTCAATTTAGTCAAATGTTTTCTAAAAATAGTTTAAAAGAATTATTTTACACATTTCCCTTATTTTCTGCTCTCTTGTTGTCCTCCACTCAGCACAAGATCTTTGGATAGTAACAAGTAATAGGTGATACTGGCAAATTTCTTGTTCTGTGTGAGGAGAACCATTTCTTCAATGATGATCATAGCAGGACCAGGACTTTCTTATGTGACAGAGTTCTCCATTCAGAAACTACAAACTGTGATGCCTAGTGATTCCCATGACATGTGTATGAACTCCCTGCCACATGGAAAAAGCTTTACAGAAAGATTGCACTGTGCTTGTTTTCAATTGTATTATTACGCAAATACATTGCATTGTTTTTGTGAGCATAATCAAGCTGTATATGCAAAGCTGACAGGGATCTCACATGAAGGCTCTGGAACAGAACATCCATCTTAAAAACAGACCAGTGTGGTGTTGCATATAGTTGCCAGGTTCCCAAAAGGCTGTAGCTCTAGCAGTTTGATTCTCAAAAAACACCCTCTACACATTTGCTTGCACCTTTTTTGTACTGCTGCCAGAATATGTGTCTTGTGCACAGATCATGTCCTGCATAAGTAAGAACTGTGAAAAGGAACACAAAGAAAATAACTGTTACATGTGTACATGCATGTAAGTGCAGAAGAAATATCTGCTCTCATTTAAATAGAAAAGTAAATATTGTTAGGGTCTTGTTCACTTTGGACTTTAACTAGTGAAGTGCATTTATATAGTAGCAAAGGGTACTGAAGTGGTCGGTCTCTACTTGGTGTGATGGACAGTAACATAATTTAGATTTCTTACTTACTTAAGAAACACTACAAAAGTTTTCATGTAAATACATTAATTTGAACACAGGTAAAGAACGATGTTTTATACTCTATTCCTTTGTTTCTGTAAAGTTTGAATGAATATATCTTTTTTCTTTCCTTGTTGAAGCCTTGTCTTTTCTCATTGTTTTGAATTATTTTTGAATCCATTTTTGAATTATTTTACCCTTATATTTACCCCATAGTTACCTGTAATAGAAGTTGACTGATTTGAATACATCTGCTTGCAAATCTTACAGAGCTATAAAGCCAGCATTTTTTAAAAATGATTAGACCTAACCATAGAAAGTTTCCATTGAAACTTTTTGTCCTTTTTCCTTCAGTAGAACATCTAAGAACATGTAAACATACATTAATTTAACCATATGTTTAACCTTTTACAAAAAAAAAAAAAAAAAAAAGCCTGAAAAAGTCCACCTGTGAGAGCATAAAAAATCTCATACACATCATTTTTATATACATGCATAAATACCCACCAGTGGCTTTGGCTCATCCTCTTTACAAGCAATTAGTTATTTGAGACTCTTGATGAAATGATCTATGAAAGATTGGTGTTCCAGACTCCCAATGTTTTAATAGAGATTTAATTGTACCTTTGGGTAAGTGCCAAAATGATGAATAGAGTTATCAGAAATAACATTCGCTCTAAGTGCTAACCCCAACTTTTTGGTACAGTAAGTGGAACCAAATTGACCAGGTAATAGTTGAGTGGTATTAAAATAAAGGAGCTGATACAAGCAAAACCCCCAAAATTAATGAGCTTGCATTTGCCCTTTGGGAGGACAGTGCAGAGTCCAAATGTTTGAGGAATTGAGATTTAAAATATAATCAGGTCAGAGGTATTATATAGCGTATTTCAGGTGCAGATCAAAGGGAATTCTAAAGAGCTCAATTAATCCTTCTGACCCAGCATGATACCTGTCTTCACATAAGCAAAATTCTGTGGGCTGGCATCCACTTTACTAAGGTATTATATTTTTAATGGACAATTCACAATCATCACTGAGGGTATGCAGAAAAGCCTGTGAAACATGGATTATTTTGCATGAAATTGTAACTAAAAAACAGATACATTCTCCTGAATGTTCAAACGCGCCTTCCTGTGATAAGGTGAACACCCCCTCCCAGCTTCATTCTCACATCATGAAGTAGAGCACCTTTGTGCCCACTGGTAGCACGCACTAACCTGGTGGCTTTCCCTATAGCTTCAGCTGCTGCTTCTGGCATGACCCCTTTGCCTTGGGTCTGAGATGTAACCTCAATCACACAACTTGTCTTGTATCTTAGTCCCTGGGCCCTTCCTCAGATTTTTAGATTAACTCTGAACATTACCTTAGCTTTTGAGGACTACATATTCTTGTCATAAGAATCAAAGCATTTACACTAAAAGTAAAATAAATAACATACACATATGTATTTTCTCATCTCTTACTGTAGTGCAGCTATCAGCACAGAGAAGGAGGTACCACTATTCCGTCTGAACATCTGAGCTTTAAAGCTATATCAACAAACACATCAGGATTTGCTTGTATTTGTTTTCTAGATCTGCTGATTCCAGTCTCTTGCAGAAAGTGTATGCTACCAGCGAGACTGTCCTCTCATCTCTGAGGATGTGCTAACACCACAGCTCTCCTGAGGTCAGGTTGGGAGGGCTGTTCATTGCTGTATTGCAGGAAGGCTTGCTCTAGCTTAAAAAGATGCAAACTAGTTAATCAGCACTGGAAGTTGGACAGCTAGTTATAATCTCCTTTACATACTCTTTGGCTGTCTTGGAGTATCTGTATGAGACAGAGATCTAACTACAATAAAAAATTCTGACTTTAAGCATCAAAGACATCATTGTTGATTGAACTAAGATTGGAGCATCTGAAGAAATTTGGGATGGGAGGAAGGCTACAAGATCTGTGTCCTCAACAGACATCATGTCATCAAGTTCAAGACAAAAGACTAGTTCACATACAACTCTATACAGGGTTGTATAGGCATGCTCTAGCTGCCAACTTTAAACCCCATGGATTTATTTTAACTGCCTCTCCATTACTATAGACTCTGTAAAAGCATACACAGTAATGGGATCCCTGAAAGAAACTCCAAAGGGAGGAAAAAAAGCAGCATATTTTTGCTTGCAATTGCAGACACAGGCAGAGACCAAGCAGGCCATATGGTCTAACTTTGACACCTCTCATCCATCAAACCAGTTAGTCCCTCTAGTACTTCATATACAAATCAGAAAAACCACAGGCTGGGCAGACATGAAGCTTCCTGCCCAGGAATGTTTGGGCTGCAAAGGAGTAAATCCTGGCAGCCAGTGAGTAGAAGTTAGCACTCAAAATGAAGTCTGAGATTTGGGACTGCACTTCACATTTGAATACCATTTTAAGTACATTTGAGAAGATAAAAAGGTCAAAAACTTTTCAGGTATACTAGTGCAACTGCAGGAACTATGTGCTACAACAATAGGCTTTGCTAATACTCACTAAAACTTATACAACACCCAAAAAAGTCTTTTTCCAAGCTTAATGGACATTTTATGCATTATGTCATTACATGTGGGACACAATAAAACAAATGCTACTAATTTTTGAGATTACAAATTTCATTTGCAATTTCTTGTAAGACCCAACTCCCAGCTCTCATTCTGATGGAGATGAATTACAGTCAGTCTATTCAGGTACATTTTGCTGCAGTTCATCAAGACAGAAACTGCTTTTTTATTGTGTTCCCACCCTTAGGTGTCTCATGAATGGGCTCTGTGAAGTGTCATCAAACACAAGTGGGAATAAGCTCTGGTTAAGCAGTTTCTAGATGCCTTCATTTAATAACTTGCATGGTCTATCCCAGTAATGAGATATCTGAGTGTTCTTCAGGACTTGGGAAAAGAATATGAAGTTAAATTTATAATTAAACAACAGAATGATACCTTTTTTTTTTTTTTTTTTTTGACTAGATAACCAGAGGATCTTCCCAACATAAATAATTCTATGTTAATGATTTCTTCCATAAGCTTTGGGTCCTACCTTATACATTTAAAAAAATGGTTGAAGAACCACAATGTTTCAACCTTACTCATGTCTTTCAGTTAATCATCCAATAAGCTCTATCAAAACAAACAGGATTTGACAGAGTGAAATCCCACTCAAGGTAAGGGTGCATCAGAACACAAGATTTACTCTATGCTGTTAAAATGCAGCTATGTATATTTGTGCACACACTTTATAAAGCAAACCCAGACCACCCTATACTCTGAGTTTGGAGGTTGAGAAGATGAAAGCAGGTGTGCTACCTTTCAGATACACTCTGTGACTAAACACTTTTCACCAAAACAGCCAATCCAGTTTGCCATGAATTTGTTATGACTGTTGGCCGTGACTGCAGCAGAGAGAGCAGAGAGACATCTTACAAGGTAAAGGTTTGGTTCAAAGCCTGTGGAAATTAATGGAAAAAACTGCTTACTTCCCAAGTGGTTCTGAAAGTCTTCCACTCCTGTGCGGTAAGAATAATACTTTAAAATATGACACGAAGCAGATAACTGCTAGGATGTATACTGCTTTTTTTTTTTTTTTTGGGGGGGGGGGGTGGGAGGCATTATATAAGAAAAATAAAATGTTTTGGCATTTATTTAATAAATCATAGCTGGAGGGGAGAGAGATATGAAAGGAAGAGACAAGGAAATACCATATAGGAGAAGTGGTCAGAAATAAAGATTTTCTGCAAAACTGCAGTTGGAATTTCTTTTTTGTACTTTATCCTTTTTTTTTTTTAATATTATTTTTTAAGACAAATGGTCATGCTGTTTCTGCCCTGGCATTTCTGCTGAAGAATTCCCACTGAAGTACCACTTACTTCACCAGGGAGAGATGCTTCACAGATAATAGGCAGGGCCAGCACAAACAAGAAAAAGGTAGGAATGAATAGGATCTATTGTTCAGACTTGCAGAGATTACAAATAAATAAATAAATAAATAACAACAAAGCCCAAATAAAACACATGATTAAATATGTGAGAACTGGCTCAGCTTTTTAACAGGTTGTTTGGATTAACATACCCACAAGGAAGAAAACAGAACGGTTTTATGTTTGCAGTCCAAGTGTTCAAACTTCCTTAGCCCTGCACTTCTTCCTGAGAATGACTGTCTTTATGTCTACTGTAGATGTGACAAAGGGCTAAATCTGGAGTACCTTGAAGGAGATCTACGAAGATGGAAAGGACTGAAAAACAAGAAAGAGAGGATGACACAGGAGCCCTGTCCTGCTTTCACAGCCATGTTCCCCAGATTTCCTCTCCCTAGCAGTAGAGTACCCCAAGTCAGTCTTTGAATCCATCAGCCAACAAAACAAAAAAGAAATTAAACTGAAATCAAAACAACAAACAGGAAGTTGCCCCTTTCAGCAACCACTGTAAAAAGGGACAAGCAGTTAACACATTTACCTCAGAGGCATCCTTTCCTTTTGTGTAGTTTTGCTATGACTACACACATGCTGCTGTAATCTATTGCTCACCAAAGTCACAGTGAATTTAAATTTTTAATGTCATGCAAAAAGCCCAATCTCTGTTCTTTGAGATGCTCCAGATGCTCCTCAATAGGCAGCAGTTGCACAGCCCTGAATTCTGTGAAGTGTGGTCATTTGGGCTTTGGAAAATCATTAGATAGGGAAATATCTGGATGTGCCATTGGATCAACTCTGCCTCACAACTCCCATTGTCCCTCCAGACAAAAAACAATCTGGCCAGGTGCTGCTGAGCATCCCCAGTGCACATTGAACACATATTTTGAAGGGCTGCAAGTGAAGCCATGGATGATATTTCTCTATCTACTTATCTACTTCTTCCATCCAGCTTCTCTTTCTCTGGACAGTGGTGCCATTTCTGAGATCAGAACCCAAAAGAAAATACTGACTGAGTTGAATTCTCTCAGCAAATCTGGTATGACTTTATTCATATCCAAACCTCTTTTGAGAAGGAAGTCTCTGTACGTGCACATTTACAATGCTTTCTAACAGTGCCTACAGGGTCATTAATTATGACCAGCCGTTGTATCAGCACTGTACAGAAATAAGTTCTTTAGGCTGCAATGGTATTTTTTCTGTGTTGTGAACATGCATGTGATTAAATATTTTCCTGGAACACTGTGGACTGACTTTTTCAGAAAAAAATCTGAGACATCTGACTTCCAGAGGGGAATGTCAGGAATTTCTGAAGAATCAAAACCCCATACCCAGCACATGTTTTGAACCGGGCACCCAAAACAAATGGTCATTTGGAAGTAGGCTACTCCCAAATATCTCTGTATACTCTGACGTGGAAGTGGTGTGGCCACCAGAAAAGAGCAAACTATTTAAAACTGTTAGGCATCAGAAAAAAATAATAATAATAATAATAAAAAAAAAAAACTAATAAAATACTATTTGATATCCAACTATATATTTAAAAAAAAAAAAAAAAAAAAGTGTGGCAAGGCCAATATTAGCTATTGAAACAGGAAACACTTCCAACTCACCCAGTTCAGCTGCATTTGTGTGGCAGAGCTGGGGTTAAGAATGGCCCAGACAGTGGTACACTACCAGCTCCCAGCAATAAGCCATGTCAGTAACTTCTGCCAAAAATCTTTCCTGGGATCACGATGCCTATACATTCACTGTCCTGCCTGGAAGGTCCCCAGCAAAGGACAAGGACAGAGCAGTGCGGAGAGGAGGAAGGGGAGGCATTGTGCGTAACCAGGACACGATCCCTGGGCTCCACCAACTGGTTACCAGCTCTGAGAAGTCTGACCTTTTATTTTAACTCTTGCTGATTCAGGCCTTACGCTCCCAGTATGACAGAGGCTGAAAGACTTTGGACTGCACGAAAGCTAAAAACGGAGCAAATGGAATTCTTGCCCTTGGCATGAACAGCTACCACAGCAGCTGGCCGAAAATATTATAATGCATGGGAATCTGGCAGGTGGCTTGGGGTTGCATAGCTTTTTGGGAAATATTCTAAATTATCCCAGAAAGCAGAAAACAAGGGAAAACACATTTTGCACATGCTGCAAACGTATAAACAAAATATTTAGATAACATAAAAGATACCATCCGTGTTTAATGTTAAATATAAAGCCCGGAAATGACTCTAGAAGTTTCTCGTGCCCTGAGAGCAGAGCAAGATAACTCTCAGGGAAGGGATACCACATACATACCGCAAGTTCTCCAGATGGCAGAGTCCAGTCTCTAACAGTTCAACAGTAGATCATGCTGCTGCAAATGCTGGAGGAGGCACTTATTGGTTTGTAGGCTCTGGAGCTCTGCTAGCAAGCGTGTTTTCCTTGCAGGAAATGAGGAGGGACCTATTGCATGGACAGGTTTATCCCATGGATTTGCAATATGGGCAATGCTGTTTGAACCCTTATTTGCCTTCTCAGGTAATCCTACTTCTCTCAAAGGATTTTGACATTTACAGATGTTGGTCTAATTATAAATAATATAATAAGCTGGATTAAAATTCCCTGAGCTAAAGACAGGGCTCTGCTCCGCCTGGTCTCCCCCAACCTGCTACATACTTCCTCCAATTAGGACACTGTAATGCATTTAAAAGAGAGATAAGAGACTTGAATGTCTGTACATGCCATCAGTTTCTGAAAAATTCTTTCCAGAAAAACTTTTCATATGTTTCAGGATATTTTGCTGACAGTGGAGGTGTAGTGCTCACACAATTTAATATAAATGACACAAAATCAACATGATGTTATGATGTTTATGCTGGTATCTCCCCCAAGAAAAGACAAGTTTCTACAGTTCTCATTCTTTTGAACAGATTATAAACCACACCTAAAGCTTAAAAAAAACCTACAGATTTAATTTTGTGAGTTTTCCTTGGCTCAGCAATGCGAATGTATAAATATTTACAACAACAAATTTAAACTATTTCCTGGAGAAATGGATTCACCAAAGACGTATCCTTTAGTTTTCATTCTTTTTTTTTTTTTTTTTTTTTTTTCTTCCAAAGCCATCTACTTAGATTTAGATTAATACTGAAACAAATGTAGTATTAGAATTGTAACTAATCAGCAAAACCTTTATACATATCTGCATATATTCACTTTTACACATGCATTTTTTTGGTGCTAGCCAGTAACTGCAGGGTCAGCTTTTCCTCTGCTTAGATGATATCTGCAAAGCTTGGGGCCCAGACTATTTACATGCTTCTCTATGTATATTTATCATCATGTGAGGGTTCATCTTAAACATCTTTACTGACAGTTGCAGCATTTTTTGACTTGTTTTACCCTATTCTTTGTTTCTAAAGGAAATGAAACAGCTCTTACCTGAAAGGGAAGAAAGGTCAGTTCCCTGTGTACAGATGTGTGACCATCCTCCTTGGCCATGTTACTTACAAGGTTGAACACATCCAGTTCTGCAACAGGCTTCAATTTTCAACGCATGCTTCATGCTGCTGAGAGTGTTTGCCCATTGCAAACGAGGCCCAAGGGGCGCCTACATATCATTTAACACCCTACAGGTCCATGCAAGATCCAACGTTATGTTCTAGGCTCAAGGACATGCTCTGTGATTCTTTTCTCATTTCCCCTTTCCCCTCTGCCCACTTTTCCCTTTTCCTAAAAAAAAATCTGTAAAACCAATGCCTTTAATATCATCATGTGTTTTGCCACAGAAGTTGCAAACTCACTAAGAACCAAGAAAACACTGCTTGTGATTTAACCAATTGCCAATTATTCACTTTAATGTTTTAATGTCAGACAGCTTCATAAACTAATTCTATGCAAGTTTGATTTTTTCAGACATTTGATCAGTCCAGCTTGCCTACTAAAAATGATGCTTGACTCACATCTTGGCAACAGTGTTTATTTGACGTGTGACGGTGAAGCTCTCTAAAATACTGTAGTCAGGCTATTCCAAATTTAGCCTCCTACATCTGTGTGTATTAGTGTTTGGGTGAGACTGAATTATCAGTGTGTGCTAAGTGGGTGACACAAGTCTATTAGTGCACCTTTGTTGTTTAATTACAAGCTCTGGGCTGAAGAAACCTTCGAGAGAATATGTCTGTGTTCCTTGTGGGCTTTTTTTAGTCCTGTTTACATTGGGTAGCTTTGTGCTACAAGAAAATACGAGTCACTTTAGTCCATGTAGATCCCCAGCCAAACTCCAATTACTTTTGTTTTTCTCTCCAAATAAAACTACTTTCTGTAAAACCAAACCTATTAAAAATGTGCAGCTGTGAAGTTACAGCCATTCCTACACTCAAGAAATATTAAACCATAGTGCCAAATGTTTCTAAATAGAGGCATACCTGAAAACTAACCCGCAATGGGAAAGGCTGACAATGTTCTGGGTTTCATGTGGGAAGGCACCATCAGGATGCTGTGGAGAGGAGAGTTTCTTACTGAAAGCAGCTGTGCAAAGTTGGCTGTATCATTCTTCCAGCACATGATGGGCCATTCTGCAACCACAGCATCTTGCCAAGGAGCATCCTCCAGGATCGCGACAGCTTCAGCAGGAGCAGAGGCGTTAGGCTGAGCTCCAGCCAAGCCCCGGGTTGAGATGACATACTGCTTCTGAAATGTTTCTTGCAGTTTCAGTTCAGTGATGTATTCCCATCTCCTTGTCCCAGAGGTGGAAAGATCTGGGGGTTGGTTCACCCTTTAAAAATAGGAATGGAATCCTCCCATTCCTGTTTATGAGAAGAGAGCAAACACACAGCTGCTCGAATGAACGGTGGCTAAACCTTCTTTATTCATGTCTCAGGAAAGCATGAAAGCAGCACAGGCATCTCAGCCTCACCAGCAGTGGGGCAGGTTCTGCTTTGGGGCGGGGGTGGCAGGGAAAGGCTGTCCTGCCTTCCCTACCATGATTGCACCCTCATCCTTACCTAAGCCATTTCCAATGGCTCCTGCGTGGCTGGTATATGTTGTAATTCCACCATGGTTTTGGAGCATGGATGCAGACTGGTAGGGCATCTCCCTTCTTACCACGTGTATGGTAAACTAGGCTGTATTTCCACTCACTACAAGCTGAGCAGAGACACTCCTGCCTGCTCTGTGAGGCAGTGCCCCATCCTGGGTGGGCAGTACTTCTTTCCTATGGTGACATTATGCAGGTGCTTCAGGTGATCTAACTATTCCTGTCTGCAGTGTATACAAAGTTGGAGAGGACAAGGCAGCTAAGATTTACTTCTACTAACTCATTCCTACCTGAGACCTTACCTTCAGGGCTCTTCAAAACAAGCCTTTGGCTTTGGAATGCATCGGATTGCGCCAAAACCCAGAGAAAACAGATGAACACAAGGGAAACAGCCTGAGGTTTTAAATCAAGCCGCCCTATGCATGCTCACATAGTCTCCATTTCACATCACACAAGCAGGATGACACACAAAAGCATTAATGCATTCAGAATATTTATTTTCAGGATAAAAATGCAAGTATTTCCAGCTAGCACAGCAAACTAATTTTCTTGCCAAGATTTGTTGCATTTTTCTTTAGTTGTAGCAACAACCAATAGGTTTAAATCTGAGAACCAATGAACAGACTCCCTGCCTCTCCTCCCTCTTTGCTGAGAGTTTGAATCTCCAAGAAATGAAGCTTCCTTATTTTAGTCCAGGGAACTTTTAAGCACACGCTTATCTTCAGCTAATGTGTTGCATTCAAATGGGTGATGCACATTTGCCAAGTACAGTGTGCATTTAAGTGCTTTCAGGGATGGAGGCTGGAATATAATTGGTTTCTCACAAACTCAGTCTCTGAAAGAATGGGATTGCAAAGAATTTATCTTGCATCAGAGCGGATTTTTTTTTTTTTTTTTTGTAAGGTCTCCAGTTTTAACAAGAAGCCATTGGTACTTTTGAGGCTTCTAAGTCAAAGCTGCTTTAAAATAATGTATTTTGATGTTGCACAGGCATGACATTATAAGTTATATATATAATTATATACATATATTTATGGTATATATATATATATATATTTTTTTTTTTTTTTTGTAAAGTGTGGGAGCCTACTGGATGAAAGGTACTCTGCATGTATGTAATATCATTGTCATCATTATAAATACACCATAGTCACAAAAGCCTAAGATGATTTATTATGGACATCTTTCCCTATATAATTTTCTAACACTGTGTGCCTGGGTGAACTGATGAGATCTCCACTAAATTGGGGTTGCCTGTTATTTTATTCAGAATGGAATGGATTTTCTTTCCTTGAACTCCTGGCAGAGAGAAAAGAATCAAAAAGTAATGGATTGTAGATAATAACATTGCACGTTGAGATAGGCATTACAGATACACAGCTGCCAACACTTTTCCTGCACACATTTACATCATTTCATTGCAAGATGAATAAGGCAAAGGTGAGAGACAGAACAGGAGCAGGGTGTTTGCCATTTGGTCCCCCAAATACAAAATGTGATCCTCCTAATAAAGGTGGTTCTCCTCGTATTTTACAATAGCCAGCAGATGGTCTGCCTGGCAGAAGGGTACACAAATAGTTTGCCTTCCTTCAGATACGGAAGGTTGATTGTGTTCCACTGAAATCGTATCTAATCAGGCTTTTGTATACTTTGGCCTAAATGTCACACCACATCTCCTGCTCTCATCTCTGGAGAGTTCTTACTGTCAGAGTGACGCATTTTGTGAAGATTTCAAGAAAAATACAGGCATCCTGGCCAGCAAAGCCTCTCCCAGGCTACATGGGAAGCTGTAGTTCAATACATAATGGGTTGCCCTGGCTGTCAACAGAGTCACGCTGGCCCAGGACAAAGCCCTGCTGGAGCCCTGCGGCTCCATCATGCTACAGTGGCTGAGGCACACCAACTCCATAGCCAGCAGCCAGAAGGATGGGGATGTTGTTATCACACCATGCTGACTGTTTTCCCAGCCCAGATGGCCAGGTGTCCCTTTCCAGCTGGATGTGTCTGGTTCTCTGCTTATCTTGGTCCTCTGGCTCAGGAGCCAACTGCTTCAACCACTCTTCACTCTGCCCTGGCCAACTCCTTTCTTGTTACCAGATTCTATCTTACGTAAAGTCCCTTAAAAAAAAAAAAAAGATTCTTGGGGTATAAAAAGATATCCAAACTATGCCTGATTCCTTCCTTCCTTGCTGTGTCTGAGTATGTACTGCAACGCTGGGAGCTGTGGAGTTAGCAGCAGCTGCCTGCAGCTCATCTGTTGGCAAAGCTGAAATCACATTCTCCAAGTGCCAGAAAGATAGTCCTTCTGGAAGGAAGTATCGGCTGAAAGAGCAGGAAAGCGAGTTCACTTCCAAACAATAAACATGCAGATCGGAAATAATTGAGGCACTAGAACAAGGGGGAGGGAAAACAAAACAAACCATAACAATGGATCCTCAGATGAACTGGTTTTCCAGTAAGCAAAGTAGCAAGAGAGAAGAGAGTGCAGGGGGGAGGAGCAAATAAGAGCTATAGGTAGCTCAGAGCTGACCAGAAAAAGGCATTTCACTGTGTGATAAAGTCTGAGAAGTTGCTAATCCTGTATGTTCAGTGTCACAGCGACAAGCTGGCATCGTGGCAGTTCTGGTGAAACAGAAGAAATCTTTCAGGACCTGCCTGCCTGCTGGCTGACCTGCCAGTAAGCCAGGCAGCTAGCCACTTTGCCTGGTTTCCTTTAAAAACACTGACAAAATTGACATATTTCAACAGAGCCATTCAGTTCCACCGAATCCCCATCTTCCAGCAGACTCCTGTCTGATCAGGAGATTTCCAAACAGCTCTGTGATGCCAAACAATCACAGCTATTTCAGCATAGGATACCAGGATACCATTCTGTAGAAAGACATATAGAAAAGGAGTGGAATAAAGCCCTTACCCTACTACCAGACAGCACATATGCAGTGTGAATGGTACCTCTAGGCTGCTAAGCTGATGACTGCTGGATCTTGTGGGGTGTAGGGGAACCAGGGACAAAAAATTCTGGAAAGCTGGGGAGCACACACAAACTGGAGGGAAGCAGGACTTTTTCTGTGGCTTCACAGGACACTGTGTGCTGACATAAAGGTACATGCTATTGTTTTCTACAGCACAAGAGCTATTTTCAGATTACTCAATTCAGGCACCCAGCCTGGCTGGTTAAGTTACCTGGCTTGCCTCCCTAAACTCCCTTAATAGAGAAGCTCTCCTAGAGGCAATTCAGAACAGGAGCCTAATATAGACTTACTGAATTGCTCCTGGAAACAAGTCTCTCTCTCTGCCTCGGTTTTTCCATTGACTCCAGAGGGAACCTGGAGAGCCTAGCTGGCTAGCTTAACCAGCCAAGTTGGGTGGTGAAATTTGGGTGGTCTGAACACCTCTGCTATTGCATGAGGCCTGGATTATGATTTGAGCTTTGTCTTGAACATCTGTATTTGTTAAGTACTTCATCACTCAGCTTTAATGCTACTATGATTTAGATGAAATACCTAGGCATATACTTTGTTTTTCACTTGCATACATGCTATGAATGTGAAAATCTAGAAGTGTAGTGTGTTCAATAATGAAAGAACAAGGGATAAACTGATAAATAGCCCAGAAATAAGCAGAAGTTCACATTCACTGTGGGACATTACCTCTATTGGACGCTGCATCTTCCTGTGTTCTGAGTCACAGCAGTGAATAACAAGTATCAATGAAAGCCTGAGTTACTACATGAGCAACGTGGTATTGTTCACTCATTGTTCACTGGCTTTCTAATGACTTCTCTTTACGTGCGCCTGTATTCTGTCTGGTTTTCACAGCCTCCCAAATATGAACATGCCTCCCCAGCTACAGCTTGCATTATTGCATTCCAGCATACTCGCCTTACATGACATACCAGTTTCCTTCAAACAAACTTTGGGCTAAGTTTGTGAAAACTAATTCAAAGGTTGTCATTTAAAGAAGATAAACATTTCACGGGTAGGAACTCTGAAGCTAAGCTTTCAACAAACATCTAGTCAGACGTTTCTTTCAGGACTGTGAAATAATATGCAGACAACCCTCTCCTGCTTTTCCACAGAGGGCCTTCAGTAGTTTATGCTCAGACCAGATTAGGAGGCTGAATCATAAATTATTCCTTAAAAAAAATAATCTAAGTCACTTGTCTATGCCCCCAAGAGCCTGGCCCTTATCACAGCAGGGTGAGCTGCCTCTCCCATGCCACAGGTAACAGTGGCAATACCTCCAAGCACTTGGCACACAGGAGGAAGAGCACTGGACAGACCAGGTCATGTTGCCCCAAGCAGGCACTTGGGAGAATGACATGATCCTGTACCTGGAAGGTTGTTTCTTCCCCTTATGATACAGAATCACCAAAAGGGTGACATTTTTGTAGCCCAGACCTCTCACCAGTTCCTGAGCAGACGAGGCTGTTAAAGAGAAATACATATTTATCGTCAGAGCAAGCCAAGCATGAAACCGAAAGGTCAGGGTGTTGGTCTGTCAAGAAAGGGGGAATTACTAACTCATTTTTTCAAAGCAGAACAGCAAAGATCTGGTCATACCCTTTCCATATCATGGAGGGAATGGGAGGAGGGAGATAGATGTTTTCCAGTTTTGAAATCAGTGCTAGTGCATACTGTTTCTTACAGTTTTCCCTAGCTCAGAAGGCATAAAAGGATCTCTACGCACTCCTGTCACCTGATTTTCATGACACAGAACCCAGACCTGCAACCGTGCTATTATATATTCCTCAAACAGGGGTAGGTCTGAAAACATCTGGCCTGATCACATCATCCTTGGAACAGATGAAAATTGCATAAACTCTAATAACCAAGAACTACTGATAGGGAAAAAATGCTGAGATTTTGTTGTGTATACTTTGGAAGAAGTAATTATATTCTGGTTATGTAATCAGTTATACAACATAAATTCTTCTCAAAGTGAATGGTAGCTCCATCTATAAAGGCTTTTGATGCGGGTTCCAAGAATTTATAATAAATCAAGGTATAAATGGGCTTTTTGGTGGTGCAGGTTGGAAATCTTTCAAGGAAGCAAAATTTCCTTGAAAAAAAAAAAACACACAACACTGCTTTTGAACAAGCACTTTATTTTCACTGAAATTTTACCAAATTAAGGACTTTCGGCTGCACTTGGCTTCTTGGAGGGTCTGTTGGAGGCCAGTGGTCCTCAGAACCTGGAAGCCATTTGCCCCAAGTCAGCTCATGCCTGCATCTGCTCTTCAGACACATCGCCAGCCCCAAAGCAGACAGGCCTGAGGGTCACCATCCCGCTGCCAGAGCTGCTAAAACTAGCAGGTTCCTGGCTCACATACTCAACAGCTGTGCCTTAGGAAAGGGGACTTTGGAAGCTTCTTGCAACCACCCCAAGAAATTAATATTTTTGAATACTGGTGAAGCCAGGACGGCTTCCAGCTTGATTACAGAAAATTAAATAAAAGTTGGATTCTCATCAGAAACCAACTAAGTTGGATTAAAATATGAAAATATCCTTGCAAGCCTCAGCCTGGGTACCAAAAAGTGGCTGTCTGTGTGGCACTCTCAGTATCAGTCGTTTACTTTTCCTTCAGAACTAGAAGCAGCTTTATCAACACACAGGACAGGGCTATCAGCTGGTACTCATCCAAGTCAGAGAGGACTACATCAGACCAAATCAGTCATGGGTATATCCAGAAAGCTCAGTGTTGGGTCAATCAGTGTGGTGAGGCACTGGCACAGGTTTCCCAGAGAAGCTGTGGATGCCCCATCCCTGGTGCTGTTCAAGGCCAGGCTAGATGGGGCTTTGGGCAACTTGGTCTAGTGGGAGGTGTCCCTACCCATGTCAGGGGGTTGGAACAGGATGGTCTTTAAGCTCCCTTCCAACCCAAACCATTTTATGATTCTGTGATTCTATGATTCTATGTACAAGTAACTTTCCTGTCACTTCTGAGAAGCTTATACATATTTACTGTGCTTAGTGCTCACTTTTTCATGCTTCAGTGAAAAAATGAGCAACATAACTGATAACAAATCCTCATGTTTCAATGTAAAATCTTGTATCTTTCCTAAAATAAAATTCCAAATGAATGAATAAATGGCAAAACTTAAACTGTTTGAAAAGAGAGTGCAAGTACTTTGACAGAAGGAAAAAAAAAGTCAGGATGGGGGGAGGGCTTGCTTAGACATTATAGCAAGTGTCTCTAATATCAATAGGAAGAATGTGAGGGAGAAAGAGCATGCAGTCCTCTCTTGTATTGTGTGTGCATAGGACTATTTTCTTAATATTCAGTTCTGGATGCCAATAGCCAGTCAATAGCCAGAAATATTAGGCTAAGGGATGAAGGAAAGATTTAGGCACCACTCAGAGTTGTGCAGATTTTAATTCATTTTACTATAGTAACCTTAAAATCCTGTTGTTTTTTTTTTTTTTTGTTACTATGGCCTGAAGTCAATAATACACTTGAAAGCGCATGTGTATCTTTAACATAACTTGATCACTTGAGTAGCCTCATTATTTTAAATGAACATGTGCAAGTACTTTCCTGGGGCCTGGGTATGCTCTTACTAAGTGGCTCAAGGGCTCTGACCAAATGAAGAACCTCGCTTCATTTTATTTTATTTTTTTTTTAATTAAGTAGAGCATGACAATAAAGATTCTCTAAATTATGTCCCTCATTAACCAATAGAGGCATTCATTGTGATGCAGTCATTATTTATACTTCATGGCTCCAAATTTAAGCAGCATCATTCTTAAAACAAAGGTTTAGAAAAAACTTTCAGTGTTTTACATTGCTCCCCATGGTGTCCTAATGTGTCTGCAGCTGTAATACAGGGATGTATTTAAGGTATTGCCTTGGTTTGATTATTTAGATACATAATTGCACAAGGCTAGAAGATCTTCTATCAGGAATTCTTCCTTCACAGGGTTAGGTCTATGTTAGTCCATCAGGATTTGGTAGGACTGAAAATTTTGATTGCAGTTATCATATGAATTTTTGCTGGTGTCTTTAATGTTTTTCTCAGAAGTGATGTTTTGAGTTGCCTTTATACGTTTTGGTCTTCTTCAAGGAAATATGTGAAAACCCTATTGTCAGCTTCTAGTTTGGAGCTTTATAAATTAATGCAGAAATCTCAAACAATGTGAAAATATCTAATTCAGTAGACACATTTGTAAACAGGACTTTCTCCTTCCCTACCAAAGTAAAAACAAATGCATTTTCTTGCTGAACGACCTCCACGAAACAGGCTACATCTACTTAGGCTAAGTTAATTAGGTCATAACATCTATGTTTCCAGTTGACAGATGAACAACTTCTTAAAATCAAAACCAAAACTTTGCATCGTTTGCAGGATGTGATTTAAAAAATACTTCTGGTCAATATAATATTTTTATGTTTTTATTTTTATGACAACATGTTACCAAATTTTTGGCTTGTAGCTTTTCAGGCACCACACATCTTGGGCAGGTCTCCACTCTTTTAAGTACCGAAACAAAATCTTGAATTTTTGTTGAACCTATGTTAGAGCCTCTTGAAGGACTAAACCCATCAATTTGTAGATATGTATCATGTCGATAGTATCATACTGTTGATTTTCATTTGAATGTAAATATATTCAGTCATTCAGTGGATCTAAAGCCTACAAGAAAAGGTTAGAAAAATACTTTAGGGGTCAGATGGAGAAATAGCATAGCACAATCTTATTAATAAAATCATCTGGCCCTGTTTTGAATATGTCTGCTCTAGCTTTTGGAAGCGTGTGCAAGAAAATGTCTTCTAACTTAACACCTTAAATGTATTCACAGATATGTCCATATTCATATATATACATGCACGTGCATGTATGTATATGTATGTAACAGTGAATAATTGAGAAAGTGCCAGTCTATATAGGGCTAGTCTTGATGCCAAGAAAATAATTAATAGACAGTTGCAATAATTTTCTAAATTATACTCACAGTAATAACATAAGAGCTTGAAAAGGTGCTGTGGTAATATTTTTGACACAGTGTGAAGCTGTTCTTTTCCCTTTATAGCTCTGTAACAAAGCTCTTAAACATATGCATAAATCCCCAATGACTTGAATGGAACTCCAAAATATGCTTAAGGGCTTTGCATAATGGTCCTGGGACAAGAAAGGTCAGAAATGGCACATATCTATTTCCCAGAAAATACAGATAGTTTGATATTTTTCCAGATTGAAGTAGGGCAAAGAGATAAAACTGCTTTGCAAAATGAACAAGCCAGAATTAATTTGTATTCCTAATGCTATGAACTTCAAAGAGATTTGACAGATGAGCCACTGTAAATAAGTAATATAGAAAAATAAAATTCATACCCATAAGATCAATAAAAGCAGCTCAATCAGAAAAAAAAATATATTGATACTATCCCAGTTAAAGAAAAAAATCTCAATTTAAATGTTTTCTCTGCTCAGAACTATAAAATCAAGATAATACTCAGAAACACATTCAGTTTCAAAAATATGCAGATTTCAATCTTTTTTTTTTTTTTTTTTTTTAACCGATGAGCCAGTCTTATTTTCCAGTTTAATCATACAAAGCAAATCTTGATATCTATCCTACCTTCAGTGTTCCCACTGAGTTGTTACAATACAATGCAGCAGAAGCTGATCTGTGTGTTTCTTTACACAATAACTAGAGCCCAGGATGCATGTTTCATGGCTTCAGGTTATGAATCAGTGGCTGGGTACTTTTACAATGATGTTCAGGTGAAACCATTCCTAGAAATATTGCATATCATTTCGTGAGTAACTGAATACTTGAATACTTTTTGCCCTTGCAGACAAAAGCAATAAAATGATGCACTGAGTTGGGAGAATATATGCACTCAGAAATAGATATTAAAAATAAATGATTCACCTAGCTCCCATAAAAGGCCTAGTTTAAAAAAAAACAGGCTTGCTCACAGCAAGGTACTCATCCTCTCACCCTCAGTCCTGTTATTATTCATGCTGCAGTAGTCCTAGGAAGCCCCAGGTTCCTGTTGTGCTACATGCTGTGCAAATGCAGAGTGGTCATGCACTTATTTATTTATAGGGTATTAGATTTCCCTGCTCCCAAGTGAACAGGTAAGGTAGTGGTTACTGAGAACGCCACACATACCCAGGCAGCCAGCCACAGAAAGTAATTTCAGTCTGAGCCTTTGTTTTAAATAAACACCTGCATTTTCATATGGAGAAAAAACATTTGTTTCACAATGAGTTGTCACAGCATGTTTGTGTGCTAATGAACCAAAAGCTCTTTGAATTCTGTATTCCACCCTTCCCACACTGCAATTTTGCCAGCCCTGACTATCCCTTTTATTGCTTTTTTTTTTTTTTTTTTCTTTAACAAAACATTTTTGCTTAGCCCTGCAGTTACTCTGTAATTCCTGTATCATTTACTGTAGTTAGGGGCCATTTCTCCATCTGCAGGAGAGAAAAGCAGATTGTCGTCACTGCTCTGTGCAGACAAGGAGCCACCGTCTGACAGGATTTCAGTGGGAAAATATATTTGGTGGTCAGGACAAAGAATCTGAGACAAGGGTGCTCATCTTGTCCAGGATCATGACATAGGATACTGTCCTTGTGGCAGGTTGCATACAAACTATCGAATCACACAATATCCTGAGCTGGAAGGGACCCACAAAGATAATCAGGTCCAACTCGATGTGGCTCCACATAAGATCAACCAAAAACCACATGGTCCCACTGGCAGCTGTACGTTCCAGTCTATTCAGTCCCCAAGGACTTCCATGGACAAGGCCCTTTACAAACTGCAGAGCTGATATAGGAGCATCTGGCACATGGTAAAGCTCTCCCTGTTCCCTCTGTGAGCCAACCTTTGCTTTCAGCAAGCATCATAAAACACAGAGTCAGCCTTCACCTTTCTCTATCACCCAGACCTGTGTCCCAGAGGAGCTTTTCACAAGAAAGTCTGTTTTCCTTGGGTTCCTTGATTAAGGCAATTCCTTTGACAATCACAGTATTTAACCTTTCTGCTCCTCAGGTTTCTCACCAGGGAGAAACACATATCGAAAAAGTGATGTTATGCAAGCTCAAGGTTTTGTTAACATAGGAAATTTCTCAAGGGACTCATTATATTACACGAGGAAGAACAACTGAGTCATTTTTAAATATAGGAATTAAAGCAGAAAAATAGCCAAGAAATCCTTAGCATGAATGACTGACCCAAACTCATCCCTCCTCCCTTCCCTTCTGCCTTCCTATAATTTGCGGGCGGGCTTTCCCTGTGCTCATTAAGAGTGTTCTCCTTGTCTGTGTTACACTGCACGCATTTCACATAAACTCGTAGCTAGCTTCATGGCAAAGTGGAAGGGACTACCTAGGGCTCTCTCTTCTTCCCCAGGCTTAGTGGAGGAGACAGGTCTGCAGCATGGTGGGAGTACAGAGAAAAGGGGCTTATGGTGGAGTGAGTCCCTTGCAGCCCATGCTGGGGCTTGGGGATGAGCGAGCAGCCCAGGGCACATGCGTAGTGTCTCCACGGGCCATCTCCGCAGAGCATTCGCCAGTCATACTCAGCAACCTACAAAAGGAAGTCTTTCTGTGCTCCTATCTTCCTTCCAAGTCCTCCTTTCCTCCATGAAATTACATGAATCCCACTTTATTTATTCACTTTATTTATTTTCCTTACATGCACAGACAGGGAAGAAGAATGTTCAACAATCACCCAGAACTTTTTCTGAAGCAGATACTGAAAGTAGGTAGAGGCAGACAGTGGGATGGCTCACCAACGTCCCTCTTCCTCCTCTTTGAGGGAGCTACCCAGGTGGTCCTCAACAGGATGGTGTACATGTCCCAGGTAAGTTAACACCCAGCCAAAAAAGTCACAGGCCCACCCTACCTGGTGCATTTTGGCCAAGCAAGTCAAGGGACAGCCTGCTGCCAAAAGCCTCCCACTGGTCATGCTTCCTGAAGCATCAGGTCCGCCTCTGGGCCACCACCATCACCTCCCTCAGCCATCACTCCCCAAGCAGCCCTTCATGAACCTGCTCACCAAACTGGACACATTTAAGGTGAGTCTGTACAAAGCATGGGCAAAGCATGGGCTTTGCTTCTGTATCAAAGGCTTCCTCGCAAGAAAGCTACCCTTCATTTTGTAAGCCACGCCTTGAAAATAAAAACACTTCATAAAATGCATAAAAATATACCAAGCAAGAAACGCCTAAGTGCTGCATAGCACGTTCCTTCCGAGTCTAGACCACTTTTCCACAGTGATGACTGAGGGATCAGAAGGAAAAAAAAATAATCTGTATTAATGTTAAAGAAGGGGAGGGAAGTGCTTTCAGCTGGAAGGCAGAGGATGCAGTATTGTGACTCAGTTCTTCCACCGCCCCGCTGCCAGCCCATGCCAGCGAGTCACCTCTGTCCCGCTCCGTGCCCTTCCCTCCAAGTTATTCAGGCTGACCCAACATGCAGAGATGCCAATCACAGCCAAGGCTTTGAAACTCCTCTGTGTAGGTAAGAAGAAGAAAGAAAGAAAGAAAGAAAGAAAGAAAGAAAGAAAGAAAGAAAGAAAGAAAGAAAGAAAGAAAGAGAGAGAGAGAGAGAGAGAGAGAGAGAGAGAGAAAGAAAGAAAGAAAGAAAGAAAGAAAGAAAGAAAGAAAGAAAGAAAGAAAGAAAGAAAGAAAGAAAGAAAGAAAGAAAGAAAGAAAGAAAGAAAGAAAGAAAGAAAGAAAAGGAGAATATTTCCTTTAATCCTTGCCATGACACAAACACAATTATGTCAATTTAAAACAGATGAGTTTTAACACGGAAGAAAGAGAATGAGACAAAAGGGAGAACTATCTGATAAAAGTTTTCTGCTGGAGGTGTTTTAGACATTTATTGCCATTTTTACGCTGCCACACACCTGTTCTGTGCTTCCAGGGATATAACTCGGCTAATACTAACGGCAAATATTGTACCATTCCCACAGCTGAGTTAAGCCAAGCAATTAAATAAAAGTCTGTTTTGCTTTGATTTGGTGCTGAATTTAACCCTTGGATACCAGAAATCAGATTAAATTTTCAGAAAGGAGAATTCCTTATTTGCAACTAGATACACTGAGGCTCACTGGGATTGAAAGGACCAGAGTGGTTTTCTTTCTACTTGATGAAAGGGAATCAGGAGGCCAAAAGACCATTTTTATTCCGTCTTGAAAGACAAACTTAAAAGAAATGCTCTATAACCAGAGGGGAAGGTGGTAGAGTGGGATAGAATTTTCTTCTTCTGTTTATTAAAAACACACCTTGGGCACTATTCTAATCTGATTTAGGCATCACGTGATGTATATTTATTACATGGGAAAATTGCCTCAGTGCTTTCACTGACACAGTTTGGACCCAGCCTGCAAAAGCTGCTCTGCATGCAGAGGACTTTTCAGCACCCAGGGATGAAGAAGGAGGGAAGGGAAGAAAAGCCCAGGAATAAAAAGGGAATATCCCAGGGAGAGCCACCTGAAAAGGAGCAGAAGGCGGCTTGAGACTTAGTGAGCAAGGAGGTCCAGCTCCCAAAACCTGGAGAGCAGCGACAACCAAGAAGGGTGAGAGCAACTGATGGCAGCTGGTAGAGGGGAAGAGAGATGATGAAGTGAAAACAGTGGTCTGAACCATCTTGGAGACATGCCATAAAGCTAAGTAAATTATAGCTGCCAAAATTACATGTGAAAAGCCCAGCCATTCCTGAATGTGTTGAATCTTGCTACCACACAGTTTCAAGGTTTATAGCCTGGAGGTGCAGAAACCCCAGCACGAGGCATAGGCAGCAAGGCTCTGGTCTTCCAGCTACAGCAATGGGTCTTCAGGGCTACAGGACACCCACTTCACCCTAAAGGCAGCTCAAAAGCAACTGGAAAGCAGCTAGCCGTGAGAGGAGGAGAGCAGCCTTACAGCACAGGGTTAACAGCCACTTGGCGAGGGCTCCTGCTGCACAGCCAAATCTGGGCTACACCGTGATGGGGCTGTGTGGCTTGACATCAACATGCCGTGCGCGTGGGATGGGGAGGGGGGGCGAGGGAGACAGCCGGGCTGTCACGTAATCGGTAATCTCTGGTCCAAAAGGAGGAGTTATTATTCAAAAATAGCCAGTTTTCTGGGCAATGGCCCAGGGCAGTACTTTGCTAGAGGTCTGTAGAAACCGAATCCAGCCTTTTCCCTTTGCTGCCAGCCAAAGACCTTGCAACAGGCTGCCCATATCACAGTTCCTTCTCTCTCCAAGTAACACAGATTGTGAAATCTACACTTGTGCATGAAAGAGGCCATCCTAAATGTCTCCAGGGTTAAATCCCAAGCTCTCAGAGTAGGCCAGTCAGTTGCAAAAAACTTCAGGAAGGACAGGACAGCATGCCAACCTCAGTAGTAAGTCTAGGATTACTGTCTTGAAACTGAAGTGTACTCCAGGTTCTTATAAACAGATACACTTTCTCTGGAAAACTCTCCCTGCAAACCTCTGTGCTGCGCAGAAAAGCACATTTAGCCCAGGCTCATCCCTACACATAGCTGGAATAAGCCTTTTGCAGTGTCAGAGACCCTTTGTGTGGAAACTGGAGGTGGAGAGACTGATACTCTGGCCGCAGCAGTGGCTGAAGGAGTGGCATGATGTGCACGTAGGGGAAAAAATATTGCAAATTATCAATATTCACCAAAGCTCCTGGGTGCCTACTGGGAGTTGGGGCCCCAGAGTGGTGAGCACTGTGCAAGGCTCCATCCCTGAAGGGCAATGTGTAGAAATCACAGAGGCAATGGAAACCAAATATGCTCTCACAGCAGCACAACTCTCTCAGTCACTCAATTACCAGGTACCCTGCCGACATGAGATCCTGCATCCAAGACCTAAGGTAGCAGCTGATGTGGGTAGTTTTACTAATTTGTGAAGAGGAAAATACAGGCATTTCTGCTTCACTCTGCATTACGGACACATCCTCAAGACTAACTTATCTTTGCTGACAGCTTTCACAGAAACACCAGAGTGAAGCCTGGCACTGCTGACACACACCATGCAGCCCACTCTGTCATGCCAGCTGTCAAAGCCATTGCCAGGGCTGCTCAGCCTGGAAAACAGCTGGCAGTGGCAATGGCTTAGACTGCAAGATTTGGTGTTTTCTTCAGTATTACCACCTTTCTAGTCCCTGGACAGCTTGAGCTAGAATAGATGCATGGGGGTGTACATTCTGCTCCCTGCTGCTGTGTTATGCAGCAACGTTAAGATCAGACTAGGTGTGATAAGGTCCCTTTTGACATAACATCTCCTAGATTCCATTCTAAAATTAGCCAAGTCTTCCTGGAGCTTGGTGATTAACTTTAGAATCTATTTAGAATCTATTGGATTTATTATTATTATTTATTGGTAGGCTTGTTACATCATTATTGTCCATTGTCAAGGATCAAAATCATAGAGACAAATCAAAGAGACAAACTACATTATGACACAAAAATACCTCATCCTAGATCATGTAAAGCAATTTCAATAGGTGAGACTATAATGGTAGCAGCATTTTATGTCAGTTATTGACATAAAACACAAACAAATAAAAAATAAAACAAACACTAACTACTCCTGCCTACTACATCCTCAAAGAGATCCTATCTTTTCCACAAATTAGGTGTAAAATGTTTAGTCCACGTCACATTAAGACATGGATTCTCTATTATCAGGGTAGAAATACACAGCCAAGTCTACAGATAAATAAATCCCACCGAAACATTGGCAAGAAGATGCTTATGGAGGAGACATTGATACTTTATCTACATTTCCTCCTGCACTGAGGAAGATTCATATATACCTAGTCTTTGTGGAAGTTGGCTCTGTGATGGAGAGAAATGCATGTTAGTGTGAAAGAAACCACATATTGACTTTTTATGTTACCTGTTTACTTCTTACAAAGCTATATGGCCCAGAAGGGCAGACTGTGGTTGTGGCAGCCAGGCATATTATTAATTAGATCTCTGGCTGCAGCTTAAAGGGTTTATTGTATCTCACAGGTCAGACTTTCCTGCTGCGAGTGCCATCAAAGAATTTGTAATTGACTCTATAATTCACTTTAAATTTTCTGGCAAAACACTGCATTGAGAACTACCTGACACTTCTTCCTACATCAGAAATAAGTTTCTTAAAGTGTGCGTGGTAATAATGGTTTTCTTTTAACCCTTGCATATATATATATATATATATATATATATATACATAAGTACATATATATTTTGACGCACCACCAAATATCCACCAAAATCAAGATTAATTTTTCACTCATAGAAACCAGCTACCTTATATTTCTCATGAACTTCATTGTGATTGCAAAACTATCTTTGAAGAAAGCAGAAATGCAGAGCCACTTGCAACTGAAGGTTCTTTTTTTTTTTTTTTTTTAATGAAATTAATGATTTATTATGAAATTAGTTTTGGCTCAGCTAAATTGACTGTCAAGTATAGAACAGTGCCTTGCAGTGTTACCCCTATACCACCTCTGTCACCACTGTTTAGGTACCCAAAACAGCTCTAAATAGGTGAATTACTCCTACACAACCTAGCCCAAGCTCTGGATAGATCTTACTAGGATCACAAACGGATTACCTTTTCACTTCTCACTCCTTACACTAGTTAAATAAATATAAGTCAGAATCTAAGTCCAAATATAGTTGCCTCATTATGCAGTTAATCTGCATTTAGTCTGTGATTTTCAGGTATGTGTCTTGTTAAAAATAAACAAAAAATGTAAAGATCTATGTTTTCCACGGCTGCAGTAGAAAACTTGCTCCAGAGTTGTTTACTAGTCCACTATTCAGTTGCTGGTACACACTGTCGTGCAAATTCCATGAATTACTGCCTGAACAATGATGGCAGAACTGCAAGAATTGAAGGAAATTGAAAAGAAATCAAAGTATAAAGGAAAGAAATAACAACAACAACAAAACATCCATACATGATAGCCCAAACACACGTTACTGTAGTTTCTAATCAAAACTAAATGGACTTACTTCAGAGTGTTCGGTTTGTACCCAAACAGGTATTCCCCTTCTGACCAGAATCAAGTACACTTGTAACTATAGTAGTGCTTTGTTTTGTTTCAGAGAAGGTTACATGACTACAGACTTATAAATTACAGATTCGCTATGGAAGTACTCATTCTCGAGGCTACTGTTGCTTCTCCAAAACATTGCAGGAAACTGGTCAGGCAGCGAGAACCTAAGTTTGCAAATTTCACGTTAGATACCACTTTGACAAAACATTAATCCATTTCTGTTATTTCAGTTTACAATCTTAGCCTCAGCTACTGTAGGAATGACAATATGGTTCAAGAAGAATTGCCAGTCACCAGTATGTCCTATAAAAGGAATATTTCAGAGAAAGTTATGAGTTCTTCCTACTTTTGGTAGAATAAATGCTTCATAAGAATGGTTTCCTGAAATGGATGATGACAAAAGTCCTTCTCAACATCACCTTCATATATAATATCTGTTTCAAAGGAAAGAAATCAAAGCTTGCTAAAACATGCCAATTTGCCTAAAGTTACATAGTGTCAAGAATAAAATACAGGTATCCCAAATCCTGGGACAAGAAGAACCCTTTTTGTACACTATCATCCAATTTCTTCTCCAGTTCAACAATTCTAGCAGAAAGATATTGCACTTGGGCTTTGTGAGATACTGGCTCCTTAGATTTACTTTAGATGAGAAAAAATGCCATATTCTAGCCTTCCCTCTCCCTCTCTCTCCCCCCCCCCCCCCAACCAAACCAAACCAACCAACCAACCAACCAAAACCTTCCCCTCCACCTGCTACCCTTGCACAAAGCTTTGTTACATTATGATTGTCAATTATTTTCAACTTAAATTAATTTGCAATGTTCTAATTTTTATTTTATTTTATTTTATTTTATTTTGGTTGTGGTGGAACTTTCTGATCATAGAAATTTCACTTTGTTGAGAGTAGCTTACTTTCTTATTTACCTGTCATTGATCCCCTCAGAAGTAGCCCATGGGCCAAGAGGGCTCTGCCAAACATAGGCTGAAATTACTTCTCTGGAGAATTGCTTGTTAAGTGATTTTACCCCCTAGTTTTTTACACTGTAACACAAATCCTTCAGTAAATCTAAAACAAACTTTGCATACAAGTGGACCAGATTACTTCCAGAATTTATTGCCTCCTATCTTATCACATCTTCACTACCTTTGGTTTACACAGACCTCATCATACGTAAAGGCTTTAGGACCTTAATTCTAAATTGCTTCTGGATCTGCAGATGTACCTGCTCCTCTAGGACAGAAAACAGAACTCTCCTCTAACCTTCTCATGTAGGGAGAAACAGTATTGCTCTCTAATAAGGTCACTGATTACAAAGCCATACTAGAAGACAGCGAATGTCATAATGAAATTATATCTGTTAAAGGGTAACTATAAAAAACAAAGAAGTAACCAGTAAGCAAGGTTTCTGTGCTAATACTTTAAATACCTTAAACAAATGCCTTTTTCTCCCTAACTCAGACTGCTGTAGATGGATGTCTCTTCAGGACTTTCCTCTGAGAGGCACCAAATCTCCTCTGCTTTCACCCACTGCTGATATGTAGAAGCCACTCTTTGGAAGAGCTGAGGTCCTGGACATGCTCTGCATGATTGGCATTCCAGCCCTGAATGAAAACCCTCAGCAACCCCAGGTTTAAAAAAAAAAAAAAAAAAGACTCTTCTCATGCCACCATCTGTAAGACAAAGAAAGTAGTAACTTCTCATACTTCTCATCAATGTAAAAAGTCTAAAGTTCAACAAGGTGACTTGAAGACTTCTACTAATATTACTGCAGAATGCTTAATAGCCATTGTTGGCTAGTGACTATACAGTACTACTATGGGAGAAAAGACAAAAATAATTGTAACAACTGGGAGTAGAGTTATCAATATAAATACACTATGTATGCATGACTGTTGTTTGTTTCTTTGCTTGTTTGTTTTTAAAAAAGGAAACGGATACCATTTAATGTTTGGATTTTGCTCCAAAAATGAGGGAAACTTCATTTCCTTGTTTTCTTCCCTCCGAAGACATGCATTTTGGAAAGGAATAGGTGAAACTGAGAACCTGCTGAATTCTGAGCGATAGTTTCATCCATTTGACTAACATTTCAACTTCTATAGTGTGATAAAATTTCAGTCTCTCTTCAGCTTTCGAGCTCTCATATCAGAGCTGGCTAAGCAGCCACCTGTTGACCAGACACCCCTGGCAAGTAGCAGCTTCAAGTGAGATTCTGGGACTGCCTATAATGGAAGAGAGCATGCTTTCTAGCAGCACCTTGCCCTAGGAGAAGTCTTGCTTGAAGATTTGTTCCATGCTCCTGATGGAAGGTCCAACTGGTGGACCTTCCACCACAATGGATCCTTGTGTGTTTCTCCTACAGGTAGACAAGGAAAGAAGGGCCTTCCCTTCCTCCTAGAAGTCACTTGCAACACCTGACATGGCAGAAGAAAGAAGGCAAAAGGTCTTAAAAACATAGTAACATTTATATCTAAACTCTGAAGTGTGACCTTACTTCATATAAGTGTCTGGAAGTTTAGCTCTACCCAATCTATCCATATCACTTGGTTTTGCAGCAAATGGGCCATGAGCTTTCTTTATGAAATTATCACTATTTATAGGGAATGTAAGAGGCATGATGCAACCCAAAGTTGTTTTTCCTGAATCCCTATGTGTGTACAGATTCACTCCTTCAAGGGGCAGCCATTCAGTGATGCTCTCACTGTCACAAAAAAAGTCTATCCTTCCTCTTTTTTCCCCCTCCTTCTACTGCCTTCCATCTAGCCCCTCAGTTTGGTACCTTGTGTTGACACTTGAACTGCTGTGCAGTGAGCGTGAATGTGCCACTGCAATCTGGTAGCATTGTACATCTACTTCATGCAAGCATAAATTATTTAGCAGGGTTCCAGACAGCAACAATCAGGCCAACACCATTCTCACTCTCATGAAGACATGTCTTTTTTCTCTTGTCTTGTTCACTTAATCTAAAAGGTCACAGCAACTGGAAGTGTATGCTTATTCTTTTATATGGAAATATAACACTACTTGTTTCCTTCCAGAGAAGCCAGAAATGCTGGAACAACCATTTCTTTCACAGAATTACTGCACTTCTGTTTCTCTTCTTTTCTGGAGCCCAGAATTTCAGAAGGGCATAAAATAACGGAAAAATTATGATGAACATTTCTGGAAAGCAGAAATGGAAAACACTGATTTAGGTTGTCTATAAAAGTAAAAATTATTATATGCAGTAAGTCAGCTCATCCACCTTGTCTGCATTTGCAGTCCCAGAGTCTGACATTCAGAGCTATCACTAGGGTTTCACAACCACCACCTTTGAAAGGATGCATTTTCATATCAGCTCTGACTTATTACTGAAAAATGGCAAAGAAATAAATGTATATTAACTTCATATACCTATACAATTAATCAGACCTTTATTTTTAATTCAAACTGTCAGAGCTTTGTGGCAGAGCTGTGAGCAGTTCTATAAATTCTGTATTCCCTGCAATTCTTCCCTGTGGATCCACTGCCTTCCTTTGCCAGAACTGAAACCAAGATCAGCTGCTAAGGTACAAATTGCATAGGCCAGTGGAACAAAGTTTCCTGGAGTGTGACAAGAAAACAATGTTTGATTCATTAGCAAGGTGAAAAAGGAGAAAAACAGACTTTGTACAAGAATTGCAGTTCTGCAGACTGTGATTTGAATTTCTGAAATCTGTTCTGAAACCTGAACTTTAAACAACTTATTTTAGCTCTAAGTCTCCCATGGGACATTTCTGGTTATTCTGAGAACTCTTGATGGGTAACAGACTTGGCATTGCCATGGTGTCTGTGTTACTGAGCGACTAGCAGCATCGCTATTGGAAAGGTTTTTACTTCAAAAATAAAAGCAGTATTTGATGCATGGGGCACCTGGAGATCAGGACTGAAAGTATGCACCCATGGGTCTTCATGGAGTTTTGCTTTCAGTCTTATCCATGAGATCAACAACATTCCTACTCAGGAGTGATGGGTGAAAGGAATGAAAGGCATGAGGAAAAGTCTTTATAAAGAATTAAGCAAATAAGCCAAGTTTTGCTCTTGCATGTGACTTTTACTGTGCCAGAAAAAAAAAAAAATCTTCTCCAGACATACTTAAGCTAGAGTAATGAAGATAAATGAAAATATGTTTTAGTTAGCCTTTCATCCTATTTTTTTTTTCAATTAAAAGCTTAAAAAGTTGAATTCTTCCAGACAAAGAAATTATTCCTCATTAAAATATGATATGTCTCTTGTGGTAGCACCTCAGGTGTGTCTTCTGTGTTCTTATGTAACAGATTCTTCTTTATGTTATACAGCATTTAACTTTACAAGTGATGTGCTTTATAGGAGCACAAAGTGAAGAGCTGTGTACTACCTAGGTAAGTGGCAATACAGGAACTAGAGAAGTAGAGGCAACTGCATGGACATTAAGTAGGATTTTACCTGCTTACTAGAGCAAGCACCTAAATCTAGTCAGAAGAGGAGTGGCAATATATTTAATCACCAAGTCAGAACCCATTAAACAGATTATTATATTGTAAATATATTGTCAGTGATGAATGAGCCTTTCTTTCTCTCTCTCTCTCTCTTCCTTCCTTCCTTCCTTCCTTTTTCCTTCCTTCCTTTCTCTCTTTCTTTCTCTCTTTTTTTCTATGGATGCCATTATGGGAGAAAGGTTTTCTCCCCCGACTGGAATTATCCAAAACTAATAATATGTATATGTATATATATATATGTGTGTGTGTCTTTATTCATTGTTTTTACGTTTTTCTTAATAAAGAGGTCATCCACAATTTCTTCTTTTATATTTTTCATCTGAAGAAAATCACTTACAAGTCACGAAGGAATGACCTTCTAGCTCCATAAATCAATGTGACAGGTGATTCAATCAGCCACATGCCTTCTCTGATCTAAGCAGCTGCTGACTCCCATAGAGCACACAGAGTGCAGGTCCCAGTGGCCCTGCAAGTGATGAAGAAAGCAGCAGGTTTGCACTTTTAAAACCACTGAAGCCTGGCTGAGGAAATCACTGACACAAGTGAAATAAAAGGGACTGAATGTTTAATTTGCATGAGATGCTGGCGTTGCACACACCTCCACATTACATTTTCTCACTCTGCACGCTGTAAGTTTTGCCAGAGGAACTGCAACCTCACTGCAGACTTTGTGAGTACAAATTGATATATGAATCCATGCTTGCAATTTTTGTATGTTTCCCAGTCACGTGCTTTGTGAACTTTAAAGGAAGAGCTGCAACAAGGGTAGCAGTAGTACTGTTTAATCTCAAGTAGGAGGAGTAGAGCTGGATAGGGTGGTGAGTGCCAATTGATGACCTTCACCTGGTGGCCCAAATTCTCTTCAATTTCAGAATAACTTACTACATCAGGATGACTCTCAGCTGCAATTCTTACAGCATCACTTTGGATTTATTCAGAGAGATATGAGAACAGGATTCAACATTGTTGTCGTGACTTAAGAGAAGATGCAGTCCATGTCTGCAACCAAAGAGATGTACCTCTGTCCTACTCGGGCTGTCCATATTTTAATCCTCACTTAAAATTTACTTGCATATTGCTATTTCAAAATGCCCTGCAAATTCAACAGTTTATAGTGCTTTCCCAGGACTGAAACCTGTCCTCTCTTAGCTTTATTTTTTCAAGCAACCAAAAGAACCACAAAGAAAGATTCATGAAGTTTTCCTATGAAAACTGAAAAATCCCTTCTTTGAATGCAAGTTGCCAGTACGTTCCTAGTTCTACAAAATCTGCTCCAAACAAGGTATTTAGCAAGACATGATGATTGACAAGTTTGATTCAATTACTTGGAATCAAGTCTATGTGCCTTGGTACTATTTTGCGGTAAACTGTACAGATGCAGTGAAAGAAAACAAAAATGGGGAGAAAAAAATGTAGTGTTATTGTCAGCCTTATTTACATAAAAGTAGTAGAATTCACCTCTCTCTTGGTGGACAGATCGTAGAAAGGCTAGAAAATTGAATTATTCCATGAAGTCCTGGAACATGAGATCTAGCATAGTGGCTCAGCCAAAAGGTCCATCTAAAACTAGTGTCCTGTTTCAAAGGCACAAATGACAGAAGTTCAGGAGAAAAACATGTGAAATTAACACATGACAAAATAGTTGTGTCCATGATACCCTACTAGAGTTTTAGGGAGCACCTATAGATCGTATCCTGTTCCTTATCAGTTGGTAATCACTAACAGATAATCACTAACAGACCTACATTTCATGGACTTAAACATATATTTTAAAAAAGTCATTTACAGATTTGGACTCCAATGTGTCTTGTAGCAACAAGATATGTCAATGCTACAGTAAATTTTGTGGGGGGAAAAAAAAAAAGACATTCTTCACTTTTGTCTAAAGCTGCTGCATTATAATTTCACTTTCTTGAGAAATATTAATCTATGTAGGTAGATGAGAGAGATTCACAAATAACTTTCTCTGCACCATACATGAATTCACAGAACTGCTTCTTCACATCATCTCTTTGTTCAAATCTGAAAAGCCATAGTCTATTTACTCTTCCTTGCGTTAGAGACATTTCATACCTCTGATAACCCTTGTTATACTTCTCCATATTTATTGCAGTTCTGCTGCCTGTTTCAGTTGGGTTGGCCCGGAATTGCACGCAACCATCACCATCTCAGCACAGCATGGTTTTATGCATACAATGACGTAATTTATGCCTTCAGTTTGTTAACAGAAAGTAAACAGACCTACGCACACACATACAAAAGAAGGGATAACCCAGCCTCAGTTCTTAGATTGCCACCTCCCATCTTACTGCCTCAGCATGCTGCCACTGTCCTGACCAATTGGCACATCCCCTGCCAGGTCTCCAGTGCTGTGCAGAGTTCAAGCTCTGCACAAGAGTATGTGGCAACTGCACAGAGTGTGCACGTTTGTCCAAGAAGAAACAGCTGATTTTTCACTGCCTGGTTCCTATTGCCCTCTCCCCCACACATGGTTTTGATCAAGGCTTAATTCTGGGAAGTTTTGTGGCTAATGCTACAAAGGAAAACAGACTGATTTACTGCAATAGTCTTTTTTGGCTTTGGAATGGAAAAAAACTGTGGTGCCCAGAAAATTTGGAGGACATACTACCCCAGTTGGGAAAAAGAGGAACGAAAGCAAAGGCCTCTGTCCCTTTCTCTTACAAAACACTTTTCTTCCACTTGTGATGTGTTCCATCATTATTTTGCCATGGATCTGCTCTCTTCCACATCTTATTATCCTCTTTTCTCCCTCACATACACCCATTAGGCATACATGACTTCAAAGGCCAGCTGGCAAAGGTGTTTCATAGTTTTTGTCTTTAATTCCCAGTGCATCAGCTGTTTTTATGCATGTTGTTTATCTCTGTGCCGCAAAATGATCCAGACTTTAGAGGAACAGCAGCTCATGGTTCCACTTGTTTTTAGGCAAGCTTCTAGTTTCCTGTAAAGTTGTGGTTTTCTACTCGATTCTCAACGGGCAGTGGGGAATGTGCAAGTACAAAGAGCAAAATACTGGAATCAAGATTGTTCCTTCATTCAGGATAAAGGATTCTCACCTGAAATACACAGTATGGGTAAGAAATCCCTGAAACTAATCTAGCCTTTTACAGGTTGCATTATTTCACTGTTTCAAGCTATTTTTCCTTGGACAAAATGAGTATATAGCGCACACCAAAAACATGGAAAATATTTAGGAAGAGAACATGGAACACGCCTCCCAGTTGGAAAACTAACTTCCTCATCAACCATAATCCACCAAGACAAGAGAAGTTTAAAGCTTGGAAGGAGAGACTGCTGGCTGGATCTTAAAAATAAAAAGAAAAAAGGATTTGCACTTAAGTCCATCTGAACATGAGGCAATAAATAATTCTTGATTATTCCATTTTAGTAGTTGGACATTGGTTTTAAGGCTACATTCTTAGTTGGAATAAATTTGGGTAGTTTTGTGAATGTGAATAGAGGTTTGCATGAGACAAGAGCTTTATACTTTTCTAGGTGCTTAGTGGATTCACTATTTTTTCATTTAAAAACCAAAGAATGGAATAAATTTGAGGGAATCATGAATGGATTAAAGGAAAAACATAACATAGGAGCTTGTGCCAATGCTCCAGCTGCTCTGAAACTACAAGTTTCAGGCTGAAGCTAGAGTGAAACATTTGTCTATCACTTCATCTGCTCCAAGGATTCCCAAAGAAATACACTTCTACATTCCAAAAACTCAGTCATTTGTCCTTTATTGCTTCATTTCTTGGAATATTTTTGAAAGCTCTCTCATAAAATAAAGTAGGACTAACGAAATGAACAAATGAAAAATAAAATATATTCCCAAGGAGTTAAATCACTAAGTTATTCTTAGAACCATGGAGATGACAAAGACTTTACTTTTTCCATAAAATCTGTAAAATTTTAATTGAAAAAAAAAAAGAAAAAAAAAAGTAGTAACTTTAACACAGCAAACTGTCCAGGCATGATACTTTCTCTGTCTCCATTTTTATTTAAAGCAGGATCCACAAGTAAGGAAGAAGATACAGACACAAGTTGAGAATCTTGTGTCTCTCAGACCTCTGCTGCACATTGTATTAATATGCTACCTCCCTTCACAGTAATAAAATGTTTCATAACTTATCACAGATTTGTAACTAATTAGAGATGGGAATGCCTGTTTGCAAATGGGAAGTTGAGACAGAGGAACTAAAGCCTGGAAAAGGTATTTAGGAGCTTAAATCCCTTTCAAATGAGTAATTTCATTGTGAAATTTTTCTGTTGATCCCTGGCTGGCAATAACAGGAGATGAATTCAAATGTTAGGAGTCACGAATAAGCATTGGCTCTAGCATCTTCCCAGAAACGTGGAAAAATTAATCTGTTTGGCACTCAGATGAGCTAATCTTTCTCACTTGAAAAGGATGTATTGGGCAGCTGTACAAAGGATGCTTTAAGGAACAACAGAAAAGGAAAACAGGAAGAAAATATGATTCTATATGATTCTATGAAAAACAGATAACAGGCAATGCCAGCTGCTCCTTTCCCAAAGTATAACAATAAATGTGTGAACATCTCTCTCTGATTTTCTGCTGAGTACCAGCTAGGACAGCTGGCTACTTCCCCTTCTGTGGGAACATCTGACCCGCAGCTTGAGGGTGCTAAATCCCATAGGGCGTCAGCCCCAGCACACCTGACATAGCTGCTGCTCTTCTGCTGGTCACTCTAGGTGGTCTCCTGCCCCTCTGCTATTTCTGCTCTTCAGGAAGTATATAGCAAAGGACAGCCATTGGCAAGAAGTAACAGTTTAAGAAAAAATTCCCTTCTTTTTTAGGCTCTGATTTTTGCACTCTAAAGGTGCAAATTATTGTCCTGGATTAAGGTGGCTCCAGCACTGCTTAGAATTGGTTACTTGACTGATTTTTACACTCAATGCAATTGCCCTATTTTATGAGATGCCTACATTTATAACAGAAATGCACTCAAATATGACAACACAGACACAAACCAAATATTTAAGGCCTCTCCATTCTTTTTGTTCATTTACACTCCTCTCAAAGAGACATTCACTGAACTGTCTCCCCACACCAGGGCTACTTTTTCTCCTAAACATGTCTTTCACCAAAGTAAAGGCACTAGCTGGAATTGCAAGATATGAGCTCCATACTCCCTTACTCTGTGAGTGTAAACAGCTTGTTCTGCCACCCAGCAAGTCAGGTAGATCTTCTTTTCTGCTAAGAAAATTATTAATTAATAATTACCTCTTTCATTCCTTGAAATAAAAATATCTTTATCTCACTGTCAAAAGCTAATATTTCCAGACACTTGATCATGAGTCTTATAGTAGTGTTTGCATGGAAAAGAGAAACAGTCTTACAGCCTTAAATTTCTCAGGCACATTGAGGATTATGTCCTAATTCTTGATCTCTGCCCACAAGTTTGAGCATGGCTCAATTAGGTGATAAACATTATAATAAGGATGAAAAAGACAATCCTTTCCCAAATTAATCCAACCACATATTGTTAGGAAGAAACAATTGAGGTTTTAATTTGACTTGGACTTAATCCTCATTAATATCTTTATTTGGTTTGGATGTAGTAACAAAGAATATGGGGGGGGAAAAAAAGTGCTAGGTGATTCTGATCATTGTGCTCATGAGAGAATGAAAAGTTCACTTTTAAAGATGGGTGCTTTGGGCATCAGTAGACAGCATATATTGAAGCATGTTTTTCAAAACTGGATAGAAAGTGTTGATAATAATTTCACTCTTTTAGGTGGTATGCTAAAATCTTTGTATTTCTCTTAAATTTTTTAAAAATTACACTGATCCATTTTAAGGAGGCTTATATTTCTCTGTTCAGAAGCTCAAGTAGGATATTTTTTCTGCTTTTCTTTCACACTTCTAAACAACTTGAGAAACACGGGGCAAACAGTGACAATAAATATTATCCCTGTAAGCTAAAAAGATCAGGAACAGTAGATTTTTTTTCTAGTCATGTCCAAGCTTCTAGTCAGGAACATAGAGCTATTTATTTCACCACAATGACTGTCAAATATACTACATTTCTGAAATTTAGAGCATTAGGTCCTGTGTGGACTTCATGACCCTTGCAGGAACTGTCCACCTTGCAATATTCTATGATCCTATGATTCTACAATCCTACGATTCTACAGTTTAGACTGCCAATACTTCTAGACAAAAGGTCTGAGCTGGCAGAGCAGGAGAAGATGCAACTTCACGATCTAATCCCAAAGTTGTGGGTGATGCAGGTCACTTCTTCTTTCTCAGAGTTTACCACCTGAGTTTCCTATTCATTTTTTTAAGACTACCCTCAAACATTGATATTTATTTTCTGGCTTTCTAGTGTATTACTTTTTTATTTTATTTTATTATTATTATTATTTTTAACCAATGATATCCAAAGGAATTCTAAAAAATGTGCCACAGCTCAGGAGAGATCAACATCATGGAGGGAAGAGAAAATTTTCCCTTCCATGTGGTAATTTATATGTAAAGAATAGTACACAATGTTAATCAGTCACAAGTTTAACCAGGTCTCCGGCAGTTTGTGAACCAACAAAGTCAACTGGGGACAGGTTCTGACCAAAGCAGGCCTGAATTTCCAGTGATCTCACTCCCTTTCCATGAACTCCACAACTAGGTTTACATATTATTTCAGTACGGTCTGGCTAGATACAGTGAAGTTAGAAGTAGGTGTAGTCAGCAGATGGATTTTATTTTCTTTTTAAGTTAGGAAATACCTTAATAAATTAAAGTTATGAATGCTCTAAGGTGCATGCCATTCCATGAGCCTCACACGTACACAGTAAGTGTTGTAACACTAGTTACGACAGTGTTTGCACAGCCTGCTTTCTCATGCTATAGAACACAAAAAGCCCACCCAAAATTATCAAATAGGTGTGTTAGTATTGCTTAAAGGAAAAAGAAGTTGTATATATATCTCTGCTAAAAGAAGATTAAGAGGGTAATTGGTCTATAGGAGGAGTCAGTAAACATAAAATAGGATTCAGCTACCAGCAATGGATAAAGTTGAAATGTTGCTTAAACATGAAAAGGAACAACATCTCTTAGATCGTAAGAGTCTCTGGAAGATGACAGGGGATGGTTTTCCATACTAGTACAGTGGTAATCACTAAAAGGTCCACATTTACTAACAGTTATAAGGATTACCATGAATTTTTTGTATGTGAACATGAGAAGATAGCATGTAAGATGCACATGCTATGCACATGCCTTAGTAACCGCTCTAAGTAGATTGAGCAGACTAGTACTGCTTGGGCACAAACCAGGCTACATGATACAGCAGGCAGAAAGGTATAACAATGTTTTCACTTTTCCAATAGTTACAAAAGCAGAAACCAAAATCAGTTGTCAAATGAATTCCAAAGGAGGGAAGTAATACAGTAACACAACATAGCTATCGTCAGATGGCACACGTGTCCACTATAACCACAACTGAACACAGACTAACTATTTATAATTGGTATGGGATGTGATGGCCAGGGCAAGGCCAATAATTGTTCCTCCTCTGGACACCACTCAGTATCTTCTCAGCTACTCCTATGACTGAATGTGGAGAGAATGGTGACTATTTTCATATTGTTTTTCATCCATCTAGTTTTACCCTTTAGCTTGAAAAGCTTCCAAGCCTTAACACACTGTGAAACTGACATCTGAAAGAAGGCATGCCTATTCACTGAGAGTTTTGGATGTCTAACAGGTCGGAAGTCCTAGAACGTCATAGAATTCTTCTTCCTGTTTTTCTCCATTTTGCTTGGTCCAAAAAACATTCAGTATTTTGGCAGAGGGACACTGGAGCAGTTGAGGGATCAGGGAGAAATCTGGGGAGAGTTCAACAGAGTAATGCTGCGTCTGGGATTTTTCAGTCTGAGCTATTCAGACACTGCAGAGATGGGGCCACTAACAAGAGTGAGACAAGCTGCAAGTCCTACCCATGCAAAAAAAATTCATGATGCTGCTCTTGATTCTCTGTATAAACAAATGACTTTGCTTCCCAGGATTACCAGGCTACACTTGCCAAGCTGGCTGTTTTTGCAAGGGAGGTCACTGTTCTGGGGACTCCCTTTGACCCTATATGCTTTGGCAGACCTCCTAGTTTTCTTGGTGGCCTCCACAACTGAGACAGAAGATACTCCAAACCTCAAAACAACCTTCAAGTAACAGCTGGGAAACTGCAGCAGTGACTAAAATCAAACATATTCAGAGATCTAGGAATGAGAGCCATTCCTACAACAGTGAAAAGGAGAAAGCAGAAGGGACCAGAGCACTGAGAGAGAAAGGGGACCTGCAAATTGCCCATTCAAAAAGTCCTTTAGAATGCAATAAGGCCTTCAAACTGAATTCCTTTGATGGTTACAAACATGCTGCTGCAACTCATTTTTCTATCACATTCCACAAGGTTTTCAAAAAATATTTCTATAGAAAGCTATTTATTTAATCCTTTTAATCTCTTCAAGTGTAGTTTCTGTGTCATTATTCAGTTCTGATCTTTAGGTCTGTGGGATTTGTATTGTAGAAAAGTCTGAAGTGTTGCTTTTCAGTTATATTTTATTGGGGAAAAAAATAAGTTTAAATTACTGAAACAGTATCAAATGACCCAGGCAGTAGTTCATCAGGTTCACACCACTACCAGTTAGAACAAGCTATGGGTTTATAAAGCATGAACCATGAGAACAATTGTAACACAGATCCAGCAAAAACTCCATCAAGTCCCTAAAGAATTGCACAGCTGTTTTAGGCGGTCTACATCTATCTTCCCTGGGTGCATGCTTTGATCATTTTCCCACAATGACATTTCATTTTAGATTTTGTGACCTCCTCCCTAATTCTTTGTTGCCTCACTCGTTGAATGCCTAGTTTCTAATTGTGCTCTATGCAAAGTGAGTCTAGGGTGGTTGTAAAAAGTCACTGAATTGAGACAACTCTACAGCCCATGGGACATTCACTTTGTATAGGAATAAGCAACTCTCTCTAGTTCCAGGAGGCAAGAAATAGTGGGTCTTGCTGGGTGGTTTCTGCTGTGCCCCCCCATCTCTCCCCTGCTGCCTTTTTAAAAAAATCAATTTACAATATGGTTCATGGCCTAGCCTCACAAATAGCTTTACTACTGCAACTCAGAGAGCAGCATGGGGAAAGCTGTGGCCTTAGTGGTTAAAGTATTGAGCACAGGAGGCTGGGATCTGTTGTGGTACATGAAAAGTTGTTTTAAACTACAGGGAATGAAAAGATAATTGTGCTAGTTTTAGCATGAGTGTATTCTGTAGTTTAAGATTCACAGGCAGTATATATAGTATTGGCAAGAATCTAAAAAAAAATGCAAAAATAAATCCCTTAACATGAGGGAAAAGTCATTTCTCTATACGAGTATCAATTTTTATGAGGCTACATGCAAGACTCTTTTTAATATGTGCCTGCAAGAAAGTAAGAAAGTTTCGGATAACCCACAGAAAATATAATGCAGTTGAGAGCTTTGGGTCAGAAACACTTTTTTTTTTTTTTTTTTTTTTTGTGAGGTGAAATGGAAGATAGATGGATACTTATGGGAATGGAATTTATTCTCAGTTGCTCTGTCTTGGCAGTGGACACTTCTCCCTTGGCTAAGCAAAGAGATACAAGTGCTAATGTACTTTACCCCATATTTGGCAGGGAATCAATTGCCAGCTCATCTGACAAAAGGTAACTGATTTAGCCATGGAGAACACCTCATCTGCCTTGCCCCAGTGCCTAATGTCACTAACTAGCCAACACCTTCCTCACCCAAAGTCCTACCAAGCCCTCATGCTTAATACCCTGGCCTCCTCCCCCTTGTGGTTCACTCTGAGCAGCACAGCTAGATGTAAACCGGGTCGTGACAGGAATGGTGGTGGTGTTCTCAGTCTCTTTCTAAGCAGTAATTCAACAGTTTGAGAATGCCTGCCATGTGAGAGAATCAGGTTGAGTTCCTTCTCCATCTGAACAGTTGTGAGGCTGCACCTCCCCTGACAGAGGTGAATATTATAATCCTGACCAGAAAGTTGAGGGCTGTCCCTCAGACCTCCTTGCTGGGCAGGGTAGAGATAGATCAAACAGATGAAATTGTTGTTGCAATTATTATAAAAATAATATTTCTGAAAACACTATTACTGAAGTACTTAGGAGCAAATATGCAACTCTAACCCGTACAATAAAATAACATACAGATACCTGTTGTAACTGGAACGGTGGGCTCATTTGTGATCTGTTTTGAATACAGAGTACACAGGTCAGTTATTGCAACAATGTTTGCCTCATGTAAGACAGCTCTTACTGCATTTTCAGAGTTTTTTTTTTTTTCTATTTTCAAAAGACCAATAACTATGCTAACACTTTCTTATTTCTTAAAAAAAAAAAAAAAAAAAAAAAAAGGCACAAAGCAGCTACAAAGCGGTAAGTAATGTTATGAATAGGAAGCGCTGAACTAGATGAAGTTTATTTTCTAACTACTCACTTTAACTTGCTATCCATCATAGGCTCTGTGAGGGGCATTATTCATCAGTGGTATTTTCATCTAGAACTCTGAATGTGTGTTGAAATTATCCCTGGCAGCTTGACTGGAAGAAGAAGAGGCCTTTTAAAAACTGCACTAAAGACGTAAGATACTCAGTAAACACAGATGTGTGTTTTGACAATTGTGGAGTTGCATGATTAAACTTCAAACACTAACAGCACTTCAAGAAGGTCTCTCTCCTCCCCTTCCCCCCCTATTTTTATACACAAAGTGTTTATAACCAAAGTTGTCCAAATGTTGGACAGCAATTATTAAAATCACAAAGCCTCAAGATGCAATAAAACTGCCCCATTCCTCTTAAAACCCAGCCATTCCAAGACACATGTAAATGCAGAACAAAACCATCATCACCAACAGTAAATAGAGGTGAAGAATCAGTCAGAAGCAGGGAAGAGCAATACCCTTCAACAGGATTCAAGCTACTAAAAGTTTGAAACATCCACCAGTACTAAAAGCCTGAGATTGAAGCGAGGCTCTCAGCAAAGCAGAAGAGAACATGGAGAATGTGTCCAAAGGGGACGGGTCCACCAGAGTGGCAGGCTGAGCTCAGGCAATCCCTCAGATGGATCCCAGCTTAGCTGCTGCCAACACCTGTGCACATGCAGAGCTGCTCCAGCTGGAAGCTTGTCTGCTGCCCTCTCTTAGTGCTGTGCAAGCCCATGAAAGGCAGTGAAGCCAGCTGTTGTATTAATAGCAGTTCAGAAGATGTTAGGTAGAGGACAGTGAGCCACTGCCTCCAACATTGGCACTACAAGCACACAGGAGGCCAGTGGAGAAGCTGTCCTTTTACAAAATGCACATACCTCTCCGTAAGGAGGATGAAAAGACAAGACTTCTTGAAGCACCTGTTATAACAATTTTCTAAACAGACTTAAGTGGATGTTCTTGGTCTTCATGCATGGGGCAGGGAGCTGTAGCAGGAATGGTGGAAGAGATGCAAAACTTGCAAATGGGAAAATGTGCAAGTGTGAATGTGCAGGACAAATGTGTGTGTGTGGGGTGTCACTTGATCTTCAAACCTGCTACATACTATTTCTCTTCAGTGAAGCCCTCTGGCAACCAGTAATGTTATGGCAAAAATGGATGTAGTATAAGTGTTTTTTTAAACCTTTTTTTAAATTAATTAATTTTTTTTTTTTTTTTTTTTTTTTTTTTTTTTTTTTTTTTTTTGGTAAAGTGCGTTGAAGAAGCAATGATAGCTCCCAGACAAATTATTCAAATTTATTTATTTATTTATTTGTTTGTGGGTTTTTTTGGTCAGAATATGACTTGGAGATGTTTGGGTGAATTAGGGCTGTGAAATTTTCCCTTCAGTGCTCCCCTGAAAATCTTATCAAGGACTGAACCTTACCATTTGTACTACCCCAGCTCCTCCTGCTTTTCAGAAAGCGGTAATTGCACACAGCTTGTTTTACTTAGCTTTAGATCTCCCCCCGGGAACCAATACTTCTCATTTCAGTGAACAGAGATGAAGCTGAGAAAATGAAGCCTATTGTTACTTGAGCTCAAGAGGCAAAAGATGTTTGGAAGTTTTATAAGTTGGCTTAGAATACGAGAATCTTTCCTACCCTCACCATCCATTGGGACCAGCTAAGCTACAGACTTATGCTTTGATAATATGGAGAAATATTTCTTTCACAACTGCAAGGGCACCACCCTTCTCCAAATGCCTCTATCCATTGAGCAGAGCACCCTGGCAGCTCTGTTAGTGCAATTACAGTCCATCTCAAGCACTGAATATATATAGGGACCTGGATTTTCCCTAGATGTTCTATTCAGATTGAGTATAAATGAGCCATAACTACATCTCATCTGGGAAATAAGGAGGTTTCAAACTAGCTGAGCAGAGAGGATCGATCTGGAACAGTCATGCCAGTGGAAGGAGTGAGTGCAAAGGGTCTAATTATTTTTGAGATAAGGCTTGATCTAAGATCAGAGGGAATAGCTGCCCACGGAGTGATGAGGATGCTGCTCATGACATTACTTCCAGCCCCATGGCATACTAAAGAATTTGCACAATGCTAGGGACAAAAGTAAGCCATTAGGCTAAGTTGCTGCGCACAGAGATAACTTGTGCTCACTGCAGCTATATTGCCATTTCTTCACAGCCCAATTTGCACCTGCTGGAGAGCAGGAATACATAAATCTTAATCCATTGGATAGACCAGGGGCAGTTCAGAGAGTGGGGGAATTCACAAGATATGTCACTGAAGTCCATCTTCTGTTCATCAGAGAGGTGTTGGATAGCTTTGCTTTATCCTTTATCTTTGCATAAGTCAAGTTACCATGAAGCAGCAGGGCACCCTCAGCAGCTGACAGAATGTACTTGGAGGAAGGAGTAGTGGAGGAGAAATGGGTGGGCAGCTCTTCCTCATCACCAGGTCTTACTCCTGACTCCTGTTCCTGTGTTCTCTTTCCTCTTCCCCTCCTCCTAAGAAGATATCAGTTGAGCCTTTTGTCCCTGTAGCTTCTGCTCTACACATTTCTCATTTGCAAACAGCCAGCTGTGATCCTGTAAGGCTTGTGGCATGTGAAGGTAACCGTGGGTTAACCATCTCCAGAGCTGAGGTCTGGACACATTGCCTTGAAGTGCAGGCATGGGGTGGACTGGAACCTCTTAATTCCTTCCCCTCTCTTCCACTTGGGAAACTGGCACAAGGAGTTCAGAGCAAAGGTGTTTGTTACTGTTCTTCTGGATCCTACTAAAGCAATTCTTTAATCACAAATTGATTTAAGGTACAGGATTGGGTCTAGGGTATTCTTATAGTGCTTGATACTTATCTTTCTGGCTTGGGCTTAACCTATCACAGAAAAAAAAAAAAATTAGGAAAACCTGAAGGGATTTTCTGGGTGTTTGGACATAGAGCGTTAAAACTTACTATTTCTCATGTTAGCGTAAGTCAATCACCACTCACATTAACCTACTGTACTGAATAACTAGCACTGGAGATCCATCTCTCTAGTGATTCTTCTCTTGGCATTTCTGTAACATTACCAAAAGTTTCAGTGTATTCTACATCCTTATTACTCAATAATTTTGACATGTAAAATGTTTTGAATGTTTACATACCACAGATGAACCAAGGGGACACATACTTCTTTATCTCTAGAAATGGTAAAGAAATAGTGATTATGTCAACACAAGCAAAATGTGGAAAATAGGGCCTAACATGGCATTCCTAGTTCTGCTACAGAAAGGCACAATTTTGGAATCTTTTTACAATAGTAATATATATATATATACATGTGTATACATACATTGAAATATATATGTATGTATGTATATGCATGTATATATATATATATATGTTTCAATTCTGCAAGGAAATACATCCTGCCAAGAAAGCCCTAACTTAGGGAATTTGCAAAACATTTCCCTGCACATGGTGAACTTTGGATTTCTGACAGCTCATACATCAGGCAATTCAAAGCTTAGAGGTCTGCCTTGCAAGAATTGTTTTTGTTCCCTTTTTTGGCTTTATTATCTGGCTTCTCATTTGAGATTTGTGATTTTAAACAAGCCTTTCTTTCAAAACAAGACATTTTTCCTGCTGGAATTCAAACAACAGTCCTACGGCGCTACATGAATTATCCCCTTAGACAAATGTCAAAATTTATAGGAACTCAAAACAAAGTAGTGTCTACTGTCTTCAGCTCAGGCTTACAAGCAAGCAAAACCAAGAAGAATATATAAAATAACCTAGTTGTGTATTCTATATGGGATATCAGAAATACTTATGCACCAGCGCACTAATGTAAAGCATAAAAGAGTACTTCTGTTGTCATTCATACAGATCAGACAAATGGGCACATGTGGATGAGAGGTCATCAGAGAAGTTTATTTTCTGTGAAGAATTCAGTAAAACTGGAATTGATTTCTCTTAAGGGTTTTAAAATTAAATGCCTTTGAAAGTTAATTTTCAATTATAAGCATGTTTTTTGTTGTTGTTGTTTTGTCAAAAAAAAACAGGTTTAGGTTTTTGAAAGGAAAACCTTTCCAAAGCAAACAAGAAGTTAACATATAGCAAAGACAATTACACACTAAAGTTTTGTTTTCTTCTTTTTGTTGAGGGAACAACACCCATGAGAAAAGTCTAGGTTCAGTACTTGGTGGTTTGCATTATTATTACAGGTTTCCCATAGCTTCAAGAAAGGCATGAGCTATAGGATTTGAATCACAAGTGTCATCAAATGAGGACATGTCTTTCAGTATATAAGTCAGAACCGTACATGTGAGGAAGCAAAAGCACTGAGCTAACCTATTGACTTCAATGACTGGTTAATTGTTTTTGAAAGACTGGCTTCTGTTTTATGATCTTGATTTTTGACATCCAGTTCTGAAAAGTTAAATCTAACTTCAATGGCTAAAATCGGTAAGCTGTGCAAGTTTTGTGTAAGTTAATATACAAATACAGAAAATAATATCTTCATTATGAGCACAGAATATTGTAAAATTTGAAGTTACATTTACCTCTTTCAACTAGTGTAACTGCAGAATACCATCTGTGATGATAAAGCTATTCACAGTCAATTTCAGTGTAGCTACAAGCACAGTTTGGTCCACTCTCCTTTACACAGTTTGCAGAATGGCCCTGTGCTACATCTTCCCTGTAACATGCTCGTAATTACTTTCTGGCCCAGACTTGGTCCTCTGAAACTAAGCAGATGGTCCTGGTACCCCACTGGCCCCTTCTCTATAAAAAACAGTGCTGGCAAGTGAATCCTTTGTAGATGGAGCCCAGGACAGGGCACTTACGGTGACAGCTGTGGGACCAGCTAACCCTTGACTAATGGGGCATTTGTGATGGCTCTGGTTTCTGAAGACATTGACAGGATTGGAGCCACACTGACAACCCTGGAGGGAGGTCTGGTATTTCATACACACTATCCAGTACATCATTTTTACGTTTGGGGGTTATGCATGGATGCACATGATCTGGTCTCTCCCTAACCATATTTTGAGCTTTCCTAGTGCTTGGCAGTGCATGTACATTTATTTATATGCCTTAAAAAAGAAATTAAACTAAAACACCAGACTTGGAAGTGGAGGCCTACAGGAGCAAAGCTATGGTGTTGCAAAGTGACTGTGATAAATAAAGTTCTGTGATTCCGTAAGTCTGAGACAATAAAGTTTGTGAGCAACACTCTTTCTTCTCCCTGCCAGCTCTCTGAACTGCTGCCCAACAACCAGGTCCTTCTGTCTGGCCACCTGTCATGAGATACTGCAGACTGAGCCATGGCCTCAGAAGAACTTGTGCACTGTCACTGTTTTTTCCACTTAGAGATGGTTAGCCCTTGCTAGTCCAGGCTAGGCAGCCTGGAACTCTCTCCTCATTATGTAACTTGCTCCAGGTGTTGCTGAGCCTAGTGTCCTGATCTCAGGTACTTAACATTTGACATCTACTTGCTAGAGCATTTGGTTTTAGTCTTTTACCAGAAGATAAGGTACTGGCTTTATTCTGGTGGGAGTATGACCTCTGAAATCCTACCCATATGTAGACAAACTTGGTCACCCACCTTGACCAAGTTTGTACGGTTGACAAGACACATCTGTGCACATTAGCCAAATAAAATTTCATGCCTTTCAGATACTATTTCTACATAGAGTCACTCTCTAGATGAGGTCAGGCCTGTATGATCTCTCTCTCCTACTAGCCACTTGGCTCAGGATGTTAAAGTGAGTTCTCCTAATTCATCAGATGCCAACTCACTGAAATAATTTCTTAACAAGAACTAAGCTTAAACTAAACACATCTTGCAAGTTATTCTTCAATGCATCATGTCGATTATTTATAAAGTGTTTTTCTGTTGACTTATTATTTGTTCATTGTTTTCTGCTGTCCATCTATAACTACTTGCACTTCTAAAATTAGAATCTCCCACATCTCGTTAGAAAGACGTGAGTTTTCAGAACAATTGATCTGTTAGTCATTTTTTCAGCACTGTTCTTTCACTTTCTACTCTTCCACACAGACAAGTATAAAACCTACACAACAACTATTTACTGTTCTGGGGAGCAGGGGTAAGCTAATTTTTCTACTATAAACCCAAGTAAATCTCCTTATAGATCAAAGTGGGGCTTTTCATAATTCCCTTGAGATTAACAAATGCAGCATCAGGTTGCCCACGAGGGTAAGGACACTCAAAAAGTTGAGAACAGCCTTCCTCTACACTTAATAAGTGTCAAGAAAGCTGAAGCTCAGTCACTTCTGCTAATGTCAGTTTGGGCACCACGATCAACTAGAGCATCTCAGGCCACAGAAAATTAAAGGGCTTTATATACTAAGTTCATCACTCAGAGCTTCACTCCAAGTACTATCAGCAGCCAGCTCAGCCCATGAAGTATTCACTTGCTGTGCTCCAACAAATTCATCATTAAACATGCAAGATGCAAGAGCCCATTTTTTTAAGGTTTCAAATGGTCTTATGCAGTTCCTTGCCTAGAGAGCAAGGAACCAACTTTGTTATTGAAGTAATAGAGGCCAAAGGATGACAGCAAAACCCCTGCTAGGGGTGGCCAGTTGAAACTTACTGGAAAAAAAAAAAGTTTTTGACTTCTCTGAGGCAATTTTCATGCAATTAGAATAAAGTCCTATTTGTGATATTCAAGGGTGCTTCTCAAAGAGCTCTGAAAACTGTACATTTATCTAGCTTGTCCCCAGACTTGCTTTACTTTCTAGGGAGATAGGGATGCAAGACAGTGTATGCTCAGTGATTCAGTTTTGTGGTCATTGAGCCACACATACATACAGCACTCCTCTCCTCAAAATAAAGATCTTTGTTTACTGTCATTGGGTTCAAACAGCACTGTCTGAGATCAAACCACAGCTCTTGACTTGTTCAGGCAATCCTGAAGGATTTGGGAAAGTAAGTGAGTGAAGAAGAGGACAGAGTGGGTAAGATGATCAAGTCAAGGGTAGAGATTATGAGAGGTGCATTATTTTAAGGGAATATTCACATGCTGAGTAATAAGGCCGTTGAGGCCTCCAGATGGATGTGGCTCAGTAGCTCAGAACACAGCATAGGCCAGATGTCTACACCTGGAAAACTGCTTATTTTGGGCTACCTAAGCAAAGATGTCATCCCTTGGGCTCACAGTAAATGACATCAAGACATCTAGAAAATATCAGCTGCATCTCGCTTGTGAATAGCTTTTAAAATACAAACAGAACTGGAAATGGTAGCTGATAGAAAAGCAGAGACACATACCTCTCCCATGTTTTCAGTACCTGTATCTCTGAAATAAAATGGCTAAGGCTTTTGTATATAACCTGTGATTTCTCTCAGCTGTTGAGTTACCAGTGGTACACGCTGAATGCTTCAAAGGACAACTATAAACTCCATTTGGTGTCAAAGGGTAGAGGATAAAGAAGGAGAATCACGTAAAGGAAACAATACAATTTCCAACTATATTAACATCTTGCCTGTGTACACTTGCTTCTTGTTATACTGCAGTCATTTCCTCATGGGAAGAAGTTTGTTGAGAGCTGCTACTATCACTGCCTCTGCACCACAGAACATCGAGGTGGCATGTCACAACTTCACAGGCACCTGGGGCTGTTTGTTCATCCACAGCCAGAAGAGACAACAGGGCTCTCCCATCTGGCACAGAAACATGGCCCAAATGTATCTTTTCTCATCATATCTAAACTATGATTCCTTATAAGCACATCTCTTTGCTTACCAATACCGTGGTTACAAGCTAGTCCAGTGAATATAGCCAGAAGGCCACAGAAAGTTATTACTAGCTACTGCTGGCTCCAGGAAACAGGCAACAGTAGGCTTCAAAATACTGGACATGTGTGACAGTTTTGTTATCTCTGGGCTTTCAGAGATTTGATTCTGAAATATTTAATTCTTCCACAGTGGCAAGAGGTTTAATGAACGGGATGTTTCAGAAGGCAACGAGACACCGTGGGATAACTCTCACTCACGGGTAACAAAGTTTACTGTTAATGAGCAAAGCTCTAAGGTTGCAAATCCAAGTTGCAATGGCAGCTGTACTCTTAGAGTCCCCGGGGGAGATAATATCTTTTCCAGCTCTTCTTTGGCTTCTACCATTCCAGAGGCTTCACTTTATTAGCAGACAATCGTATCTACTTTGCTATTTTCCAGTGTCAGAGTGCCAGTCAGTTATTTACTGCATCAGGCATATCCTCCGCGATACAATAAGACAAGTGAAAGTTAGCTTCTATTTTTCATATCGTTTATATACTGTATATAAATAAAATGCAGAGATAAACACTATATATGGGAGTGTTGATTGAACCCCACAATGGTGTCTCATTTGCATGCACATGTGACCCTATGTTGGCTGATACTTCAGGCTGCTTGCAGTAATTCTTTCCATCATATTGTTGACAGCTCTGTTTCTGTTTTTTGCATAATAGCCTGGATTAGCAACTACTGCTTGGGATTCTCAACATGCGTCTGGCCTATGATTTAAGGAGACAGATACTAATACAATAGAAGCCAGAAAGAGAATAGTGTGGCAACAAAAATTTTTGGCACTGCTTACATGTACCAAGAGTGAAAACCACTGTTGCTTCTTCTGCTGCATGGAAGAAAATTCACATAGCTGAACATGAAGTGTTAATTAAAGAACAAGGAGAAACTGGATTTTCTCCTGGACTGATCAGGAACTTGGCCAAAACTAGAACACACACATGCATTCTCCCCCCCCACCCCCCCCACCCCCCTGCCATCCCCAGCTACAATAGTCCAACTGGCCCATTAAAAACATTTTATGAGAATGCTTAGAGTTTGGACACATCCAAGTCCTACATGAAGTCTTTGGCTAACCAGTTTATCATTTGCCCATACGCTATCTATTAGGGGGCTTGCACTGAAATGCTTGTACTCCCTGGTTTCTCATTTTTATTCCATTTCAAAGCTTCTTAATTGCAAAATTCTCCTGCTCTGACAATTTGAATTTCAGTGTATTTTAAAAGAATCAAAAATAATTGATATCAAGTGATAAAGGATTCCTCCTGGGATTTTTGGCCCACAAGACTTACATGTTATTCATGCTGTCATTGAGTCCAGTGTCTTTTATATTGTTTTGAGTTTTGAAGTGGAGCAGCACGCCTCATAGCCATTTTCACCAGGCATGTCTCCTATCTACTTTCACTGCAAAGAAAGATGCTTTTCCTTGGTGGATAGTGCATAGCAGTGGATTGCAATTTCTTTCTTATTCTTCTACACATTTCTGGTGACAAAGGCATATATGATCAGAAGAGGGAGGCTTATCATTAATGGCCAGTATAAAAATTAATTGCTCCTGCTTTGGCTAATGCTTTAGAAAAATTAGACCCACCAAAGGACTCTTTTTTTCCAGAGTGGAAAGCTGAGAAACTTCTCGGATAACTTTATTCTCCTCCTCAAACAAAAGTCAGAATTTAAAACCCAAAGTTGTGATTTGCTTGCATTTACTTTCTGGGCTTTTCAGGGCTTCTCCCACCATGAGAAATTTAACAATTCCCAGGACTACTAAACTGAAGGAATTTACCGGGTTATAACACATCCAAACGATAATGGCAGAATTTCAATTCAAGGGAGTCATTTTTTCCATTTTAGTGTCCTCCTCTATACGACACCCCACCCTTCTCTAAAGACTTGCCAAAATATCATTCCTTCCATCCAAGCTGCTCCAAGAAAAAATGGAAGTAGCTATTTTCCTCTGCAAAAGCTGACACGGGAGAAAACATTCTCCTTTTTAACATGGCATGCAGCATGCTATCTTATCAGGAGCTGGACCAAATAAAATAAAATAAAATAAAATAAAATAAAATGTCTTTGAGACATTTCCTTTGTTCAGTACATTTACAAAGACCTTCAAGACAGCTTAAATCCGATCACTGACGGGCAGTTTTTTTCAGAGGGCTCTCACTATCTGCCTTCCATTTGATCTCATGCTACTTCAGACACAAGCATTTTTTCATGTCTAAGCAACAAATTTAGACATAGAAGGCATTGTCTCTGGGAGCTGTGGTGGTAGGAAGATGAAGAAGGACAGCTTATGAATTTTATTCAACTGTTGCAACTCAGTGTGCAATTTAATGCATAAAACAGGCCTTCTGTGGAAAACACTCTTAAAACAGCCATTAGGTTTTGCATCATCACACAGAAACATCTGATTACTAAGAATCAGGTCTTTTCCTTACAAGCAAGCTGAGGTAGCCACTGTAAGGAAGAATACACATTTTTGGAGGAAGGCATTTCCTTGTCAGCCCATATAATCAGCTCTCTGGAAACAGCTTTTTAGATGTGGGGTCTTTCCTTCCCCTTCTCTCTTCTGCAGGTCTTGTAGGAAACTACATGGGCAGTGCCTGGCTGTGAACACCTGGGCAGCCTAAGGTGCCTCTGTTCCCATCCTCTCCTCCAGGGTGAATATCAAACCACAGAACCTGGCTCTGCGCAGTCATGTTGCTCTTTCGCCTACTGCTGTAACAGCCATTCCTGCCTTTCCAATGACAAAGCTGTGGGTGGGCAGACAGCTAGGTCACCAGCTACCCTGGATGTCTGAAACATGATAAACAAAAATAGCTTATCTGATAGCTGCCTCTGTAGAAATGGGTGCCTGAATAAATGACCTGCTTCTCAGAAGCACAAAGCGGCACCTGTCTGCTCTCGGCATTATCTGGAGTCTTGGGGCACAGGGGCCTCAGAATATTAGGACATTTATGGGACTTCATGGGCAGCAACAAAACTTTTGCCAACAGTTGCCAAGACTTCAGCACTTACCCAGGATATGAGTGATGTTGAGGCTTGCTAAGCCTACATGCTACAAACAAAAACAGTGCTACAAGATGTCTAGAAGGGCATTTGGCTTGGCTTGTTTGCAGAGAGAAGGATTAATAAAGAGCATGAATACTTGTTGGCACTTATTTTCAGAATACTAGCTTAATCAAATTCAGGGAAATTCCTTGTTTTCACATGACAAGTGAGACTAGAGACACTGGCAACTTAGTTTGTCAGGACCCAACTTACAAATGGCAATCATTTGACATTTACAGACTAAACCTCCTATTAAAGAGAGCCTTAAACATTGTTTATTCTGCAGTTTATGTATACTTTTTGACCTAAAAATATGCATTATTCTGAAATGGACACTTGTTTATGCAAATTCTCTTGATCACTAAAGAGAGATTCCTGTTCCTACACAAGACATTTGTGCCCAGATATGGAAACATGTCTGCCTTGGGTTGCTGCTCTGTCTCCTGCTGCAGCACAAAATCTCAGCTGGTTGAACACAAAATGTTTCTTAGGCCAGCTCTTACCCACATAAACACACAAACACCTTCTAAACACTACAATACTAAGCCACAATGTACGTAAAAAGAATAGGAAAATAGGTTAGTCATGATATTGCCACATTAGCTCTTAAATTTCCTCTTCTACAAAACTGTAAAGTAGACTAATAAGGTTAACTTTGCTAGGCAGTCCCTATGATCTTGAACCCACTCCTGCCTGTCCCCTCCTCTTTTGCTGCAGTTTGGCTACCAGCTCTGTCGCCTGGCCAAATTGGTTACATAGATTCCTTTGGGGAGCAATGGTCATCTGCTCTTCTCCTCCCAGATACTGAAATCTCCTCCTGGCTCCAAAGCCACTACAAATTCAGGCTGTCCTGCATGGTCTATGATTTTGTGATTTACATATCATATGGCTGCTCTTCACACATGAATGCCTTTCATTTCACATTCAGCAAAATTCATAGGCTAAAACTTTGTCCTTTTCTCCCATGAGAGGAGAAAGCAGAGTGCTCTGCAAGTAGAGAGAGCAGGGTGGGGGAAAGAGGTAAAAAAGTGGGAAGGAGGGAAAGAAAAAAGGTATTACCCTTCTTCAATCACACTGAAGTATCTGTCTGCTTTGGGGAAATATGAGGATATGTGAAAAATTGAGAGGAACTGTTCATGAATTTTATTCCATTGTTACAGATTGTGTGTGCAATTTAGCTAATTAATAAAAGAGGACCCACTGTGGAAAACATTCTTAAACTGATATTATGTCTAGTATCTTCTTACAAAATATATCTGGCGACTAAGCTTTGGGCCTCTTACTCTCTGGGAAGCTGAGGTAGCCTGTACAAGGAAGAATATATATTTTGGGAGAAGGTCTTTTCTTGGTAATAGTCTGATGCCTATGGTCATCTGGTTTTGTCAGTTCACTGGGAACCAGAAGTGCTCAGAATGGACATATAAACCTCATACTTCCTTTTTTTTTTTTTAATGGAGTGACTACCTTACGGTCACAGCCTAAAAAAGGGTAGGATGTTTGAAGCCTGGTACCTTCCCTTCAGTCAGTGGGGGCTAAATATGGGCATACCTTCAAGATTTGTCCAGCTGATGACATGCACACTTTGACAAGCCCTGCTCTGCCAGCTTACCCCAGCAATCTCCAGCTACAAAGGCCTTTCCAAGGCTGAAGTGCCAGTATAAACACTTAGTTGTGCACTTTCTGCTGGTGTTTGGAAGAGAGAAGAAGCATCATTGCATGAACTAGACACAACCCAGAACTCATTCAGTTATTTCAGCTATTTATTTGTTTTTAATAAAAGCTGGTGCTTCATTTCAGGAAAGCATCTGGAAACATTTGTTTTCAAATAAATTTGTTTTTAGACTAAACTTTGGATGACAAGCTTCTGAATGAAGGGAGCTTTTCTAGCAATTTGTAAGAGAACTGCCAGCAGAGGGTAAAATATATTGTTAGCTATAATTAGAACATAGACTTAGATAATAAAGTTGGAGCTTTTGGGCTGTACCTGGTTTTGGTTTGGCAGGAAACTTCTACCTGAAAAAGCTGTTTCAATGTGAGGCTGAGTGAGGCAATGCTGATAAGCCCATGCTATCTTCAAAGACTGATAGTAACTACACAGCCTTGCTAAATGGAATATTCAACCCCATATAGCCTAGGTGTTCATAGTCTACTGTGTTAAGAAAACTAAACCAGACAGATGCTACAGCAATGAGCAGAAGTGTCTGAAACCTCGAGGTACCATTGGACAAAAGGCACAAATCAGTCTGATCTACCTATCTATTTGTAAATTGCCAGCAACTCAGAATGGATATACTGATGCCGTCGTAACGTTAGCGGGTAATCAGTTCAGCCTTTGATAATCAACCAACAGAGCCATGATACCAAATTAATAGATCAAAGTAAATCTGTAACATATAACAGGAAAATAGTTATTAATGTCACTGCAGAGGTTAATCTAAGTCTTGTGGGTGGTCGGGCTCTGCATCTTTCCACGTCAAGAAGCTGCTAATGACTGTTTTCTTTACAAGCCGTTTATCTTTATGAACCTCCTCTGATGAGTGTGCTCACTCAAGCTCTCTCTCCCACAATGACTTTTGCTGACTGATTTGAAAAGGAAATGCTTTTCAGGGACGCAGGGCGCAGCGTTTGGGGGGCTTCCTGCTGGCTCTGTGCAGCCCTCTGTTCCCTCTGTGCATTTCCCTGAGTCGAGCCAGATGGTGGTGCGGCACTCGGGCAGCCAGAGAGCAGATGACACACTCATGAAGCACCGTCAGCTCCAGCACGCCGTGCAGGAGCCAAACTGAGTTCCTCAGAGTCAATCCTCTTGTGGCATTTTGAGGTTTGCTCTAAATCTGCAAAGGAAGGAATCGGAACATAGTTGGCTGTGATTTGTCTGCAGCCTTAGAAAGCTGATTAATATTTTGTTTGGGAGTAGTATCTTAATGCAGTCACGCTCAGCAGCTTTCTGATCATCCAGCCCTTTTTCAAATGAAGAATGCTCTTTTTCAGCATAGGATATCCATGACATACAATCTTACATTAACAAAATTATATTATCAAGCTTTTTAATATTCAGAGAAGCAATGAAATTCAAAGCTACCATCTGTACATCAAATTGTAAAAGGCATAAAGCCTTGAATTGCTTTTTGTGCTGTTTTATATTCTAAACTGTATCAAATCACAAGACCTTCAGCTATGCCTTAACAGGGGTGACTCTGCTCTGGAGAGGCACAAGAATTGGTTGTACCAGAGGCATTTTATATTAAAGTTTCTTTGTAGTTTGGGGATTACAAAGATTAAATGATGTTTTGGAATCACCTTTTTCCTGCCTGAGGTATTCAGTCCAGTGCCTTGACCAGACACCGCATGCTGCTTGTTCTTTTTTGCACACTTGACTAGTTAGGAGAAAAACAGGAATATATTTGCTGGAACTTTCCACATACATTAATTCTTGGCCAGAGCTATAGCACAAGGAACAGCATCATCTGAACTGGTACTTTCAGAGAAAAATCTGAAACCATTAGAAAGGGGGATCCCTAATAATAGGGATCCCTGGCAATTTAATCCATATCAGCAAGTTATCTATAGGATGTAAATGTGTCATTGCAAACAGTACAATGTGAATATTTTAGTCTCTGGGTCAAAAGCATTAAGGCTGATATTGTCTTCAGAAGCATAGTTCAGAGTCTGCGGCAGCAGAGGGATCGCTCCCTTTCAGGTGAGGGCATAATGCATCCTCAGCCTATCCTTCACAGCAGAAAAGGAGACAGAGCCCTCTCAGAGCCCTCTTAGAACTGCCTGACACAATCCAGTGAAAAATGCAGTCTAGGAAGCCCTGCTGTGAAAGTGGCTTGTTTTGCACAATAGTCTTATGAAAGATGGCATAACGGTTGGAAGTTAATTCCTGGTCTTCTGTAGCCAGTGGGGTTTCAACCTTTAGGTTCTTGCCTGCTTCCTGGTGCAGTGATGTTTTTCCTCAGTAACCTCACTGGCCTTTACTCTTCATCCAACAAAAATTTGGAAATTCCAGCCTGATTTCTCAAGACCTCCTTAAAAGTGACTGAAGCAATATCCCCAAGTCAGAGATAATCATAAATGCCTTCTTGCCTGCAGAAAGGATTTTCTCAACTTAGTCACACAATAGTTCATGCAACTTGGCTACTGGTGGAACCAACAAGAGGGAAAAGTCAACCTTTGTAGCAGTTTAACTTAGAAAGAAAGAGAAACTGTTGGAATCTATCCTAGAATAACCATTCTGCTGTCTGACGGGGTCCTGTGCACGAACATGTGCCTTGGTTGACATGCCCTGGTGTCGTGATTCCGCTCGAGTGGGCAGCTGAGCTCCACCACAGCCACTCTCTCACTCCCCCTCCTCAAAGAGGAATGGGGAGAAAATATGTGAAAAGGGCTCAAGGATTGAGATAAGGACGAGAAAATCACGCAATAATTATTGTAATGGGCAAAACAGACTCAGCATAAGAAAACAGATAGTAAGATTTATTGCTCATTACTAACAAGCTAGAGAAGTGAGAAACAAAGGAAAGAAACCAAAAGCACCTTCCCCCCCCATCCACCCTTTTCCACCTCCTCCCCCCGAGCGACGCAGGGGAACGGGGGAATGGGGGTTATGGTCAGTCTACAGCACTTCTTCTCTGCCGCTCCTTCTCGGTCACTCTCGTCCCCTGTGCTGTGGGGTCCCACCCATGGGATACAGTCCTTGATGAACTGGTCCGGCGTGGGCTTCCCACAGGCAGCAGCTCTTCCAGAACTGCTCCAGGTATGGGTCCGTAACACGGGGTCCATCCCTCAGGAGAAAACTGCTCCAACCTGGCTCCCCTACGGGCAGCAGCTCCTGCCAGGTCACCTGCTCCTGCGTGGTCTCCTCTCCACGGGCTACAGGTCCGGCCCGGAATCTGCTCCAGCAGGGGTCTTCCACAGGCGGCAGCCTCCATCATTGCAGGGCCACCTGCTCCACTGTGGTCTCCTCCACGGGCTGCAGCGTGGAACCCTGCTCCACCGTGGTACTCCATGGGCTGCAGGGGGACATCCTGCTTCACCATGGTCCTCACCACAGGCCGCAGGGGACTTCTGCTCCGGCGCCTGGAGCACCTCTCCCCCTCCTTCTACACTGACCTTGGCACCTGCAAGGCTGTTTCTCACTCCCTTGACTCTCCCAGCTGCTGTGTGGCGCAGCGTTTTTTCTTTTCCCTGTCTTAAATATGCTCTCACAGAGGCGCAAAACAACATCGCTTATTGGCTCAGATCTGGAAAACAATGGGGCCCTTCCAAAACATGGGGCGGCTTCTAGATCTTTCTCACAGAAACCACCCCTATGGCTCCCTGCTACCAAAGCCTTGCCACGTAAACCCACTACACCTGGGACAACATGCTCTTTACCCTTGGGAAGACAGGTGATAAATGCAAGACTGCTCTTTCTGCCTTTCAGTCAATGCAGAGAGGTGCTACACCATGCTAAGGAATGTGATCGACTTGGGTTTTCTGGAATACATTGAGCAGACATGAATCCACACTGTAAACCTTGGCTCATCCCAGCCAAGACAATTTAATCCCTTTAGAGCTGTCTGATGTTTCTGTCTTTTGTCAACTGGAGAACATCACCCTTTCAAGTCGCAGGCAGAAGCTTCCCAGAATCTCAGCAACATTTCCTCCCTCTCACTGGTTAAGTTAAACAAAAACATCTTCCCACATGTCTGGTGTGAGAAGAACCAAGTATTTTGTTCCTCATCCTTTCAGATCCGTTTTTAAATACACAGCTGAACATGTGCTGTCATTGCAGATCCAAACACCACTTCAACACATACTGCTTCCTGGATTCAAAACCATCCATAGCAGACTTTGGGATACGTCCATGGAAGCTTGCCAACTCTTAGGTAAAGGTGAAATGTAGTTTATAATGTTTCTTTTGGGTGCTTTGAATGGTTTTGATTAGAACTACCTAAGCTAAAAGGATCATTCCTTTATATTTTAGACACTGCTACTTCCTCAGAAGAGATTTAGAACATATTTTCCACATATATATGCCTATGCTTACATTGGAGAGCTACATATCTTCTATATGTCTAATAGAAACAGACGTAGCTGGCATTGTCTTCATTCCCAAGCTGTGAAATATATCAGACTCTAGACAAACAAAGATTGGTACTTTGGAACATGTGCATAGAATTAATCAGATGTCATATTCATCAGAAAGAAGCCAGGGCCACAAAGTTTGGATTCATGCTGCAAATTATACTTGAAACTTGATGGTTCATTCCTGCAGGCAAAGGGACGACTGCAAAGATCATTTGTGCCAGAGTTTGATAGAGCTCCCTAATGGCTTACCTGGCCAGCTTGGAGGACCCAAACTGCACTGAGGGGAAAGCAGGAGAGATCAAAGTAGGGCAGCTGGTTGTGAGAGAACAGCTGAGCACAAAACCTCAACACTGCCAAATCCAGGCAGTCGACGTGGCAGGATCTGTGCAAAAATGGCATTTACTTAGAACTGTGAAGGGAGATAAGTTTAGTGTTGTTCCCATTTTCACTCTCTGGAACCTTAACGACATTTTTAAGTGCTGTGCTTAACAATGTTTTGTGCTTTAGACACTTCCAGATAAAGTTTACGTTTTACTCTGAGTAATATGCATGTAGCACCCACTACCTTGTGGAAATGCTCTTTCTACACATCCAGTTTACAATTCAACTCTCATTTTAAGATGTAAAAGATGGTTTTCTTACCATCCAAAAATATTTTGCCCAGTGCAGAATTCAGGAAACTGAGTTACACAACACATAGGAGACAAATGTCAGCATGACCCTGAGGATACACTTTTAACAGGAATCAGAGATATTTTAAAGCAAAATTAACAGAACAGAATCCTGTGGAGTGACCTAATGGGGCAGCACATGTTTGTCTTACAGCGTGACCTTCCGGCTTTAAACAACTTCAGACATTTTCACTGGCCTTGGTACTCAGCTTCTGTTTTCCTACGTCAGTTCTCTACAAGCAGTGCAAAATATTTTCATCCATGATGGAAAAGTGGTGATTTTTCTTCCCTGTGACTTTTTCCCATCATATAAAAAATGCCATTTGTTTAAAAAATGAGAGAGTGAAAGTCATTTATTTATTTACTTATTTCTGTTTAGAAACCAAACAGAAACAAAAGCCTATTATGTGATTGCATCCTGAATGCATTTTAACTGTATTTACACATGGGACAGGAACTGCCAAAACTAGACAGGTAACAAATGCAACAAGTTTTCAGACAGTGCAAAGCTGAAGCACAAAGAAAGAGGACAAGAATGTAATACCAAACAACTCCCAGGATAGGCTTAGGAATGAAGGTGGTAGGATTAGAGGTCCTAGGAGAGAACCAAGTGACTTGAGGCTTATTTTTCACCCCTCTTCTCCCCCAGTCTTCCTCAGGAGGAGGTTTCTGAAAGTTTGAACACACTCAGACCTAATGGGACAGGATTACGAATCAGATCCAGCATCCTGTTCCAGGGAATATCTATGATCTATGGAGCTTACATGAGTGGCCCCACACATAACATCCTACAGTGATGTTATTGCAGCTGTGGAGAAATCCCACTGTCTGTATTTCTGGATGATTACAAGTGGACACTGTGCCCTGGATATAACCTTTTGGTTTGATATGTAGTAAACTGTAAACCTACCGTGACACTCAGGAACAGAATTTCAAATCGAGAAGTGTTGGTTTCATTGCCTAACACCCATTGATACTAATAGGGGTGTGGCAGTTAAAGCAGAATGTACAGCTTTGAAAACATGCCAATCCTCAAGTCCTTACTACGTCAAAATCATCTCATCAGGCTGGATTCAGCATTGGCACAGATGACCAAAGCCTTTTGGGCACACACATTTAACTGTAATTTCATCTGAGGGATAGCTGCAGTGTAATCCATAGGGTATTAGGCTTTCCATTAAAATATATTCACAAGGTGGCTCTTATCACTTCCTCTGACATTTCTAGCAGAAAAGCTAGATGTAGTAGTTAAAAACTATGCATCTGTGTCACTAAAATATTTCTAGATACAATTATAACCTAGCTTCCTAGACTACATTATAAGGTAGAATAAAATGATCTTTATTTTTATCTTTATATTTGGACATTCTCTGGCCACCACATTTATCACAAAGCTATTCTGAATGAGCCTGAGTGACTGCTAGCACACTTCTGATGAATAGTTAATAGTGTATCAAGAACTAGCAGTTGCAGGTTTTTTCCCTGTTAGCTCAATGATTGATTTTCCTCCTTTGCTTTAACTTTGACTTTCTTCTGTTAATAAACATTAACAATTTTCAGCCACTGGGAAAGTTGATTGGAAAAAAAAAAAAATCAGTATCCCCTGGTGACTGTTTTGTTGGAAGTGATAACCTCTCTGTGTTCAATTAGGCAAGCTGCAGATGTATAATAAATAACTGGGGAAACTAAAAACACTTTTTTTCTCCTGAACTGTCCACACACACACACAAATGCAAACACACTGTAGAAAGCTCATTGCTTGTCTCTGCTGCCTTTCTCAGAAGGGTAATTAAACATTTCCTTCATTTGTTCCTGAGAAAGATTACCTTCTCAGTCAAGAAGAAAAGCATGGGAGTCCTCTTATCTCTTTTAAATGGCTGTTGTGAGAGCAGCTTAAAAAGTACTATCTAGAAGATTTTTATTTTTTTTTCACCATACTTCTGGCACCATCATGCTGGTGCGTCATTTCCACTCATCTGCTAAAACAGAAACACAATGTTCCAGCACACTTTGTGTGCCCAAAACGAAGAGGTCCACCAGGCAATGAGGACGCAGGACAGCTATCACATCTACCCCATGCTCTCCTTTTGTCCAAAGAGAGGACAAATGATATAACTAATTTTCTAGTCTCGGAGATCTAATTTCATCACTCATTACTAACAATGCAAAGCTGCTCCCTATTGTGTCTAGCATCAGTGAATTGCAATAATTGTTTCCAATCCTATTTCTCTCCCTCCCCCCCCCCCCCTTTTTTTTTTTTTTTTACAGTTAGAGCCTAGCTATCAGCAATTTCAGGGCTTTATTATTATTCAAAGTAAAGTTTGGCACGTAAGATAGAAGGCTATTTTTCTTTTTGAATTAAATCTGGCTGACATTTGCTTAGCTGTTTCTCAGCTCTACAAGTAAAACAAGAGAAGTAGCTTTGTTATTTCAGTCTGTTTTTATCATTTTTCAAGAACAGCTTGAATTAAAAAAACAGGGAACTCATATGCTGGGCTTTGCAAATAAAAAACTCTTTGAACAACTAAAATGGTGGACCAGATTCAGAGGTTAAATGTCAAAGGGTTCAAGGTTTTCATCAGAAATAGCTGCAAGAGTGTGAAGCTAAAATCCGGGCTCTGCTTAAATCAAAATCAAAGACTCCCAGTGTCTTCAGCCCAATATCACGTAAAGCAATGAGCAGGAAGGAGGAGCTCAGCTGAAAGTTAATTCACATGGAATCTAAATTAAACATCCTTGTATGATTTCTCATTGTGAAAGAGTGCTCCAGAAGATAGAAAATTACCCCAAATGAAGCTAGGGCTTTAGAGATATCAAAGGTCTACAGGCTCTTAAAAACACTTCTAGAACACACAGATGATTGCACCCTCTTATAATAATGTACAGATGGATTCAAACTTAATGGAATTACAGAGTTTTCTGTTATGGTCTGTAATTCTTCCACAATGCTGTTATCTAAGTCTTTGGATTGAGCTCAGTGATTCACAAACTCTGCAAGTGACTCATGACTTCCACTGAGATCACCATTATGACAGGTAAGCCCTGAAGAAAGGTGCTGCCGGCAGGTATACAGAGACAGTGATTCACGCATGAAGCCAGGAGATGAATGTTTTCCTAGCTGAATGCTTCTAATCATTTTGGCCACATCAAAACAGGCTAATTGCAGCAATCACAGTACAGAAACCAACCCAGGAAAGCTCAAATCTGGTTGAGGAGGGGAAGGGTTCCTCATTTTTGCTCTTGTACAGTAGCACACTTCTTTCACTGTTTCAATACCTTCACAGAATCAGTGAATTAGTGAATCACTAATTACTGTGCTCCATAAAACAATTGTTTTACTAGAGATAAATGGTTGGATTGCCTCATCAGTACAGTAGCAGTCCCAACATGCAAGAACTCAGAATAACAGGAGGTCTTCCTACTATTGCTCTCCTTCCTAGACATCACATCAGAAACTCACTGAGGCTAACACACAATAAGAAAGATGTCCTCCTTCCCCCAGTAGTTAATGCACAAGGAGGAAGATCATGACATGCAACACAATTAGTCTTAATATGTTGAAATATTAACTGTATGGAAGGCGGTGCAGCATAGATGATCTATAATTTGAGATACCTTTTGACCTGATGAGAAAAATAAATTATGCTAGATGGCAACCCCCAACCTTGTATATAACTAGGTTGGTTACTGGAACATGTATCAGAAGTTAGGTTCTTTCTTGTGGTGTTAAACATGTACTTCCAGCATTTAAATGGACGCCTAAATTGTAGCAACTCAAATGAGCTGCACCGGTTGTACAAGTACAGATTTTGCATGGAAAACGGTATAGTTTCCTTACTTTACCTGTGGCTCTTGGGCAGTAGTTAAAATACATTAAAACACAATGAAAATACGCTCACATAGCAACTGAGAAAGGGGTTGAGTGAAGAAAGAGCAAGGCACATGGAAAACATTTTCTGCATGAAATAATTGCTCTTCCTGCTTAAAAAAAAGGACGGGGGGGGGGGGGGGGGGGGGGGGGGGAGAGAGAGAAGGGCAGGGGGCTCAATGAGGAATTTCAATAGAAATATAGAAATCCCAAATGTTCAATTTCCCTAGAGCACATTCATTAAGCATGTACAGGCAGATTTTCAAAAATACTCATTTCTCAACAACTCCTATTAAGAATAATGAGACTTGCTGTGTGCTAAACAAATTAAAAAATGTAGCAGGAACTGGATAGGAAGCACAGCTTTAACAAACATAGCAGTGCCAGGGATCTGCCAGTGATCTCAGCGCTGCCGCTTCTCTGCCTGCTGGCTTTCTGTTCTCTTATGTTGGTGCTACTAGAAACATTTGTTAGACAAGACAGATATTGTGAGCTGGATTCTCATCTCAGTCATACAGCACCTAATCCTGAGAAACTACGGAAAACCATGTAATTACTTGGCTTCATCATATTTACATTGATCTGACACATACATCAAGGAATGGGAACCTGGCCCTGAAATTCCACATGCTGTGTGGAAGGAAAGTCACTTGTTGAGCACCAACAGCATGCTCAGAAAGTGCCAAGAATAACAATAAATTAATAATATTTTCTTTGTGTCATTAAGAAGCTTGGAAATAGATCCAAAACAACACAGAAGTGGCTTGGAAAAAATGTCACGCACTTTTACTGCCATCGTATGTCATTCTGCCAGGGTGATTGATCCTACAGAAAAAGAGCCAAAGCAATCAGAATGGGGGTTCTCCTTTGTAATGAGGACAATAAAATATATTTGCTATTTAAAATGAGTAATAAAGATGGAAACAGTGAAACAAAAAAGGAGATGATGAAATATGTACATTTCTTGCAAAGACTGAAAAATAGAATGAAATAACCATAATGATCAAAATTATCTCAATAAATAGTACACAAGTTCATCTGCTGACAGCAACCGTTGTTCTTGACTGATGGAACTAAATCAATAGAAGCCTCATTTAAGCCAAGACTCTGCTCACCAAAACTTTTGCATCTTAATTAAGCCTGGTATAAGGGGAATAGAGAGGAGAAGAAGAAAAAGAAAGATAATCACACTTAATTAAACTGACACAACTATGCTTTTAGAAACCCCTGAGGTCCTGGATTACCCCTATATTTAACAATCATGCCTCTCGTGCCTCTTCCTCCTTCTTGTGCCTGAGCTTAGAAGAACACCTCAGCTTATTCCACCCAATACACAGACACAGGTGTTGCTGAAGCCCTTTAGCAGGCAATCTCTCCCCAAGTTTCTCAGTGCATGCTCCAAAGAGTAGTTCAGTTGAAGCCAAATTTCAACGTGATAGAAAACCTGGAAATTGAAAAAGGAGAAAAAGAGTAAACAACAGGAACACACGGTTAGAGGCAGCAACCAAGAAGATTTCAGATCAAATAGATATAAATAACAGAGGAGCCAACTGTGACAATGAATGGCAGCAACAAGACCTTCTCTGATCTTCTCTCTCTCCCCCCCCCCCAAAAAAAAAAAAAAAAACAAAAAAAACCAACACAATAAAAAACAATAATTCTGTGGCTGCAACTGGTATGGGAACTGGTATGGGGTCTTTTCTGTAGCTATCTCTTTCCCTACAAATTATCAGTCTGATAATTCCACCAACCAATGCTTGCAGAAGTCTAGTCTATCTTTTACATGACTGATAGAGACAAACATGAGAGAGCAAGTTACGTCAGCATTATGAGCAACTATCCACAATTAGCTGGGCATTGCAGCTAACATGAAACACATTAGCATGGAACTGCTTAAACAGACCATGGTATGTGTAGTTGAAACCCTTTTGCCCTTGGTGTTGTAGTTACTGCTACCTTCCTGAAAGTTTAAGATCCTGGATCCTGCCTCACAGTGGTAAACTGGGAGTGGTTTAATAAATGCCCTCAATTAGTTACATCTTCTCAGCTACTGAAAGTCCAACTTAAGCGCTATAACTATCTATACCTCAATGCACAAACTTTCTGTAAGGTTTTCAGGAACAATGTAGGTTTATAAAAGTTTGTATATAATATAATATATAGTATTGTAAATGTATCTATCTGTACAGATACAGAAGAATCCATTCATAGGACTTAAATTTAAATTACAGATCCAATTAGTTGTTTTGTTTGTTTGTTTGTTTGTTTAGTCATTTTTTTAAGAGGTTATTTGGCTTTGACTTTTTTTTTTCTTGTTTGTTTGTTTGCGAGGAACATCCTTGGTTATGTGTTAATTTCAATCTTCCCTTATTTATTTATTTATTTATTTATTTATTTATTTATTTATTTCAGCTCTCCTCCCTGCTGCATATTAAATGAAGGACAAACATTTTAATAGCATCATGAGATACTGAATGGATATTTAAGATGATTAACAGGCATGCAGACCTGGACCTTCATATTAACCTATATAAGAGTTCCATAAGGTTTCATTATACAACACACAATAAAATAAGGTTACCAGGTGAGAAACTAAATTACCAAATACTTAGATCAGATACCCAGATGTAATTCATAACAAGTCAAAATGCAATGTGTAAGCTGAAGCAAGGGAAAGGAAAATAGAAGAGGCAAACACCTGAAAGAGGCACTAATTACATTTTGCAGTTCAAGCAGGGGAAACAATAAAAGAAGGGAATTATTTCAGGTTATATTCAGAGAGAGTTTAGATTATAAACTTTTAAGAAAAGGCCATAAACTGCTAGGCAGAAAAAATCTAGAAAAGGAAAGGATCCACAATGAAGCTACAGTTATATTATAGCTTGACTTGGGCGGGGGAAGAACTCACTCATGAGAAGTTTTGGCATTTGTCACAAAAATGTGTTTAAAACCAAGATGAGTTTCAGCTGCAAAGCGTGAATCTGGAGTTCCCCGAAGCTCACAGATGTTTGACTCCAAGGTTTTTGTTCAACTGGTCTATATGTAAAAAGTTGAATTAACCCATTAAGATTCACTGTTGCTGCCATTTTAATCCATTTTTTTTAAAGTTTGGAAAAAAAAGGGGTGGGGAGGAAGGATGGATTTGAGCATCTACAGTTATAGACTAGTCAAGTCAATCTTTGAATCTAATTGACATGCATCCAGCCAGGTCTAAATTTTCACAAAAATATTCCACCCCTATCTCCTAAAAATCTCTTAAAAGTCACTTTTAGTTAAATAAAGGTAACTTTGTGTGGAGTCACTGGTTATTTTAAATTACACATTAAGTTTTCGCCAGTTGCTTTGCACAGTGACAGTTCTACTGGCCCTTGATTCTATTTCCACACTACACCTCTCACACTTTTGTTCCCTGTATCCAGTCTTATGAGCATATTCAGCCCACCTTCCAATTCTTATTTGTACGTTTCTTTGCTGCAAAACAGGAACAAAAAGTAAGATATCACAAACACAGCTGATGTACTGAAGAACATCAGCTGTGTTATACCTAGAAATGGCTGGAGAGGGATGAGCAGAGGAAGCAGCAGGAAGGAACCAGAGCAGTATTTCTTTTCCCATCATGCTCAGTTGGTTATCAGATGGACTCACAAACCTTGGGAGGTTGCAAGCAGTTGATGATGGCTAAAACCAATGCCATTCAGAATCTCAGCTCCACCCCAACTGCTATGGAGGTAAGTGGGATTGCTGACAAAGGGCTGCCTCCTGCCCTCAGTAAAAGCACTGCATACACTGTGCTCAGAGAGAAGAAATCCTGTCTATGAACACAAAGTAGTTTGAATAAAGCAAATGCTTGCTCTGGAATTAAAATCTCTCTTCAAGAAACAATACAACAGCCTATGGTTTTTCCTTCAAGTGATGGTACTTACACTCTGAGTTGTTATGAGTCACAAAGGCCTAGAGCCAAGGGTTTCTCTATGATTACCTATAGCATAGATGCAGGTCAAAGCCTTGCTCTAAACATGAGACAAACATATAGGTCAAAATATGTCCTTTACATCCTCCCATGGAATGCGTAGATGCCCTTTGTTTAGCTGGCATCAGCCAATAGCCAGCCGTAGATTCTCATTCCCTTCTCATTTTGTCATTTTTTTTTTCTCTCATTTTGATCCACTCTGACCTTAGATATTTTCAGGGCTGTTATACATAGCACAGTTTGTGGCCTAATCCTCCTGCTCCCTACATGCTGTGATAGGCCCACAATGGTGTTTCACTTCTGCACCTGGCACCACACGATCCTACAAGTTTCATACCACCCTCCGAGCACCTGTACTCCATGTGCTAGTGGCCATTTACTGCAGATTCCTACCTCCAGAAAAGAAACCTAAACTGCTAGCTACTTTAGAGCTATTCAGAAAGCAGCATGGCCTACATGGTCACAAGCTTGTCAGAGACCATAAGATCGTAGGATAACTGGAGTTGAAAGGAGTATGGCAGCCTTTTGGTCAGCTTTCAGTGGATGACTCCCATCTTGGCAGCAGAATACTCACTAAATCTTACCAGAAGCTGTCAAATACTACCCAGGGACCAGAGCAGTTCAGCTGCAGATACATATGATCTCTTAAAGTTGGGGTCTAGAGATAAGTGTTTTAAGGATCTTATGCATTACCCTTTGTCTTCTCCTACATGGCAACAGGGGTAGGTGTCAAGGCCCACGCTGTGGGTGAGACTAAGAAATCCCTGAAACAGAGATAAAGTCCTGAACACTGCTACAAGCCTGCTCACATACTGAAAGCCAGACAGGCACTTACCTCCTTACCAAGGGGTGCAGAAGTTGTCAACTCAAGTTTCTCTCACACCACCAGTCTCAGTAGTAGCTTTGATTTCACAGTCTCAAGAAATTGAGCCTCAGAACTGGGGAATGGTCAAATCTGAGGCCCTCGTTCCTATTTGTTCAAGGTTGCCATTGGCTAATAACTTCACCAAGGTGTGCACAGTAGCTATTTCTGCACAGCACTGTACTGTTTGAGGACTATTTGATGTTTTCTCATTCCAGCCCTCAAGGTCTGCCAAAGTTATTTCTGCTGGCAAGGGACATTGTCTTGCCTTGACACCTGGCTGTTTTTTTTCACAGAATCACAGAATGACCAAAGTGGGAAGGGACCTCTGAAGATCACCTGGTACAATCCCACTGCCAAGCAGGGTGACCTGGAGCACATTGAGCAGGATGGCATCAAGGTGGATTTTGAATATCTCCAGGGAAGGAGTCTCCACAATCTCTCTGGGCAAACTGTGCCAGCGCTGTCACCCTCACAGTAAAGAAGTGTTTCCTCATATTCATCCAGAACTTCTTGTGTCTGTTGCCTCTCGTCCTGTTGCTGGGCACCACTGAAAAAAGTCTGGCCCCATCCTCTTTGCACCCTCCCTTCAGATATTTGTATATGTTGGTAAGATCCTCTCTCAGAGGGGGAGGAGGATACAACAACAACAGCAACAAAAAAAACATCAGGCCATATCCTCTTGATTCACAATCACATGCACACACAAAAAACAGACAGATCATGTGTTTCGACTGTGATTATTGAAAAGTGGCCTTGCTTTGGTCTCAGGGCATTGGGTGAACTTTTTTGTGATTTACTGCATACAAGGTTGGTTAGGTATTCTCAAGTTTAATTAAATGTACTGCTTCCTTTCCTACAAGAAGGAGAAGCCATGCAAAGCTTTTCAGGGTTGCCATGTCACCACAGCCTTTCTAACTTTTCCTGACATTATTTAAAATTTCACAGATGCTGCATACTTGGTAAGAAAGCTAAGCTCCACCAGATATTCCTGGCTTAAATAGCTAGGTAAATACAGATTTTCAAGAAAATGTATTACATCTGAAGTCACTCCAATTTTTATTTTTTAATTTTTAATGGTCATTTCTGTGGAGGAGGAACTAAAATAGAAAAATAGAGTGCAAAACGGGCAGTATTGCTGACCCATGATAAATATGCTTACAATTCTTACACCTTTAGATAACAAATATTTTTAAGATCTTCTATTGAAATCCTGTGTTTTGGAAGCATCAGCAAGTCTTTCTTGTTTGAGTGAAACAGAGTATCACTTTTTGGTTACTGGACAATTAATGAAACTGCAGGAAAAACAAAAACAAAAACAAAAACAAAAACACCTATACATCTCCTTTAGCTTAATACAGCATTGGTATGTAATTTGCCAGACTTTCAACTTTCATCTTCTCCTTTTGAGATGGATAAAGCTCTGGAAATATAATTAGGAACATACTCTAGAGGAATCATCTTAAGGTATAGCAGTCTACTGAAAAGCTGCTTAAGATTTAAAAAAAAAAAATCAAAGCAAAATGGCATTTGTGAATAGCATGGTAACACAGACCCTCACAACTACCTTTTCTTAGGTATTATCTAACCATAACTTTCCTCCTTTCTAACTGTCCTTGGCAAGATAGCACAGTTAATCCAGGCCTACAGCAAATCTTGAGAGCCTCCGACTTTTTCCCAGAGGAAGGACACAGCAATCTGGCTGACATGCAAAGAAGTTTGAGTACTTTTAAGGTCTCACTGCATTCCAAGATAAACAAAGAGGAAAACTCTTACACCCACCTGCTGTGCTCAATTACTGGCAAATTATCAGGTCTCTCTTTCTGCAGGAAGACTTAGACAAATAGAAGTCTTCTCTGGGCTCTAGTTCTGCAAGGAGAGGATAAAGACTTCTTCAACCTCCCAAGCCAGCTGCCAGGCTAGGAGTTGCAACCTCCAGCTCCTCCCTGAAAGCCTTCCTAGCTAAGGTTTATAGAATCTTAGAATGGTTTGGGTTAAAAAGGACCTTAAAGCCCATCCAGCTCCAACACCCCTGCCTCAGGGGAGAACACCTCCCACCAGACCAGGTTGCCCAAAGCCCCATCCAGCCTGGCCTTGAGCACCTCCAGGGATGGGGCATCCACAGCTTCTCTGGGCAACCCGTTCCAGTGCCTTATCACCCTCGCAGTAAAGAATTTCTTCCAAATATGAAGTGCCGTATTCTCTGTACCCTTGAAACAAGTCTCCTTGGTGGAGAAGTTAAATTATGTTTTCTCTTCTGCCAAATAGTATCATAGAATCTACCCTTTTTTAGTTAAAAAACATTCCCCCTTGTCCTATCACTACATTCCCTGACAGTCCCTCCCCAGCTTTCCTGTAGGCCCGCTTTAGGTAACAGAAGGCCACTATAAGACCCTGCTGGAGCGTTCTTTTCTCCAGGCTGAATGACCCCAACTTCCCCAGACTCTCTTCATAGGAGAGGTGCTCCAGCCCCTTGATCATCTTCAAGGCCCTCTTCCGGACTCACTCCAACAGGTCTGTGTCCTTCTGGTGCTGGGGACACCAGAGCTGAATGCAGTGCTCCAGGTGGGGTCTTGCAAGTGTGGAGTAGAGGGGGAGAATCACCTCCCTCACCCTGTTGGCCACGCTGCTTTCGATGCAGCCCAGGATACAGTTGGCTTTGTGGGCTGTAAGCGCGCATTACTGGCTCGTGTTGAGCTTCTCATCAACCAACACCCCCAGGTCCTTCTCCTCAGGGCTACTCTCAATCCATTCTCCACCCAGCCTGAATTTGTTCTTAAGTTTAGTCAGCATCTTATTTATATGGTTGATAAGCAAATGGATTTTGTTTATATCAGAGTTATCTCCCTTGCTAAGAGCAGTAACAATACATGCCTATCAGAAAATATGGGTGTACATTTCCTCAGGAGGGGGAAAACAAACAAACAAAAAACAAAAACAACAACAAAAAAACTTGCTGTTGACACAATCTTAAAATGTTGGCTACTTCACTGCAAATACCACACCCATAATATTTGCAGAAGATTTTGCCAATTGCTGATCTTCAAGTTCTTATAGCATATAATCTGTATTCAGAAGATAACTGCAGGTAAACCCGTGTAAATAAATGGAGTTTCAATTTTAATGCCTACTTTTTACTGTCTTCCCCCATGCTAAAAATAAAAGAAAATCCTACATTAAGATGTGAGTTGGAAATATTTTGTTTCTTTTCTGGATAACTTTTAATTTTTTTGTTTGTTTGTTTGTTTTTGTTTTTGTTTTTTAAGCCAACAGTTTTGAAGAAAAAATGGTTCAACACTTTAATTTTGAAAATATGGAAAACACATTTTGACAATCGTTTTTTTTTTAAAACTAGCTCTGTTTAGTGAATAGTGAGAAGACTCTCCCAAACAGTAAATTGTTCCAATATACAATTAAATAGAGAACAGTTACCTATGTGTAAACCAGTTCAGTGCATGCTTTTATGCAACATCAGCCTCCCACATGTATTTCATATAGCAGAGGCTCATCGCTGAATCGGGTGCCTTTTAGTCTTTTTATCTCAGAAGTTTGTTTCATTTCTTTGGTGAACATGTGGCTACTTTTACATCTTTCAGCTGACATTTTCTTCTTCTTCATTTTCAAGACCAAATATCACCAAATGACTCACTGCTGATAGCGTGCCGTATTCTCTGTACCCTTGAAACAAGTCTCCTTGGTGGAGAAGTTAAATTATGTTTTCTCTTCTGCCAAATAGTATCATAGAATCATCTAACATCTGAGCTGGAAGGGACCAAAAAAGATCATTGAGTACAACTCCTGGGTCCCCAAAGGACCACCCCCTCGAATAAAAAAATAAACAAAAAAATCAGACCATGTGTCTGAGAGCGTTGTCCAAATGCTTCTTGAATTCTGTCATTAGTATATTCTCTTCATGTAAACTATAGCTTTTATTTCTTTTCATCTTCCTGGGCTTATACACAAGTTTGAGAGAGTATCTAGCCAAGAGGATGCAACCTTTTCACCTGAAGTTAACTTATGGCCAGTAAAGTCAAAAATACAAGAAAGTGTACATCGATCATACTTGAAAAATAATTATTCCAAAAAACATCAATTTCTGTAAAGGACAAGTATACTTATGGAGAAATGTCACAAAGCTAGCATAGACACCTTAGCATATTTGTTTCTTATGAAGAAAGAGGTGAAGCATAAAATCTTCTGTATGCTTCATTGGCAACTTCCCAAGCAGGATAGGTAAAAAACATGAGTTATGTGATTAAGTAGAGACTGGCACCATCATCCACTTTCCTTTACTGCACAGCCAAATTAAATTTTGTGCTGTTGACCCTTGCAGCCAAAATAAATGTATAGCTGGGCCAAAGCTGGCTGGTGGCTCCAGTTTGCTTAGCTTTGCCAGGGTTAAGGATGCTTGGAGTATTGCATAGGCGTTTCCTTCAAGTCTCCAGGGCAAATGCCTTTTGCAGAGGCATGCTTCAGTGACACAGTGTACTGAGCATCAAAGGAAAAAATGCAAAATAACTAGAGGAGAGGCATCTCTCCTTCTGGAAGAAGGGGAACAATTCTGGACCTGAGGAAAGACATCCTTTCCTCCTGTCCTCTGCCAATGTCTGTGGTGTTCTCTCCCTCCAGTCTCCTGAAGCCAGGCATGGTAAAATTATAACTGTAGAGAGATAAAGATAATACAGCATTTGAGAATGTTCTCAGTGAGCTTTCTGCTTTCCTTAAAGACCAGCTTTTCCATTAAAGGGAAGAAGCCAGCTTACAGAATCTGTCAGTCACATATAGTTTCCTGATTTCAAATTTGCAGCAGAGTTCATGTCCCCACAGCACTGGGTCTTACTTTTGTGGAATTTATGCTTCACCTAGTCCATGCAGTTGCCATAAATCAAATTGCATTGCTTTCATGTGCCTCTTCTCTGAAGGCAGAGCCCCAAACCAAACTCAATTTTCAAGCAAGCCATTTAAATTCAAGAGAAACAGCTTGCTTAATTGTTCTGCCTCATGCATATTCCAACCAATTCTGGAGAGCTTCAAAAAGCTGAAGCCACCTGTGTTTTAGGTAGCCAAATAATAAAGACTCTCGTACTTTCCAGTCATGAAGGGAGTGCCAAAAAGAGAATCAGATCTAGACCAAGCAGATATCACGATGCTGCGACTATTCATCATTTCCACTCCAGCCCATTAGCTAAGCTATCTGGGTATGGTGAGCATAAGAAAATAGTTCAGAAGCTACAGTTTCTTCAGGGTGGGTGACTAGAAATACAGTAATACTATTGGGATTCCCTGAGAATTGCTGCCTTAGCTTCTTTGAAAAGGCAGTACTTTCTTTAGATTGCAATTACAAGGTAGTCAAGCCATATAATGGGCAACAGTACTGCATGCAGCTGTAACTAATTTAGAGAGCACTCTTTCTTTCCCTGGAGCTACTACAGTGGAGAAGCTGTTCCATCACTCTTTTTGGATTGGTTTATTGTAATGCCCTTTTCTATTCTGATCAAGTTTATTGCCACAGAGGTAAATTATTGTCCGAGTTATTTCATGTCTACTTTATACAGCACATGTTGAACCATGTCTTTGTTAGTGCACAAGCATGCAGAAGGTTAGCTACAGATTAGTTGTCTCTGAAGGTTCTCTTGATCAAAAAAAAAGCTCCTGTCTTGTCTTATGCACACCCATCTTGAATAGCAACGTCATTGGAATTAGATAAGGGTAATATGTGTTGTTCTGTCTTCCTATTTTCTACACTTGGTGCTTTATTTTGAAGGGGTACAGTTATTCCTTTCTGTAGTGCTGGGTAGAGACTGAAATGTGTCACCATTCCATCTGGTGCTCCTGATGACAGCCATCAAACTCCCTACACCCAACGAGCCCAGCAGGAAAGCAGAACTCTTAAATATCTATTTTTGTTCAAAAGCATGAGGTACAAGAGAGGAAGACTGACATTTGAACAAGTCTGTCAGTAACAACAGAATGTCCCAGTGGCTGCCTCCTTTCTCTCTTTGCATAATGCCTGCTTTCTCTGTGATGCTTGGTCATCTCTATTGTGATAGTGCACATGAGAGAGATGGGACACCAGTCCCTAAGTGCTATTAATCTTGCTTTAGTTCAGCAACACTACTGACAGATTTTTTTTACTAGTTTTGAACACAAAAAGTGAGTATCCAGTACAGGAGCCAAATAATTTTTAGCCCAATAAAAGGAGCAGCATTACAAACTTCTTCATAAGGTCTGTGTACCAGTGATGAATATTCACATTGGCTTTAAACCAGTTATAGACTGAAGCCAGTGCTAATGGGTGCAGATGCAATAGCTCCTGGAGCTCTTGCATTAATATATTTCTCATTCACAGCCAACAAAACTCCCCTGAGTAATTGTATTCATATTATTGCTGTAGCTATTACTGAGCTATTACAGTTACTGAGTTATTACAGTCACTGAGTTTAATAGTGATCTTCAGGGAAAGACAAGCTGTTAAGGCAAGGAGCTCACTATTAAGTATCTTACAGCAATCCTTCTAAGGTTGTCATTGGACAAGGCAGAACCATCACGTCTGAGCACCCTGGCTTAAGGTCCTGCTAAACTGGTTTCAAGGAGCAGGGCAAAAATCCAAGAAAGCACAAAAACAAAGGACTCTATTGCTTCATTGAGGACATCAGGCTCTTGGCCAAGTGAAGGAATTGTGTTCATGTTTTATATTAAACTACCACAGACACAAACCCTTGTCTCCATTTCTCATGACCAGAAACACTGCAGCGAGAAGACTTTGTCTTGACATAGGTAAGAGATCTGACAGATGGAGGGGAAAGGACATGCCCCAACGTAAAGTAAAATAGAGCAGATGATTGAGTATGAGCCAGTGAGAGGGATCATTCAGTAGCACAGAGCTCTGCCAGGCAAGACGGGCTCAATTTGTTGGTTGTCCTTTCAGTTCCTGTGTGATCACAGGCTAGTCAGACAATCTGTGGCCCCTTTGAAAAAGCAGACGGGCAGTGTTCCTGCCTCACTGGATGTTTGTGAGGATGTGCTCAGATACTTTACGTAAGACCATGCAGACAGACTGCCAATTTCTGGTAAAAAGACTGGTAGAGCAGCAGACCTGAGTATCACACAGCACCAGCAGGCTGGAGACTCAGTAGTCCTTTCTCTTCCTCCACTCTCCAAGGTATCTATTAAACCAAAGATATAAGTACAATCATTCTTGTAGGTCAGATATCCTGATCACTTTAGGAGCTAACAAAGGATTCAGCAAGAGAACTTTTAAAACCAGAGCATAGAACTCTGTCAGCTGTTACATGTTCACACACAAAGAAAAAAAAAATCAGTAAATGAAGTTTTAAATTTTAAGATGAATTTAAAAACAAACAAACAAACAAAAACTAATTTACTGGCAATCTCAATATAGTTTATGGTAGATGAAAATCTATGAGCTGCAGAAGTCTGTTTACATTTTTTTCTACTGGAGTTTGGCATATTAGTTGTATAATAATCCTGGAACTAGCCAGAGACAGGGTAGTCACAAAAGGCTACTGTGACATATTAGATTTAAGAGATAGTTGTGCCTCACTTATAGATCAAGTGCACCTTTTGAGGCCAGAAGTAAAACTGTCCCCCCAGGTAACAACAGCATGACTGAACTGCACGATTCTGATGGCTGTTTGCTAGTTAGTCCTTGAGAGCCACGACTACTGAGAGCCAAGCTTCCTGTGGACTCCTTGCTCTTCATCCTGACCATGGCACTGAGGAAGTGGCAGGAAAGCACACAGAGATGTACTGCCAGAGATTGCTGGTGGAAAGTGGGAGCACTGCACTTGTCAAGCAATGAAAGCAATTCACCAGGGAGAAGCAATGGAGTATGTTTGTGCAGCAATACTCATAATGCAAATTGAAATGGATACACGCCACTCAGATCTGAAATTAAAAAGCACATACAAATGCAGTCTATCATTATATTGGTTTGCTACTTCTGCGAACATAATCCCATTCATGAATAAGCCTTTAACCCTTCAGCATGCATAAGTATTATGTAACACTCTCAAGAGGAAGATCCTGTCTTCTCAGAAACTGGTTGAAGTACTTAAGGATGCAGCAAAGGAATAATTTCACAAAATAAAACAAAATAAAATCTCTCTGCAGTTGTTTACCTGCTGTAAAGCAGCAGGCCTTGGATGTTTGGAGCAATTCATTCTGTTGAGGCAGATCAGAGCTCTTTCTGAGCACATGGTCACACATCAGCTACCTTCAGAAGTACGCGAGGGTCAACCCCCACCTCCTGCAACAAGGTTTTATGTACAGTGACAAAGATACCAGGCATGCAAATGTTAGGTAAGCGGATCAAAGAGTACAGCCATTGCAGTATTTCAGGAAGTCTTGAAAACAAGCATTTGCTCAGACACCATTTTTTTCCTAAATATTTTGGTTCAGCTCACAGTCAGGGCACTGGCTGGCCTACTTTGCCTGCATGTTATCTAGGCCCTCAAGTTAAATTTTGCAGTCCTCTGCAACATGGCTGGGTAGTAAGTCAATGTAGTAAAGAACATTTGAATCTTTAGAGCCTTAGAAGTACCCATATTTCAGAAAGGCAGGATATGGGCACAGGCAGAGACAGACAAGTCGCCCTCGAGCGCCTTAGCTGAACAACCACACACCTTAACTACCCACATCAGCTCACAGACAAGAAGCTCTAAGACAATTTTTAACAGAGGAGCTGATGTTTTGGAGGCATAAAAAAATGCATGCCAGCCCTCCATTTCACAAGCACAAGTCTCCACTGCACATTCATTCAGTGATTCCTTGTGTGTGTCAACTGCCTGCAGTCTGTGCAGCCTTGGCCAGGCATTGGGAGCCAGGAGCCCTCTGGCCCCCCTCTGGTGGAGTCCACTGTGCTCTACCAAATACACAGCTTCAGCCCAGAGATATCAATACAGAAACTCCTAAGTGGCTCCGGCTGCTCACAGACCTTAAAGACTGCCTTTATATACAGAGCCATGTGTTGGAAACTGGTTAGCCAGCTTTAACTATGAATCAGTTTTACATTGCTGTATTTACTCCGGAGCATTCACCTCTGGGGCAAGAATGCTGTACAGTTGTATCTGCTTTCAATCCATGCATTTGATAAGAGATGGCGTACGGCAGCAGGCTTCCCTTATGATAATGCCATGGAGAACCACCTTTTCACCCCTTCCCCGGGGCAGCTGCGTTCATGCCGAGAGCTAATGCTCACCCTGCAAGAGTTTCAGCGTGTTGCAACGAAAGAGCAAGCATAAATTTAGCTTTCTCATTTCACAAACATAGAAGTTCTTGTCTGTACACACCAAAGGCAGACAAGAATAATTTTCTCCCAGCCTACACCACATAGGATCTGCTATCTCCTGACAAATATCAGGGCCCAGACAATCCAACCATGGCTAATTTCCAGAGCCACAGGTGCACTACTAGCCAGTCAGTACAACACAAAGTAGCATAAGTACTCTGCTGAACTAAAACAGGACAGTAGAAGGCTGTAAAATATATATAATTATTGCAGCTAAGCTCTTCCAAATAGCAATGTGTTAAGTAACTTCAGTCTAAGCCCTTAGCTGCTACCTCCCATGAAATATTAAACCAACCCTTTATTAAATAAGGAAAAAATCTTTGTCTAAATTGCATTTTTTTTCCGCAAGATGTTTCAGTTCCTTTTGTTTGACCTTCTCTAGCTACTCAACAAATCCTTGTATTTTAACTTTCATAGTCTGACCTTTCTTATTGTCAGTTGCTTGCTTGTTAACACTGGCGGCACCACCCAAAGGCCTCTCAGGAAAACTAAATATCAAATTAAACTCTGAAGGACTTACAGAGAAGAGATGCTTTGGCTTACATTGTATGAATCTCTGTTGTACCCTCAAAGATATGTCATATTATTTCCCACACCTATTGCTAGTTCTTCTGCACTAACATCCTTAGGTGGAAGCCATTTACCTCTGGATACACTTCTCATATTGTTTCTTCAAGTCAAAGCAGTCCTTGCATGAAATAAACATGATGTGTCCTGTCATGTCACAGAATGGTATTTATCCTATGCAGGAGGGAAGGAAAAATAGGAAAGGATGCTATTGATCATTGGGCTTCATGGGAGCCAGGATGCTTTCCTGCTGCCTGGAACAGAACACTTGTTTTTGTTTGATTGTTTTTGTTTGTTGTGTAGGATGTCAGGTCCTGCATTCCTTTTACCTTATTTAGTCTGCAACTATACAGAACCCTTATATTGACATCAAAATACAGAATGAACAAACTATTTGAAGAGCAAAAATGAGATTGAATGTGCATGGATGAATACAGACACCAATTAAGGGCAATCCCTTAGATCCCTTCTTACAGTTATGAGCCAAATTATTTTCACTTGAAATTTCAGGTGTTATCTGTACTATATACTATGCAGCTCTGTGGCTTGGGGGTAATTTGGATTTATGCAGCCTACTAAAATTTTACAGTGGGTGTCACTCTACATTTAAACTGCATAAACAGTCAAATGCTCTTACCTCTTATGTAAGAGCTGAAGTTGCTGCATTTGTTCACCTAATGCCTGCCCCCTGTTTGCAGCAAGAAACAAATTGCTGGTGGATTTAGAGTAAACACATGCAGAAGCTGTGTGAAGCTTTTATGAGAACAACAGCTGAGAAAGGACATCTATTACCGAGCACACACAACACTTTCAGTGCAATACACATAGAATATATATTGCCATTTAAATTCTGTGGGGTCTTGGAAATATGCAGCATGAAAAGAGAAACAAAGTGCTTGACATTTAGGAGTAGCATTTGCACAATCTGAATTTCAGACACTATTGTAGGTACAAATGAAATTTTTAGTGTTACTACATGCAAGACTAGACAAGTTAACCCTGATAGAATTTCTTCTTAAAATATTGCATTAACCCACTGAAAAGACGTTGAGAGTGAAGAGGTGGGAAGGAAACAATTTCCCAGCAAATTATAATGTAAGTAATATGAAATATTGGTCTAAAATCATAAAGCCATGAGAATATTTTTTTTATATTAAAAAAAAAAAAAAAAAAAAAAAAGCTTCCTGAACTGGACAGCACATCCTTTCACATAAAGCAATACAGTCCTCTATATGATACCTGCTCTCATCAGCTCCAGTCTGGTTTATTATTAATTAGTTCTTACAGAGGCAGCAGTAGATGGGAAAGCTAAATGGAATGATATATCTGGTAGAATTTTCCTTCATATTAATTCCTTTTATGTCTGAATTAAAGCCAGAGGCTATGGAAGTTAATTCTATGCTGGCCATGCTAGAACTATAATAACCTGTGAAAACTGCAACCTTGACAAAGAGAATTAATCACTGCTTGCATGTATGGGCTTGTGAAATCGAGCAGAGGTTTACATCAGTAGGAAATGCATTTTTCTTATGCTGATTGAAGGACATGAATCTACGTGCTCACTCCTCTTGGCATAATGAAACAGTGATTAAAAAAATAAACCTTTTTACCACCTTTCCAGAAGACAGTGGACTTGCCAAGCCATTTGAAGTACAAAGTTGAAAGATTTACTCACGTAGGATTAAATGCAGAATTTCATAAAGCAAAGCTGTTACTGAGCCGTTGCAGAGAAAGCAGAGCCTGGCAGCAAGGCTGGCAGTGTAGTTACCCCCTACACCCAAGCTATTTTCCTGCCCAACTCAGAGCCATTACATTCAGTGCAGAGACGGTAGAGAGAAGGCTGTGGTCCAGGAAGCTCCCAACATAGCTAGTTACTGAAAAACTCTGAAGTTAAGCCAGGATTGTCATTTCTGATATTTAGGATCCTCCATAAAATCCTGATCCAGAGCATGAAGTCCATCTTGGTAAACATCCACCTGAGAAACAACAGTCCCTCTGCTACTTGTGAGATTTTGGGGACTAGAGTACCCAACAGGGGACTCAGATTTGGCTCCTTCTACTACAAATGCAAGCCACCCTCCCATTTCCTAGGCACATGCCTTCATCCACCTCTTCACTGAACCCCACTGAGGGTTCCTGTGGGCTGAAATCGGGCTGTTGTATAGTGGGAAGGAGCTGGGCCATGGAGGCTGAGGAAAAGGGGACACTGACTGTAGCCTGGCCTGGGAAGGGCCCTTAGGTGGAGCAAAGACCTAGGCAGTCTGGGCTGAGCCTGTCATTGCTCAAACAGTTATGTGTTAAACTCACTGCATTTTAGATAGTCAAACATTGTATGAAAACAGTTCCAGGCAGCAAGCACCACATTGCTCTGCACTTATGGTCTTTGCTTATTTCACTCTCCTTCCAGCCCACTGCTTACATTCCTGGCTGTAAGTTGGACAAAAGCAACCTGCAGGTTAGGGCACTCTTTTAGGATATGTGGGATGCAGAACTAAATCCTTTTGCCCTGAGAAAGGAAGAGATACAGATAGCTCCATTCTTAGGTAAATGCTCAAACTACTACACCATTATACACAACAAAGGAAACAGAGCTCCCAGTCCTTTTTGGAGGAAGCCAGCCGTGGTTGCTGTGCTTTGTTCTCAATTAATTTCTGCCTGCATGCACATTAAGTGTATTCAAAGACACCAGCATTAGACTAGGCCCCCCTCTCTCATTTCTGAACTGCATTTGTGCTACATAAGGTGCAAAGCGGGCAGGCTACATTTTTCACACTGAGGGTTGCCTCTTGCTCTGTATTTGCACTGCATCCACACAGAGACATTCAGACACCTTAGAGGATCTGAATCGAAGTGCCTGTTCCATATCACAGAACAATTCTCCACTGGAGCCAAGAACCAAGTGGAAGAATCTCCATTTTTCGGTCAAATGTTAACCAATAAACAACATCTACTCCTAAGAGTACCAGTCCCATACTACATACAGGTTCATAATTTACTTTTGACTAAAGAACCTTAAATTAAGATGACACCCATTCTTAATTCTGCGTGTATCCATTGAGGGTTGCTTATTTTTGCTAAGCTGAATAATTATTTAAACTTGTTTTCCTTTAGTAATGCAGTAAGTGAAATTGGTTATGTTCTCTTGAATATCTCCCTTACATTTCCATTGTAATTGTGCCAAACTTTCTTCATACTCAGCAAAATAAGGATAAACTTTTTTTTTTTTTTTTTTTTTTTTTTTTTTTTTTTTTTTAATTAGAAAAATCAGAAGACTACTCAGTCTCTACAAGAAATTCTCTTTCTACAACAGAATTTCATAGGTCTCCTTTCTAGTCACTGTAAAAGTACACTGGTTATCGCTGTAGCCAGAGAGTATTTGTAGATATTTAAAAGAACAGATACATAGCTTCGGTGACTGGCCAGTAAAATTCCAAGATGTATACCATGATTCATGAGTCGAGACCCTGCTTACTTTAAAGAAAGATGTCTTGACTGAGCAACCCTTAAAGGACAAAACTTCACAGGAAACCCCCAGATAGTCCCTTTGCTGCCTCTGGGCTTTTCCTGTGTTGTTACATCACATCAGACCACACAGGACTTTGCCCACTACCCATGAAAGCACATGCCATTGTGCATCACAGCGATCATTATTTTCTGGTCTTAGTGCCACGAACAACATATGGTTGAGGACTTCAATTCCTCTTGAGTTAAATTGGCAATCTCTGTCTGTGTGCTCAGGCTCAAGGTAAACAAAGACCTCAGGAACTTTGATTTATTGGCACATTCATGAGTGTTTTTTTGTTTGTTGCCTTTTTTTTAAAAAAAAAAAATCTAATTTTGGTTTGTTCATGGCTTCCCTAAAGCCCACATGTACACATCACACGAGTCACACAGGAGAAAGTTAATTTGCAGGAGTTTACTCATCTCCCAGGGCTGTCTGGCTCAGGCCACTCTGTCATTTCCCCATCCCCAAGGACAGCTTAGTTTTGTGCAGGTGACTGACCTGTGAGTCACAGGCAAAGTACAGTCAGCTTGTGAGTGGCCATCAAACACAGGGGATGAGTAACAGAGTACACAGTGAGATTAAAGGAAAGATGGAGAAGAGGTGGAATGAAGGGACCAGCAGATTGAACCAGATTAAACCAGCAGGCAACAAAAAGAGTCAAAAACAACAACAAAATATTTAATGTCCTTTTCAATATTTTTTCAATAAATAATTTTATAAAATTATATATTTTAAATAAATAATTATTGTCAATAAATAATTTTTCAGTAACCTTCATTTGAAACTCGGAGCGGGCTATAGAAATCACAGAACTGCAAAGCAGAAGCAAGTCTTCTGGCCCAGACTCCTGACACAAAGCAGCCAACATCAACAAAATCTCATTTTATATTCCAAAGGGAGCATCTACATTTAGAAAAGTTCTTTTTTTAATGTCCAACTGTTGGCAGCTGGCTCATGCCACAATGAATGAGAGCTTATATCCTTTCAATAAGGAATAAAATGATCTGACAATGGATGCTCTTATGTTCCATATAATCACTGAATCCTCTTTAATTCTTGCTACACTCTTAGCATTGCTTCAGGCTCAGGGATTCTGCTGTTTACCTTAGCTTTGCATTGCAATTCACTTGTGATATGCTCATGCCCCACCATGAAGATTTGTATGGGATGGGCATGTTGTGGCTGTGTTGAGGCAGCACAGAGCTTCTGCAAATGCTGAATGATAATAGCTGCATTCAGGCACAGCACTAAGCATCACACCTGCCAAAACACAGGTATGATGCTGCATGACCACATCTCTTACTGTAACTACACGCTTCATTTTGCTGAGCGTTGAAGTTTCATTGTATTCTCTGGGGTCTTTTTTCACTGTATCTGTAACTTAAAAAGAACCAAACTCAGAATATGCTTTGTAAAAACAAGCTCCACAATGTGAAGCCTTGATCAAACAACCACCATTATCTGAGGGATTACTAAGGCAGGCACTTCAGGATCAGAAAACATTTCCCAAATACTCAACATTAATTTGGAGAGGATGACATTCTAGAACTACACTTTCTTTACCCTTTCTTACACTGGAGCTGCTGTTTTTCTATGAGACGGTACCATGCTAAAATCAGAACATTATTTGTTGCATGTTTAAGGCAATTAGCTTTCTAATCATTTCCTTTTATACTTAGTGATAACTACTTTCTTATAATTTTTACATTATTATTTATTCTTTGCAGGCTGATCTAGCAGACAGGGATGAGCCAATGTTTAGGATACCTGCTTGAGACTCACAGACAGACAGGGTGCACACGTTGGAGTAGATTCACTCTGGGTTCTAAGCAAATCACTGAATCTCTCTATTTTCCTTCAAAGCATAGTGATGGTAACATTTCTAGTCGACAAGAGAGTTACAAAAAATTCTTTGGATCAGTGTGGCAGCTATAGTCATGTAAACATGTAAGATGCATGTAGTGTTGAGAATGAAAAGGAACTGGTAATCAGTACTCAACAAACCCTTCAGCCTTTCACACATTGGTGAGGTGTGTTGCTTACTGGGTATTCAGAAGAATCTGCAGGAAAAATCCTGATCCAGCTGAAATGCACAATGAGACTGATCTTGCTGGGAGCAGGATTTGGTATTCTGTATTTAAAACAAGAGAAGAACGGTCTGAGGTAGATTTTGAAATATTGTCTTCGGGACAAGTCTGTCAACTGGCAGGTGTAGGATAAATCTGTGCAGCCCCAAATGATCTTATGCCATTATGTAACATTATAAAATGTGTTTGCCGTTCTACTTCAGAGCACTGAGTTATACAAGAACCCTTCCCCCATCGCCAAGGCATTGCACAGCCCTGCCTCTCGTTATTAATGAGGATCATCTTTCTGTTACATGTCCAGGCTTTTCCTTTCTGATGTGGACTGGTTTGATTCCCACAAACAAGCCTGCAAGCAAATGATTGCACTGTTTGCATTTCGTGCAGAGGTATGGCAACCAGCCTGCTTCGTCCAAAAAGCTGGATCTTGCGTGGGGAGAGTGTGGGAACTGGGCAAAGGGGACTCTTCTTGTCCTTTGCAAGTTTGGTGTGATATTTGGTATGATATTAAACTCTTGGAGGAAACATGCCAGTAAAAAACACGCAGGCCTGAGCTTGATTACAGTCTATTTCTTTCAGCATCTCAATCGCCTTCTAATCCAAAGAGAATGAGTTTATTTACTTTTTTTCCTTTTTTTTTTTTTTTTCTCTTGCATTTAAAATAAACAAAGCTTTATAGCACTTGGAAGAAATCTGGAACTTGAGTAATGACCACAGAAAATTAGCTTTCAAAAATGTTAGAGGGCGGTGCGGAAGTGCACTCCAGGACATTCCCTAAGCAGGTCTGCCAGATAATTGGATTTTTATTTAAGAAGAATGGGGACCTTCTCAGCCTACTCGGATTTCCATTTCTTTTAACCATTTATACATATACTTGAATCATCATTATCCTTAACTTATCTAGCTGTATGCACTATCTCTACCCTAAATATCCCACCTGCGTATCCTCATGATAACCCTTCAGATACTTTGTAGCCCTAAGGCCTTCCTCAGATAAGTGAGCTATATCAGCATCACAAGGAGGAGGTGAGCAATTCCTTGCTAGTTGTAGCAGCACTAACTGCTTAATTTCTTTACCAGATCCTGTTATTAAAACGTGGAGTGACAAGTGTGGAGCGAGTGGAGTAATTTCCTTCCTACAAAAAGGTCAAAGCTGGGAAAACATCAGCTACAGTGATGTGCAGAGGTTAATGTTACAAATACAGCTTGCTAATTAAAGATGTGGGGCTTCTAATCACGTCTACTGGAACAACTCCAGTGACTTTGGGAGGAGTCGGGATCATAAGACAGTCCTTCTGTTAAGGGGCAAGCAGTTCCAGAAAGAAAATAAGCAACAAAGGGAAGCCTTACTACAGGAACGATGGAAGTAGAGTAGAAAGCATGTACGCCTCCAGCCTTAGAGGGGGAAGTGGAACACTGCTACCCAGCGCTCCCAAGGCGGTGTTGATCTCTGCGGCAACCTTTTTGAAACACACCACAAGGAGCTCAGCCTTGTGGGTAGGTGAATATTGCTGTTCCTTGCCTGTTTTCTTTCAGCAGTGCATCGACTGTTCATACTTCTCTTGCAGCCTCAGATCCAGGAGGCAAGTGATTACGTGAGAAGTTTGACTCATTTGAAATGATGGAAGAGTTTATAGCCTTATAGTTACAGAGAGAAAAACTGGGGAAGGGAGGGGAACCCCTAAGGTTCAAAAGCAGTAGGGCAAAAAGGTCCAGTGCCAAATGCAAGCCTGACTCCTCAGTATTTTACATCTGGGAGTTACAAACACTGATGACATAGAATTGCAGTAATGCCAGCTACAATCAAGAATTGTATGATACTTTTGTCAAGACAAAGGTATTAACACAGCTGCCCTGGCAAATTTTCCAGCTTTCGTCCTCCCAGCCCTTGGCATTTAAATGCTTTCCATTAGAAACAGGCTTTGTCTCACTTCTGCCTACAGAGACTGGAAGCTGACTTGGCAGCACACAGCATCCACCATGCTCCCGCTTTTGGCTATAGGTGAAGAGACCTCTTTACAGACAGAGCCAAATTTTCCATTCATTCAGTTCTCCACTGATGTAAGTTACCCTGCATCCTCGCTGGTGGAAGAGCAGATACTGGCACAGGGCTGTGAAACACTTTGCAGCTCTCCAGCATGAAAGATGCTGTTCAAGAGAAGGTATAATTATTAACCCCTGAGCTAGAGGAGACTCTATGAGAACTTGGAAGGAAACCTAAAACTTTTAAGCAAGAACAAACTAGTCACTTGAGGGAGGGTGGAGGGGGGACAACAAAAATGTATTTTATAGGGTGGTAAGGCAGCAGCAGTCTTGTTAGTGCATGCTGGTAAATGCACCTATTTCTCTTACTCTCCATCTGAAAATTAAGGTTATTATGAGGTGCATATTTCCTTTGTCGTACTTCACTCAAACATCTGGAGCCAGACACTGTGGGTTGGGCCCCCCTGAATGATCCTCAGTACCTCACAACTCGTGCCTCTAGGGATTGTATTAAGATTTGTCCTGCATTTATTGGTATACTTTCGTTGTGGTGTGAATGGCGTGTTTGCACATATCTGACTAACAACCGATAAACAATGCTAACAAGCTGAGCCTTTACGGATGAAAATGATTTGTTATTTATCAGGTAAATTTATCTCCTGCATTTGCTAGAGCTCAGTCATCCTCCCTCAGGGCTCAAAAGCAGCAGTTTGGTGCCCCAGGGCTGAGCCAGCACTTCTCCAAAACCTCCGTCTCTGACACGAGGTTCTCCACCTGCCCCCTATGTTTCAGCAACACCTCAGCACCCCAAAGAGGATCAGAATCAGCTTGCACCTCATAAAAATGAAGGGCAGTCCCTGTCTTGAACCAAACTGAGAAACAAGTGACTAACCTCCTCTTCCCCTGTCAGTGACCTCCAGCTCCCTGCCCTCCCTCCTTTGTACCTTGCCATGTTCAGGACGCAGAGTGGTACTCTTGACCCATCTATCTGTTGTGGCCACATCCCCTGTGTTTCTGCTCCTTGACTGCGTGTACTGCCAGTGCTTCTCCACGGGGGAACCAAGGCCACGTCTCCAGAAACCCACAGGCTCTGTGGGGCTGGCAGCTGGTCCAGCCTCCTCACCATGACCCATGGGGCAGGGAACATGTTCCCGGCAGGGCTGCATGGGACAAGGAAACAGTGCGTGTTTTTAAGGCTTAATCTCCAGCATTCAAATGCAATATTTTGTGTCCTGTCAGACTGATGCTCAACTGCATCTGTGCCCTGTGGGACCCACAGTAGGAACACTGAATCCCTTGGAACAGCATAGCTAACACTGGGACCAAAGCTCCTGGGAAGGGCTGTGGCCAGCCAGGTAGCTGGAGACTATCTTTGAGTAAAAGCATAAAAGCATTACAAAAAAGAAAAAAAAGGGAAGGGAAGGGAAGGGAAGGGAAGGGAAGGGAAGGGAAGGGAAGGGAAGGGAAGGGAAGGGAAGGGAAGGGAAGGGAAGGGAAGGGAAGGGAAGGGAAGGGAAGGGAAGGGAAGGGAAGGGAAGGGAAGGGAAGGGAAGGGAAGGGAAGGGAAGGGAAGGGAAGGGAAGGGAAGGGAAGGGAAGGGAAGGAAAAGTGTATACTTTAAATACTTTAAATCAGAATATAAATAAACGGTGGAATGGGAGAATTTCCTGTTTTTTAACCTGCCATAGTAATGTGGTAGCCTGGCCGCACCTTCTCATGTAGCTGCAGGGGTGAGTCAGAAGAAAAAAAGGTAAAGTAACCCAAACACAGGATCACATTGCTCACATTTTACCTCAGGCAAAACTTTATGGGATCTGACCTGTTTCATCCCCTGACACTTATCCCGTGCTTCCTAATAAATGGGAACCAGACCTAATTCTTTAGCAACAAGGCTCTGATCTAGGATGAATTATACTTTCAGTGCTGTCACTGTCTACTGCACTGGGTGGCAAATTATTCAGCCACTCTGTGCTTCAGTTTTATTGTCTGCCCAGTGATGATAATTTTGCCAACCCCTTTTGAAAAAGCTCCCAAGATATGTCTACAAGAAGTCTCATTTCAACATTAAATAGAGCCTTCTCTCCCACTTGTGAGCAGCATGCTGAGGGTTACACATGCCCATTCAGCAGCATCATTACAAAAGTACACCTCAAATCCTTGAGGTTAATCTATTTTAGACCTGCCATTACAGGGAAAATAGGCAGTTGAGTACGGTACAGTGAGCATATCTGGAAAGAGGATGAGCTCTCCCTTTCCAGCAACAGAGATCTGCCCTTTCTTCTGCACCAGGGAGCAGGAATGTCTCCTACGGTTAGTCTGACACACAGCAAATTAAATAGTAGCCCTCGCTGTTCTCCATAATTAATATTCTTTCCTCACACTGCCTCTGCCTCCTTTGATGACTTAAACACCAGCTGTAATGAGCCGTCCTCTATGCTTAGGTTTCTTTTTGAGTCATAGCTTCAAAAAAACCAAAACCTTTAGTTTGTTCAATGACTTTCAACCATATTCCTCCCCTTCTGCAAAGTACAAACAGATCAGTCAGCAACCACGACCTGTTCCTTTTAGGACAGAAATCCTACATCTTGAAACAGTTACAAAGAGCTGGAATGGCTCCTTTTACTCCCTTGTTGGATTCAAATGGGGCACATAGGGGAGCAGATCACCAAAGGTGACATTTCAGTAATGTTTTCAGTTACCATCCTCTGAAATCAAAGAAAACTTGAATATGTGTAAATAGGGGCAAAGATATTAACTTTTTATCCCCACCACAAAGGCTTCCTCCAGCAGGATGTTTTGGAATAAAGCCACTGTTGTGTCCCCATCACCAATGCAACATTACTAAAAAATAAAATACAAATCCCACCCACTGGATGAACTCCCTCAACAACAACCTCTGTCCATCTGGACGGAGCTGCCTCCCAGCACAGGCAGCTTTGGTTTCATGGAGGCTGCCAGGTATTATAAAGCTGAAATTCCTGTTTGGACATATTTGGAGCACAATTCCCAGGACGGCAGAGCAAAGGAAAGAAAAGAAGTGAAAAGAAATACTCCCAGGGGGAAGTATTAGCCATGATATAGAAAGAAATCATTATAGAAAAACCGCGCACTTATTTTTTTACTACTTATTAATAAAAACTCATAATAAATAATTACTCATTTAACTGTTTTTCTTCAGATACTATATATATATATATATATTCTATTGCTGAAGGCAAGATACTGTTATAGCTAAGCCTTTTTTGTACTGTAAGAAATTATTACCTTATCACATCTCTTATTTGTTCTTATACCTTTGGCAAGTCATATTACATATACTGACTGAAACAAACAAACAAACAAAAAAGCAACAACTTTACTTTTATTATTATTATTATTATTATTATTTTTTATGTCCAGCACCTGTGTTTCCCTTCATACTTTGATGCCCAGTGAGTCTTTCCATAAAGATGTGGATTAAAAAATGGTCAAAGCAAATTGGAGATCCAGGACATATTTCTCTGCTATGGAAGACAATGGAAGATACTTGCAGTTTTATTTTTTTATTTTTATTTTTTTAAGTGAATCTTTGAAGGACATTCTTTTTTTCTGATGTGAACAAAGAGTAGGTACTTGTTAGATGTTTTACAGCTATGTACCTATGTCCAGCTAGCAGAGAACCATGAAAAATATCATCACATGTTGGTGCACCCAGATATGAAAAAGAATATTCTGGCATGCTCTGCAGGTTTGCAGCAGGGAAGAAAGCTGTTCTGTTTGCAAAGACACTTTTCTTGTTGTGTCATTCCCCCCTCACTCATGAATGCCTAAAATACTTATCTTCCTTTTCCTATGGGGGAGAGTAGATTCACCATACACAACTGCTATGAAAAGATGAGTTTCCTTCTGCCTTTCCTGAAGCTGAAACAAAACACATTTTCAGGTATGCTGCATTGAATAGTAATGACTATTTAAGTAAGTTATGCTGCATTGAATAATAATGACTACTTAAGTAGTAGTATCTCTTTTCTCTGAGCTGTTGGTAGAAGGTGCCACCTGCATGTTTTAAAAAGCATTTAACAAAGGTTGTGTGCTTTTCATTAACATAAACTGATGGAAAGAAATATTGTAATTGGGTCTTTTTTCTTAAACTGTGAAAATCCTCTCAGGTGCTATTCCGTTCTGATTGTTAAATGACACACCTTGTAACATATTATTAAGCAAAGTCAGGTACCCATACATGCCCAAACATTGTGACAAGTACTTTCTATGCATTTATTACATAGATCAGCACATCCTTACGAAGCTGCTTTTAATATTCAAAATTTGATAAGTCTACCATTAAAAATTAACAACTGCCCCCAACTACATTTGGAAGTAACAAGTAGATCAACAAAGGTGTTAACTAATACTCTTCAGATCTTGAATTTCTTCTCCTTAAATTATGCTTGTACATGACAAAAAGATGTATCCTGGATCAGTATACAGGAATATCCCTCAGGGTCTTGCAAGACATGCTTAGAGCTGTTTGTGGAACTCAAGAGTAAAGCTGGCTTTCAAATCCCTATGAAACCAGGCTGTTCTCAAACTCTTTTATAACATCTTTCCAACTGTATGTATTCTTTTTAAAAAGAAGGTTTATTTCTCAAACCAAAATAGCTCTCTTTCTGTAAAAAATTGGTGGAGATGGATTTTTGCTTTTTATTTTTTTTTTGAACTTTACCTCAGTGAAAGTAGCCATCTCCAGCTCTGCATTTTCAGTAGAGGAGTTCTCCAAAGCTGCACTGTGGCAAAAATGGACCAGGATCTATCTCCACTAGGACTGTGTGTTGAGATGCCCATCTTCAGCTCATTATTCAGATATCAAAAGTGGTCATGTTGTACATACACAGCTGAGAAAACCACCTCAGATACTGCTGACATGGTGCTCCTCGCAAGAATTTCTGGTTCCCATGAGAAAATGAGAATGTAGTTTTGATTGAACCCACATCCTTCAAATTGGTGATAAATAGAAAATTACGTGCAGCCAGTAATAGGACAGCTGCCTTTCCAGAGAAATCCACACCCAGCAGTGAGCTGGACTTGAAGAAACTATGTCTAGATGGACATAAAATGGCAGTTATGGTGGAGAAAGCAGGGAGAGATGTTACCCAGGAATTCAATGCAATTAGAAGGATGGGACACTGTATATGCTAATTGCCCTGGAAAGACCTGTACATCAGATTTTAAAATTGCTGTTCTCTATATAAGAGAAGAGCTATTCCTGGAGTTGTTAACACCTTCAAATATGCATTGCTGCTCACTTTGTCTTCCTTCAGGGTTCAGGTAATATTCTCATCCTGGCAGTTCTCTATGGTTTAACAAGTATAAATGAAATATTTGTTTGGTAAATGACCCTTAATAAAAGGGCCATTAACAAGATGAATGAGGACGGTTAAGGAAACTGCAGATCACAAACAATGAACTGTCAAACAAATTCACCATAATAGAATAGAGACTTTTCTCAAAACAAGACAAGTGTAGGGCAGTGTGCAAGTTTCGAACAGGCCCCTTAAAATGAGGTTTCTTGAAATGGACTAAAGAAACATGCTTAAATACCTTAATTGATACAGTGCTCACTTGCCAAGCATGAGCAAAGTAATAAGTTGGTATTATCAAAGGCTCAAAGAAACACAGGCTGTTTTTTATTAGTATTTCAATTAGGAGAGAAAAACAAAACACACGCACAAAAAAAAAACACAACAACCTGTAGAGCTTGGACACTTACTGTCCAGGAGGCTGGCACAGCCTCTGCAGTCCCAGCTCCCAGAAATTACGATAATCCTTGTCTGCCCTCACCTCTGGAGATGGATCCTCCGTCAGCACTAATCAGAAAGATGCAGCTGTAGCTGTACTTCTGAACTCAGAGATTTTCTTATCTAGTATCATGAATCACACTTGAATAAATCCTTTTCATCTGGTCATTAGAGGAGATAAGTCATTTAGTGGGGGCACAGCTCAAAGAATATCCACAGTACAGTAGCAAAATACACCTAGAAACCCTTGTATGTATCTAGGCAGAATAAGGATTTGCATTCCAACACCATGCACAAGTAGAGCTGAGTTTGCTAGCTGTAGTGCTTTGTGACTGCAGGCTCTCATGCGAGCCCGTGTTTTGGACATCGCACTTCACACCACATACTTCTGGGGACTGAATACAGCAGTGGTACTTGTTTCGCTGCCAGTGTAATTACAGGTGCCATGAGGAGGGCAGCAATCCTTTCAGAAGGAAGCAGGTGAGCACTCAAGTCAGCCTGAAGATGATTGCTTCAAGGTGCAGACACAGGGTGGCTGCTGAAAGGCTTCAGGTGGCATCACCCCGTGGATGGAGGTGGCTGTACTAACCCTGACCTTAGCACCCGCAGCTGCAACTGAGCACGTGGGAACTAAACACCATACAGATTTGTCCTGGTAGCAAAAAGCAGAGGGATTGTGTACACCACCAGGATGGATCTCAAAGCCTGCAGCATAAAACAACATGGCTTTCTGCAGCCTGCTGAGGCAGATGAGAAGGCATGCATTTCATCAGGAATCTGCTTTGTCATTAAAAGAAAGAAACAAGCCCCTACACAATGAAGTTTCTTTACCAGACTATAATCTCTCGATTTTTCTTTTTTAATATAGAGAATTAGTCCCTTGCTTTCTTGATACAGGGATGAAAACAGAAATATAGTTTGACTGAAGACCTGATCTTCAAATTTTTTATAACTGTATCAGTACTGTTCGGTCTCAATTTGAAAGGAGAACAAAAATACAAAAACAAACCCCAAAACATCCACCCCTCAAAAAAAACAAACCAAACCAAAAAAGCAGCACACACAAATCCACATTAACCTCTGACAGAACCTCAGTTTAGGCAGCAAAACAGCTCTTGGTTGTGGAAGCATTAGCACTGCAGTGCCTTCAGGCTGTATATGCCTTTCTGTAATTTTGCTTGAGGAATTTCTCAACTTGCAAATTCATCTGTTGCAAGATATGCACGGGAATGAGTGCAGGGAGCATATAGCCTGGGGATCTACCCCAGGAACACCTAAAGGCAAATGTCTATGGCACTGGGAACTGATGGAGGCTGCTAGCTCAGGTTTGCCTAAATGAATGAATGAATGATGGAAAAGACAACATTAGAAAAGACTCCTAGGAATTTGGTTTATTATCTTGCCATGGACACTCATGGCCCGTCAAATGCATTAAAAAAAAAAAAAAAAAAAAAAAAGATTTGAAAACTAGCAGGCTAGATTTTCCAACTTTGAACACACAGATAATAGTAGCACTTCAAGAAAAATTCCTAGTTTTGTTCAACTGCTGAACTTAGTCCATTTCCCATTTCAGTTGGTATTTTGTTTTAGCATATCCAGAAAGACAGGATCCTTGCTTAGGGACATGATTTACTGGGTGACATTGGTAGTAGAGGGATGGTTGGACCAGATATCTTGGAGGTCTTTTCCAACCCTAATGATTCTATGATTCTTGTTACTCATAATTTGAAAGTGGTGAGAGCAAACTGCAGGGGAGAAAAAAAATAAAAGTGGATGGGGGGAAGCCTTTATGGGTCTATTCAAAATCATTTCAGAAGGTACAACAGATACTGAGAAAGAGGTGGAAAAGAAAAGCCACTCTGGTAAAAGCTTAAAGGAAAATTAAACTCTCTGAATATTATTCTTTTCATTATATGTGCCTTACTGTTTGCAATTTTTATTTTAATAATTTTTACAAGGCCAGTGAAAGGAAAAAAATTAGGTAAAACCCCTGACTCTTTTGTCACATCGGGGATATGACATTTCAGTCTAGAGTCAGGAGGAAAGGGTTGTGTCCTCAGGCTAAGTATGATAGTGAAGCCTACGGGAACACAGCTCTGGTAACTTTCTTTGCTATTTATCCTTGCGTCATTCTTAGTTTCCCAATCTTAGCAAGGTTTGAAGAGAAAAACATTGCACACAAGTTGTGTTGAACAAAATTTTATGTGCACTCAGATATAACATACACAATGCATACTAATATTTGACATGGGATGTAGCAGGAAAACACATGCTCAAGTATAAAGATATTTTCTTACAGCAACTGATAAATAATCTTGCCATTTCAAATAATGCTACATAGCAATTAGAGTAAGAAGGTTTGCAGAGGATTTGATTTTTCATTCTAAGAAGATGATCAAACAGTACTGCTGTTTATGAAATACTAGAAATAAGCTAGTCATGAATGAACTTTGCAATGAGGTAAGAGGAACTTGATGTCCAATTTCCACAGGGGAGGGAAAACAAAGACCACGAAACTGTAAACAATGAAACAATGATTAATGAAAACAAGCTTGTTTGGGAAAAAAAAAAAAAAAAGAAAAGAAAAAAGAGGAATTAAGATCTGAAAAGTGACCTCACTGAATGCACAATATAACAGGTTGGAAGGGAACTCCTCAGAGCACACAGGTATGGAAGATACAAGATACAGTAGGGCCTACAATTTTAAAAAACTTTTTATGGAGAACACCACTTCCAGGCAAGAACACTGCAGCAATAAAACACTCACTGTAGCCAAAGACGACCTTACAATCTATTTGCATCTCACAACACATACGCACAGCCTCTGAACTTGCTTTACCTGATCTTTACAACTCCAAACAGCAGTCTTTATTATCTGAGCTTTTACTTTGCCAGGTGTATCTTCGTTTGACCTTTTTAGGAAATTCATGCTAAGGCTAGGTACCACAATAAAGCGATTTCATAGTTAGGTGTAGAGACCTGCTTGTCTCATCCGCTCACCTGAAGGAAGATCTGGGGAATGTAGGCATGGAACAAAAAAGCAGCCTGACCAAAAAGGTCAGGTGGTATTAGGTGGAAAATGGAACCGAAAATAAAGCCAACAGGAACATCCTAAAAGCATTATTCTGGGCTCAAAACCTACAGGCTGATCCACATATCTAAATCAAGGTACACACAAAGTTTGCAGAAGTTCAGAATAACACAAAACATTGCTGAAACACTTTTAAAAGGCTCTGCAGTACTAGAACAGAATATCAATGGCATGACACAGCTGTGACCACAGGGACTGGATGCTAATAAGAGACTTGTTCTTTAAAAAATAAAACAGAATACAAACAATACTTGGCATGGATTCACGTGCTCTCACAGTAAATACTTTCTGGTGCACAGACTTTGGAGAGGTAAAAATTAAGTATTTAGTAATGTTCATTGGTTTACAAAATAGATTATTTAGTTATTAGCATGAAAATATATATTATGAATATGTTACTGTGAGCCTAGGATTTGGACTTCAATATAATTTTCTATCACGTCATGATTTACACTTGGAAGCAAACAGTCACAGAAATAGTTAAACAAAACAGATCAATGCATTTTATGAGGCTTGGGAATTTAATAAGCCAGAGGATAAATATTGACAAGCTGCAGACAGGTGGAACAGGTTTGTAAAGAGACATAAAATGACTCTTCTAAGGTTCAGGAAACCTTGAAGTTTACTAATGGGTTGTACAAGATAAGTTCTTGGCGTGCTTTCCTCCTGCTAAGTAAGGTCAATCAGGCTTAATCCATGCAGAACTGGAAGGGCTTTTCATGTTCTTCTGAAGTAACACTGCCATCTAGACGTAACCTCCTTACTCATTCTTGCTGTTGCTGATAACTTATTATTTAGTAGACACCATGAATCCAATCTCTTTAGAACAGAACAAAACAAAAGCAAAGCATGCCATGCGTGTAAAATAAATTTGTTGCTAAAGGTTTGAATATGGCCTCAGGCATGTACTACTTCAGAGGAAAATCAGATTGACTTAAATTCATCAGTAAAAAGGTGGCAGGGGAAGGCTGGGATACCAAAATATAGTGATTAGCTGAGGCAAATTTCTAATAAATATAATATATATATATAAAAGACACAAGATTCCTATAAAACTAGATGAGAACTGGATAGACACCACACCACCATATACTTTTGAAGATCGGGACCAGTTTGACTGATGGGGTCTATACAAGAACAGAGATATATACCCCCCCTGCAACCTGAAACACCTGACAGTGAGCTATTTATGTAAGCTACCAGGTTTTACTGGTCAGATGAGAGTTTGGTGGCTCCTGAGGAACTGCAGATTTGATTGAAGCCTGAATTGTAATATTTGTTAGTCTCTCTAGCACCACAGTATTAAAAACATGGTCTTCCAGAAGAAAACTATTTTCACTTCAGGGACACACACACACTCCCTAAATAGTAAATAGGCATAGATCTAGATGGGAGGAGGAAAAGGTCACATTGATTTTTTTTTTTCTTTTTAATCCTGATCCTTCATCTAAAAGTCTCATAAGCTGACAAAACAAACAACCAAGAACTTGCATTACAAAACTCTGACACCCAACCCCTTATTGCATGTTTGCATTTTCTCACTTATAATATGGAAATCCCATTTAATCTTTTAATGCCTTCAGAAGGAGCCCAAATTTGCATTGCCTACCAGAGGCAACAGGGCAGTAGCCCATCCACAGAGTCCCACAGTGCTTGTGTGTGTGTAAGACAGACTGAAAAAAATGGCACCCTTTTCACATAACACCTTTGATTCATGTCCATGAATAAGCAATGCAACTGGCTATTCAATCGTGTATGTTCATTGTAGTTCATAAAAGCAGCGCAGAACCAGTGCAAGTGCGAAATAGCCTGCTGCGCTTTAGCAAATGAGCTGATCAAGCTCTGAATGTATCACTGACACTGCTGTAAGCCAGAAACAAAGCCCATTGATCAGCAAATCCTAGGGTAAATCAGTATTGATCAGCAAGCAAATCCATTGGAGCAGGTAACAGTTAAAAAGCCATCCAGGTACACGTTGGATGCAGAAATTAACTCAAAAGAATAATAAACCAGGCAGACTTCACAGAAAACAAGATCATTATCAAAGTATGCCTAGAAGGCATATTGGATGTTCAGCAGAGTTCAAAGTTGTGAAAATGATAGGAAACACAAAAGTAGAGTTTCACTAGCATCGAGGAACTGCAGAAAAATGCCCTTGCCATCCTGCATTGTTGCAAAATGGATATAAAAATACTACAGACACCTTAAGTGAATTATAGAGGATTACCTGCAAATAACATTGGAGTTGCTAAACAAGGAGGCATAAATACAGAGAATACCAGGAAATCAAAGAATATTTTTAAGTGCCTGGAGCACTGGGTAGTTCTGTAAATAATAATAATAATAATTAAAAAAGAAAAAAAGAAAAAAGCTGTTTCCAAGAAAAGGCCAGCCAGCTTTGCTCTGACTTAAAAAAAAAAAAAAAAAAAAAAAAAAAAAAAAAAAAAAGTAGCTTTGGCATTCAGTAGAAAGAAGCCACAAAAGGGCATGATCCCTTCAGAGAGCCTGCATGTCATGTTTGCTCCATCTGCTATGAGCAGGGACCTGCCTCCCTGCTTGTTCGTGCGCTCCCCTCATTCCCCAGCCACGGCAGCCGCCTCGCAGGCAGATTTCCTGCAAGTGTGGTTACCTTCGGTGTGGGAATGTGGGAATGTAGGATGCAGACAATGAGTGTTTATTGGGGGCTCACAGGGTTTTTTTGAACTTATGCTCAGTTCATTGCTAATGCAATAATTGATTACTCTTCCAGTCATATGTGGTCAAAATTCAAATAAACCTATAAAAACCCTTTCTGGGAAGTTGCAAGGCATCAGAGCAGCCAAAAATTTAAATAAGTAATCCCCCGTGTTTCTCAAGACAAACAAATAGCTAGCCCAAGGGCTGCTGAAGAATTCAGGGCAAGGCAAAGAGAAGCAGAAGTGGCTCAGCACTATGTCGAAACTGAGAGCTGGCTGCCTGGTCCTGAACAATAAATACTGTGCCCTTGGCCAGCCCAAATGTGTTATCTCCTGTTTGCTGGCATTACCTTTTGGTCATAAGCATCCAAGGGATAGTCTTCCTGTAAGCTGCCCATTTCCCAGACAGGGAAGGTGTGTGTGTTCTGTATCTGAAGAACAAGAGGCTGGAAGGAGAGTTAATGATAGGACAGGAATACCATCTGTCTTCTCTCCGAATTTACCAAGAGAAATGCCATGCAATATCCCAGGTGTGGCACCACATTATGTGTTGTGAACTAAACATCACTGTACACTATGGGAGCAAAGACAGGTCTCATGGTTTACAAGGATTTATTCCCTCAGCTGTCTGGATGGGTTCAGTGGAGCCTTAATAATTTTTCTCCTTATTTTGGGTCTGTGATTGTTTTTCTCCTTAGCTGTAATTGTGCCCAGCACAGCTCTTTAATCTAGCTTCCTTCCCTCACGTAGAAATATGAAACCATGCTGAACACAGTAAATATGGATCTTTTTCACAGTTTTAAAATGAACACATTTCCCGGAAAGAACAAGGGAATTTTTGTGGAAACCTTGTAATGCCCTTTCTTGTGGTTATTTGAATGGATTCAGTTATTTTAAGAATGTATCTCTAGAGAGAGCTTATCTTTCAGGTTTTCCAGTCACCGTCTCTTGTTACTACAGTTTATATTTTTCATGTAATAAGTTCAGTGGCTACCATTACATGAACTAAGAACTCCAGTTCCCACTGGCAAACAGCCACGTCACCAAAGCCACTGCTTGGTATGATATTGACCGATCAGCTAGAAAACAGTGTTTGTAAAACATTGTAATGCATTACAGACATAAAAACATGGCCTGTCCAGAAAATTATATAAAAAAAAAAATTTAAAAAAATCTCAGAGCAGCACAGATAAGTCTATTTATTCTGTCAGGATCCACTTCTTCTTTGGACAAATAAAAGGATAAAAATCCCAAGCCCAGCAGCCCCCAGGAAGACTAACTCCAATTGAAAAAAACACAAGTGTGGAAAAAAGTTGTATAAAATGATATATGTTGCAGCATTTATTTTTATTTTTATTTTTATTTTTATTTTTATTTTTATTTTTATTTTTATTTTTATTTTTATTTTTATTTTTATTTTTATTTTTATTTTTATTTTTTGTTTATTTTATTTTTATTTTTTTTCCCAGTTAATTTACTAAATACTTTCTCTACCTTTCTACACAGCTAATTCCACTAAAGTCAGCAAGTTCCTATAATTCCCAGCACAAACCTCCCCAGTCCTTGCAAAGGTATACTTCCTCTTATGGTAATGGGGTTTTCTCAACAGCCTATCTACATGATGAAATGTTTCCTTAATTTCCACCTCCCTTTTGCTTTCTGCCAGATCCTGTAGGGAGGTCAAAATCTTGTGACTTGTGACTAGTTACTGGGAGCTGGATTTGCTGGCAGTGGTCTCACCAAAGCTGAGGCAGCGATCATTTTGTGGGATAACACATCCAGTAAGGACTTAGTTTACACATTCCTACCAAAGATTCAAATATTGAGGGTAAAGTAAACCAGGACAGGATTAAATCCCAAACAGGAAAACATCTTTGTGTAGAACCAGAACTGAAACCGATAATTATGTTCCTATGATCATTTTCTCATTTCAAAATGAATGCAAAAATTTTTTGTTGGCATTCGCCTACACACTCCATACCACCAAAACTCCCTGCTGCTACCTCTCCACAGGCAAAATTTTCTCATCATTCATGTTTCCAGGTGTTCCTTCATACTGAGACACCTGCCTGCTTTGTTGAGCCTCTGTGCATTTCCAGGAAAACAATTTGCAGTGTTGAAAGCTTAGTTGATGCACAAGATCCACTTCAACATTCATTTATCTCCAATTAAAAGAGCATCTTAAGTGCTTCTGTAATGCAACCACCATTTGTTCCCTTTGAGGGGTTCAAAACAAAGCTGCCACAGATCCCTGTTGGTTTCCTCAAAAGCCACCAAGGCCTCCAGTGCAGGTCCCCCATCTCACACTGTCTGTGCTGGCAATGGAGGTGCTGGGGTTTCTGCACCAGGGAACACACCAGCGGGAGTTGCAGACACCACCACATAGCCCCATGGCTTCTCATCTTGGATGGCAGGGCAGGATGCCTGGGGAAGCCCTGCCACTCTCCTGGGCTGGGGCTCCTTCCCCCAAGCTCACCAAAGGACACCATGTGCCAGAGAATCGCCCTGAGTGTCACAAGGTTTGCTGCTGCAGAGGCCACACAAGGCAGTTCCAGCCAATGTACGTGTGTTTTACATAACAGATTGTCCTTGCCTGTGACATTTTTGCTATACCCAAACCTCCAAATAACAGATGGTAATGACTAAACCTTGTGCAAAATGAAGAAATCAGCTGATGTGGTAAAAGCATCAGTCCATAATAGGACTGTGGGTAATGAGACCATGAAGACAGAGCACTTGGGTCACCCCATCTGACTACATCACACTCAGTGCATCATTACACTTGACATTTCATCTCGCCTGTTTAATACTTCTGCTGATAGTATGTTGGCCACACTGCTCAGAATCAATTTCTCCTATTATTATTAGGCATTCTTTCCCTTTACTCTTTAATCCAAAGTCTGTCTCACCCTGGGCATGGCAATGATTAAAAAACCCATAGGTATGATATCAGGAATGCTAATTCCCTTGTCCTAGTGGAGATGCAGTTTAGAAAGTAGTACGTACTGCCTACCTCGTGTTCTGTTCTGCTTTCAAGGGAATGTGGTGGTTTTGTCCTAGGTGGTAATGCAGAGCTGGATTGTGTTGCTTGATGTGGAGACACTACCTTCTAGACTAAAAAAGGGCTATATAAATAACCCAGCACACGGAGAACAAAGGGGCCTGAAATCTATCATACATTAAGTTAGTGCTGCCTGGGAAATAAATAAATAAATAAAAATCTGCAGAACACCACTTTGCTAGCTGGAAAGCATGTGCCATGACCTGCCTACCTTAACACAGAAACTCCCAAAGATTTGCATGATCTGAATTAAAAATTGATTCATTTTTCTTAGCATGAAAACCCTTTAGATTTAGCAGAACTTCCCCTTTTCATTGCCTAGAGGCACCCACAAGTTAGACAAGGGCTCTACTCAATTCTCTGTTAATGTGGCTATCAGCTCTCCGTGTTTTCTGGTGCAAGTGGCTGGGGAGCAGGCTGAAAGACCAGGAAATGAGGAAGGGGGAAACAAATTTCTCCAAGAGATGGCACTGAACAACTTTCTGAAGATAGTGTGAAGGCACATGAAGGGGCACTCTTTCTGTGCAGTCTATCACAGATTCCCCACTTGAAATCATTTTCTTATTTACAGCTCACAGAGTAGGTACTAAGAGGGAAGGACAAACCTATGGCATGCAGACAGTTTCTGTGTAACACGCGAGACACCTCACATGAGAAAAGCCTGCTTGGTGCTCTCTCACTCCCAGCTCACACTTCATGTGAGTAAATAGCTCGCATGCTTGTGGCTTGAAAGCAACTGTCTGAGTAATTCATCCTTGGCCAAGTCCAGACGACAAAAATATTCTAGATTAGTTCTCAACTGAGTAGAATTAAATTCCAGGGTCATTTATATTTTAATCTACCCACATTTTATGGTCTTGTTACAGAAAAGAAACCGCTGGCTGCAGTTCAGAGGTTTTCTGTGGAAGCCCTCTCAGCAATGCTATGCACCACGGTGAGATTCCTCTCTCCATCACGGTTGTGAGGGTTTAGACATCTGAAGTTAATAGATTATTTGTGATCTAAAGTAAAGTTGGTCTCAAAACTAAACCTTCAGCAGGGGGTTGATCATTTGACTCAATCTGAGATAGAAGACATCAAGTCACAGAGATGAACATCAGAAGAAATGATGCTATGCAAGCCAACAATTATTTTTCCTCTGTTTTGGTAAGGAAGGATCATTTATGTTCAGTAATTCAGCTGAGAGTGTTGACACAGAGTTAATAATTGAAACTTCTTTACTGAAAGGGTTGTTAGACACTGGAACAGGCTGCCCAGGGAAGTGGTGGAGTCATCATCCCTGGAGGTCTTTAAAAGACGTTTAGATGTAGAGCTTAGGGATATGGTTTAGTGGGGACTGTTAGTGTTAGGTCAGAGGTTGGACTCAATGATCTTGAGGTCTCTTCCAACCTAGAAATTCTGTGTGATTCTGTGTGATTCTGTGTGAAATCTACCTATTTCATTAGCATGTAAGGTCATGACTTCTTGGTGACGTCTTACTACTTATACTGGCTGTATTAGTTTGTATTTTCTAGCAGTCAGTTAACATGGGTTCCTGATGCAGCTTTCTCACTCATGGTATGAATTGTTAGCTAGCAAGGCAGCCCAAATTGAATTGTTTCCATGATAAATCCCCCCCACATCTGAGATTACACATCACAGCTGGAACTGTAATTTTATAACTGCTAAATGGCAGCGTCAGCCAAAGTGGTTAGAAGTTCAGCGGTGTGGTCTCTGTTCTCACAGCAATATCTGTACCAAATCCCAGGCTTTGCAATGCCACAGGAGGGATCCTGGCCAAGCATCCTGCAGACCCTCAAAAGAAGCTGGCCCTGCCAAGAAGTACAGCTGGTTTAACAGGGCCCATCCACCACCTTAGTGGGATTAGGAGATAATCCTTTTCCTCTGGGGTCACAGTTCATTTTTCCATCACAGAAGCATTACTGGCAGCCCAAGATGCTGGATTACTAACCATGCATCATGCAGCCCACAAGGCTGGACAAAGAACATATCAAAAGTGATAAGATCACCCAAAACAAAGCCATAACCTAAGAACAGACAGTTTACATTTGGCTACCTCACCTTCCTGGCAAAATTTTCAGGCTTTGAACTCACAGAAAACTCCACTCCGTTGGTAGGATTGGCCGCAGCTGCTTCATTTGACCCTGAAAGGCTGAAGTAGTAAATTCCACTTGGTTCACTGGAAATTCAAACATGTGGAAAACTGTCTTTGTACAGATGAGGGTCTCTCCCAGCACACCAGAGATGAGCTGTTAGCAGTGGCAGGAGTTTGGCAGGCTCATAGATGGAAGTGGGTGCAGGTGGAGGGTAAGACTTTCTAGTAAACCTTGAGTGTAAGCTGTATGAGAGCATGATCAAAATTAACAGGTCTGTGAAAGTAACAGTAGTCTTTAAAACTTGCTCTAGCTAGCTTTCATCCTCAACCTTTGTCCTCAGGAAGGGGTGTTCTGGTTCATTGATTGTGCAGGGTGCAGTGGGATCCTACAGGTCACTTGAGAAAACTAATATTGTGCAGTCTCTCGGGATCTGCATCTCTTGGACACAAAATAATAATTAATTCTTTCCCCTGTATGGAGGAGGGGCCATGAAGATTGTTCTCACTGTCCCTCTTTTTGGTGTAAGGTGATTCAGATTGAAGCCAAGGGACCTCACACAGTCAGACAAGCTTCTGTGATCATAATTATTCTAAGAGAAAATTATATGCAGAATTCAATTTTTCAGTTTGGATACCTCATCCCTCCCCAGACAGAGGGTGACAGACACCAGGACTAGTAATAGGCCAACTTGTTTTTCTGGCAACAGTACACTTGGTACGTGTTGTTTGTTCTTAACAGCTCTTGCCTCAGATCACTCTGTGGACAAAGAGCTTCCAACTTTTACACACAAAGGTCACCATGTACTCCTTCAGTCCTCTACACAGCAGCTGTTACTGCAGTATTGCCACTATAACTATTGTGCTTTTTCTCCTTCTTCTTCCATACAAAATGGAAAATTCAGCACTGTTTCAGTACTCTTCATTTCTCTACTGAAAAAGACACCGTATCACAACTATGAGAATCAGTTCCTTACTATGTCAGTTCCTTACTATGTCAGCATGGATGATTTATTGGTGAATATTGCAAACACTTTTGTCTTCTCTTAAATCAGACCACTTCATGTTTCATCACCAGATCTCAGAAATTCACATTTCTACTCAACTATTTCGCTAAAACCACTTTTTTTTTTTTTTTTTTTTTCCTGAAAATTGTCTGTCATTGTGACTAACTGCACATCCCACGCAGCCACATTGCTGCATTTTTCCCCCTAAGAAGTGCGGCAGCTCTGGCCAACAATAAGCAACGTAAAGGAACCTGCGGAGTTTCTTTGGAAAACTGTACTGTACGTTTTGCTTACACATACTTCGGGGGAAATGCTGCAGCAGCATATCGGCGTGCTGCAGTGCCACCCAGCGTCCCCATCTCAGCATCATGTATGCTGCCCTTGGTCTCTGCATCTACATGTCCTTGCCCCCACTGTGGGCAAAGCTGCTTCCGAAACGCTCCCTCGTAGTCTCACTCATCCCACCACGACCTCTGAGCAAGTGCCTATGCTTCCTTCTAAACTCACCAGCAAAAAAAACTTACCTTAGAAAAGGTTACCTGCCATGGAAAGAGTAGGTGGTGAGAAAGCTACCTCTCCTCGATACATCAGGACAAAAAGAATCAATGCACTTGGTGTGGCATTTTTTAACTTTTGTAAGTTATGTCAGCCTGCATCTAGAAATAACAGAAACTATGCATTACTAAACACGAGAAAAAAAAAAAAAAAAAAAAGGCTTCTACTTCTTACTGGACTGATAGTAGGTCCCGGGCTGGTAGACATAGTGATTTCTGGACTTTTGGTTTGTTACATGACTGTCTAGACTTAAGCAGTTGTCTAGAAAAGCCAGACACAGGGGTTACCCCCGGCCCTTAGCACCAAAGTTGCTTGTTTTCCTTTCTACTAAACTGCCGGTGCCCAGCTGAACACAGGATTTCTTAGGCACCCCATCCATGCCACAAAATACTGTACTCAAAGCTAAGTGCTCTGGGCATTTATATGGCCCTGCAAGGAGCTGGCTCATTTAGCAGATGGGACATGGCAAAGAAGACAGGTACCAAAACTCTTGGCAGATGTTACAAAAATCACATTTTGCCAATAATTGTGGAGGATGCTCTCATCTTCTTCTTCAAAACAGTCTCCAGAGAGCTGCGCCCAAGTTTTATGAAATACCACAGTGCTTAGGTCACCTCCTCTCTTTGTCAGTTTCTCCCCCAGTCACACACACAGATTTTTGAGTACATGGCCTCAGAAAATGCATGACCATCTCCCCGCCTCTAGCCAGGAGCCAGCCCTAACCACTATCACAACAGCTGACATACGCTGGGCAATGGAGAGGCAGTAAACGAAGAACACAAATTTCCAAGAGCTGTTTTCCTCAGTGCTCTTTCTGACGTGGCACCTCAGGCACAAGGTCAAGACAGGAACAAGCCAGCTTCGCACTGCTCTGATGTATTTTGCATCTCTCCATGATTTTAAGAAACTCCCTGTTCCCAAGCTTTCCTACTGAGATGTAAACAGATAAGAGCAGCTTTCTGTATGAAGACAAGGCTTACGCTAAATAAGCTCCTCACTACTCATAAGTACAGAGACAAACTAAGATTTTTTCCAACATTGTCCCTGAAAAAGTCAATAGTACTTTAGCTGACTATGCAGCTGGGCTATACGGCAGCTCCCATCCACTCCTTCAGCAGACAAACACCTTTAAAAACTTCAGCCCAACCCAGCCCAAGGACATCTAACTCCTCTCTTCACTTTTTTTTTTTTTTTTTTTTTTTAACTGCTGCATGTATAATGCACCCCAAAATA